>NC_089874.1:74377500-74735000 GCF_040182565.1 Anser cygnoides
GGTTATGAATCTCTATCTTTTTTTCATTATTAGTTTGAGACAAACCCATAATATATTTGCTCAGAATGCCTGAAATTGAAGTATATTTACATGAAGTAAAATTTAGTTTTATGTATTAACTGTTATGTAAAATGTTAAACTGTCAAATTCATGGGAGAAGCTGACAATAAACTGAAAAAAAAAAGTTCTATCACTAAAATAAATAGCAGATCTTTGACAGTGCAACTTCCTGAGCTCAGTTCAATTCAGCTTATTTTGAATTTTGTATTTTTTTCCTTAGGTTACTCATAATTATTTTTCAAAGATAGCAGAAGGAAAAGTAGTCCAAACATTCGGGATGAGTAACAGAGTGCAGTCTAGATATAAAGCCCACTCTTTATTCTGGTATTGTCTGGCATGCAATTTCTATTCCTGTCACCCATTCCCAACCAGAATCAACCACTCCTACCACTTTTTTTTCCCATGAAAAGGTCTCAGAAGGATCTCAGTAGGGCATCTGTTGATTTTCCCAAACTTTTTATTTATAGAAAATCTTGACCTTGAAAAGTCCTAAGAGACATAGATATGACCCTAGCATGTTCTCAATAATGTATTCTAGTTATTTTGCTATTCTCCTGATCAGATGAATTGTCTGTCAAGAATCTAAGTAACTGAATCCCTCAACCTCTATAAATTCAGTAATTCCAAAGATTCAGCATATTAGCATGCTACTAACCAGGAAGGTGAGCCACCCCAGTTACTGAGAAAATGCACAAGCCTTCCAGAGATTGTAGTTCCTAACTACTTTGCCTTTAAAAATCAAAGAACCTTTTTTTTAAAAAAATACCAAGAACCTCTGAAAGGACTTGGATGTTTTCTTCTACTACTCAGCCACTTTGTCCTTTGTGGTATCTGCTGCCTTTTTTCTGTACTAAAGAAACTATACTCCTCCACCTTCCTCAATATGAAGGTCAGCAGTTACCAAGTATTTATATATTTTATAAAAGTTATGTTCCTATTGTTCTTATTAGTATAATCTGCAAGTTAAACTAATTGGTGAGATTCCACAGTAAAAGGAGAACGATTGTGTGTGTAAGATACAAGGTATTCAAGAAGTCCAGAGAGTTTTATGCAAAACTAAAACTAAACTAAAAAAAAGTTGAGTAAACTAAAAAAAAAAACCCTAAAACTAAAACTAAAAAAACTCGTCTCCTAGCGCTAGGCAGCCTATCATAAGAATCCAACACCGTAACAGTGGGATGGATTGGTGTTACACTCTAACATGCGATCAAGTTGGGGACCTTGATTAGTGTGTATGTCCCTTCTTAATGCAAGTGGCAAGACTGTGCGTGTTCCTAATGGCTAACTTACCAGAATTGAAACTTCCTTCCCCCTGACCCCCAAACAATTTTGGTTCAGAAACTTATTCTGAGGCCGTCTCTTGGGAAATAAATGCCTTCATTTTTTTCCCTTAACTTTTCCTGAGTTGGGTATGAATTATAAAAAGCAAGCAGATCGGACTGAGGCAGACATATCTTTCACGTAGTGAAGAAGGTATTCTATAGTTACAAGGATATTCATATGTAAATAAGTACAAAAGATTTAGGTCTTTAAGTAGACATAGACAATATTAGCCATCAGGCAATGAGAGGAATTACATGGGACTGTATTGTTTGGTGGCATTGCATTTCACGACAAGATTACTGAAGAACAGAAGTTGTGATTAAAGTGCTTTCTACTGTTCGATTTCTCATGCAAAGTTTAGCTAATATGTGTGAATATACACTCTGACAAACACTTAAGAACAGAAGACTTTTTCTAAGACTCAGATTCTGTTTATAGTACCAAAAGCCGTTTAAGCTTTATTTGATTTCTTACATTCACCTTACTGCATGCCCTGCTATATGTTGTTATAATCATGTCACCTTTTAGTGTTAAAATTACTGCTTTCAATAAAGAGGTCACAAAAGTAATGTAGTAAAAATAAATCAGTGATAGTTAATGTTGAGAAACTGCATTTAGAATTTAACAGTCCGAATTATTTAACATTTCAAATTGAATAATTGTGTCATCAATAGTATGCCAGAATTTAAATCCATTATTTCCATAAAAGTATTTCTCATTTTCTTCATATAACTTGCCTTATAACTCTTAATTGCTCAACATTATGAATTATAACTTCCTAATTCATTTTTGTCGTTTGCTGACTATACATTCTGTAATCAGTAAGAGTTCTTTTATCTAAGTTTGACCCAATCAGAAAAGATCTATACAGGCTTTCAGTGTCAGCCTCTATAAAGTACAATAAATATGGTGATAAAATTTTTGCTTAAACATAAAAAATAAAACTTTAAATATTTTGTATCTGAACAATGACAATAATAATTTTTCAAAGACAGATTCATAAAAAAAAAATCCTTTACATTTCTGTGAAATAGGATCCCATTTCATGCTCCTTCCCACCATATCTGTAATGTTACAATGTACCACGCCATTCCTCTTGCCCATTAAAAGAACACTTTTTTTTTTTACCTTAATATACAGTAAAGAAAATTTGCCTTGAAGATGGTGTTTTCATAAACAAGATAGAAGTCATGCTTCTGATTTTAATACAACGTTGGTTTTTTGTCCCTTTAGAACGTCCTACACTTTCACTTTTACTGACACTTTATTATGTTTTACTTTTAATATTTTATTTACCATTGCTCTTCCTTTCATGAGTCATTCAGAAGTCTGATACACTAATGGCACCCTATAGTTTTGTTTCTGACCCCCTAAACCTTTTTTCCCCTTTTCTTCTAAGTGCTCTGTCAAGGAGAATTACTGCATAATTTCTTTTTTTTTTTTTTTTTTTTTGAGGTAGAGACTTCCAGAAGTTGAAAGAAATATACTGCTTTGAAAGGCTGTTAAAAAATAAAGTTAATACAGTTATATGCATTATATGCATATATGCTCCTTACATATATATATGTATATGTTATATATGCTCCTTACTAACATAAAGATGGACACAATATTCAAAGATTTGTTGTCTTTGTGATAAATCAATATTAACATTTTTTTTAATGATGCCTTGTTAAAGCCCATTGATTATTATAAAACATGTGACAGCAATGTGATCTTAAAAGCACTGATTAAGAATGAAATTGCACTTAGTGTACTTTATAGGAAAAATGCCTGCAGTGAAACTACAGGTTTTCTTACATCCTTAATAAAGAACATATGAAAATTGCTTATCACTCCCCACATTAGATGACAGAGGATAGCTCTCCTACTGAGTTGGTGTAGTACCAACTCAGGAAGACCGGCAGCAGATGATGAGACAAAAGACATCCCTGGAAGTGTTCAAGGCCAGGCTGAATGGGGCCTTGAGCAACCTGATCTAGTGGAAGGTGTTGATGCTTATGGCAGGGGGGTTGGAACAAGATAATCTTTAAGGTCCCTTCCAATCAAAACTACTCTGTGATTCTATGAAGACAAATAAGGATTATCCCATGTTTCTTAGGGGTAACAACATCTTTTGCAAATGTATGCCTTTACCACTTTTTAAATTTGTGACTCAGTTAGGTGATCAGTTTTTCAAGCATGTCGTCATAAGCAACAGGCCACATACACTTTCTTTAAATACATATCAATCCAGTAATCAATGTGACTACTAAGGTTCTAGGTCCAGAACAAATAAAAAGTCATTATAAAAATGTATCTCCTTTAAAAACGTAGTAAGAAGTAGCATACATGTGAACACTTGTTCATGATCAACCTTATCATGTTGGTGTAATGCTAAATAAAATATAGAAGTACACTAGAGGAACTGGTCTGGTCTGAGACAATTTTATTTTTTTTTAAGACTCTGAAGATACTCCTAATCTCTACTAGATGTGGATGTGTCAGTTTGACATGATTGCTGCCAGCTATCTACTCTATCTCTTCCAGATATGCTGTACGGTTGCAATCACAGTAGCAAAGGTAACAAAAGGAAATGTGCACATGCTTCAACTGCCTCAGTCTGTAATCCAAAAAAATTGCTTAAATTGAAGTACTGTTGGGGATTACAACCGCATTTTATTATGGAATCTGCTCACAGTAGACTCTCATTCCTTCTAGTCAGTCTGGAAGGTGCATTTAATATAAAATTAATTAAAAATAGCTGGCATTGAACAATCCTGATGGTGACCTATTATAACATAGTATGGTTTACCCAAAGATGTATTAATTATAAGACTTCAAAAAGTCGTTATAGATTGGTCTACTTGCTCTGGCTGCTAGAATCTGATAGCTTTGACAGGAACAAGTTCTTAAACAGTCATTCATTATGCATAACAGGATTTGCAATCTGTTTATGAATAAAACTTAAGCAAAAGTACTCAGTGATTTAGGTCCAATAAACCGTTTTTAAAGTGCCTGTTCCTGCTAGTAGTCTAGATGATCAGATAATTAATTTTTCTAATGTGTTTTGCAGTACACACAGAACACAATCTGCGTGATTTAATATGCAGAGATATTGTCAAGCTATTGACCAACCTGGATAGAAAATGCATAGGCACATACACGCAAACATTTGAAATGCCATTTTTGGCCATAGGCTTCTATTTTTATGTCCTTTTTAAAAACAACTGGTGCCACAAAAATTGCTGTTCACCTTTAATGCTTACCTATTTTGATAAATTATTAAGACAAAGTGCCTCTAGTCATAATTTCCATTATATTTTCTTTTTATGTATCAGACAGATCGTGAATACAGATAATTTGGCATGTAATTTCTCAGTCTGCTTGGAAAGCTATACTGGTACTTTACTTGGGACATTATGAAAGCATAGCCTTCACTGCGGAGGTACAGTCCATCCATGCAGCATACATGCAATTTAGCTGGTAGTCCTTAGAAGCTGATAGCTCCTAGAAATGTTGGCTTATTGCATATACCTGATTGAATAGAACATCTGCCCTTCCACTGGATGCACCTCAGATTTCTGAGTGCCCAGAAGCCTGGAAATCCTGGAAATCTATTTCTCCTTGGACACAAAATGACAGTATCAAAAAGGGTTCTGGAGATGCATTTTCCTTCTCTCTAAACCTGTTGAGCTAAAACTACTGAATACTTTTAACAGGAAAAAATATGCTGACCATGAGGATAATATCACGCAACTCCAAACGTCTGTAAAAAATTGCTCAGCACGGAGGGACAGAACAAGCCTCTCTCACAAAAACACCCTGATCACCTGTCAGTGTACAGAGGGATCATCTGCTCTTGACCATTTTTGATGTCTTCTAGTCTATCTTATAGTATAATAATATAGTATTATATTAATGCATTAATGTATTTTTCCAATCTAGGCCGAACACACAATGATGATTAGATGATGGAGCCAAAAAACATAGAGGTACAATTGAAATCAATTGGAAAAGCATGTTTAAGAAGTTGTTTTGTTTAAAGTACACAGCATTTGACTACTTTCTACTATTTGCTGCTAATCTGACTGAATCCATATCAATATCAATCCATATCATCCTTATCTATTGTCACTGGATTCCTTTGCATCTTACAGAAACATTATTCACAGCTGAGAATCAGGCCCTTCACAATATTTCTGGCACAAAGCAACTCCTTACTATCAATTAGGCACAGGATCTGCAGTACCTTTATTGTGCAGTCTTCTTCCTATTGCTATATGGCAACGATGTGTTTCAGTAGTGAAGGGTACCTCACAAGAAAACATCTGAGTACAAATATTGGCCTTGGGCCTTTTGGTCCTAACCAAAACTAATTCACAGAATAGGATGAGAATTTTCATGTGACCTCAGAAAATCTGGAAGATGCATCATAAGGGAAGACACAATCCTGTTTTCAAGTGCTTCCTTGTGAGATATAAAACAAGGAAACTTCAGATTTTGAGGGCAAGGTGAAAGAAACATATACTTAGTTCAGAGGTAAGGTTGTTGTCTTGCCTAATCCCCAAGCAAGATATGTGTATCTTGGGTGAGGGCTAAAAGGCAGGATGATAAAAATACCGAGGTATTATCAACTAGCATGTAATCATGGAGAAGACAATCCTGGATTCTGGCTTAAACAAAATCTGTTAAAACCTGCTCTAAAACTCAATTAGAATGCAATCTACTAGATTAGCAAGTCAATTAGATTGATTCTATAATCAATTACATTAGCAATAAATCTTCATTTGAAGACAATTTAGTCATAATTATAAAATTTAGACTGTGCAAATTAATATGGTAAACAGCATACTGCTTGAAAATTTGGCCTAATGGAAGAATTAACTTATTTATTATGATGCTTTTTGGTTTATATATTATGTAAAATGTGTAATAATTAAAACTTGATATAAAAAGATACACAATACATTTATGATTATACATATTAATATAATTTATGCTTGGTACATTTATTAATAGCAATATGTTAAATTTTAACTTATTCAATATAAGAATTTAATAAACAGCAAAATTTTAAAAATCAATTGCCTTAGTAAGCTTTTGCAGATATTGCTACATAATCATTGCTACGAGCTAGTAGATGCTGCTGTTTGAATTTGTAAACAATTTTTTTCTAATATTTTGGGATAGCCACTGAAAATACACAGCTTTCTGACATTATATTATGCATCAGCATTCATAGCACTACAAGAAACAGTGGTTATATTATCAAAAACTGTAATATCCATTCATATTGTTGTGCTTGGAAGTCCTTAAACTATAAATTGTTCTTGGCTTAATGGTGCTTATATGACTCATACATCGCCCATGTAACATCTCTTCCAGTACAAATACGGACATAAAAATACCTTTGGTTTCTCTCAGATCAAGAAGCACCTAAAAAAAAGAAGGATAAGCACATGCTGTACATAAAAAAAAAATAAATCAAAGAACTACTTACTGTTCTGCAAATTATTTTTCAAATTATTATATTTTCTAGACCGTAGTCCCTTCTTTAAATTCAATAATCACATATGACAGAGGTGTCAGTCTTCTTTTCACATCAGCAACTGTCAAATTGCTCTGTCTCACAGTCAGCACTGTTTCCAGTTTCCTTAAAAATATTAACAATAGGATCTGAGTGCTGATGACAATAGTTTAGGGTGCTCTTGGAAAAACACCCTAATGATCCTACAGGAAGTCCTGAGACAACTTGTTGTTCACTTGGTAAATTTATCTACATAGGATGGTACTCTGTTTTACCTCTCTGGAATGTATAGAAACAGACAAGAAAAATCTTCAAATGACCCTTGATATCCAAAGCTTGTAAGCAACTCATCCCTACAAGCACTGATGAAGAAAGCATGTCAGATGGAAATCTGGCATTTCCTTGGTCAGGAACATTAGTGGAATTTATTTTATGGCATGGGTGATAGCCACGGAAAACCATAAAACCTAAATGAAAAAGGCATTCACAGGTTCAGACAACTAAATCATGAAGGCAGTTAAGAACTACTTAGGTCTCTTTCAACTACTGCTACTCTGATAAGAACAACTCTGAAGTAGAGAATATTGACTATGGCCTAATATCCCAAAAACCTGTATGAAAAAATCAGGAAAATGGCCAGTATTCTGACACCGGCACCAGACAGCTTCTGCAATGTAGTGAAAAGGACCATTTCTGCCATACTAGCCTTAACTCACAGAGGATTTTAAGGGAGAAAAGAGACTGGAAGAAGGAATTAATCCTTCTTCTAGTTTCTCCACTAGGTGGACTAGGAATGATTGTGCAGCCCTAACACTAAGAAAAAGATTGATTTTTTGTGTGTCCATGTGTGACTATGAAAACAAACCTTCCAGCTTCCACCAGAACAGCTTTTAGAATGTCAGTTTTGAATGCCTACTCATGGCCAAACAAAGGGAAGCAGCTCAGTCTCTCAGTCAAGATGCTGAGTACAGATGCAGAATTCTGCAGCAGGCAGCTAAGCAGATGCTACTTAGGATCTCTTATCACCCTGCAGAGATGATGAGTGCTGCAGACAGACCAAGCAGCAGGATCATGGCCTATCAGCACATACAGAATT
Organism: Anser cygnoides; assembly: GCF_040182565.1. Taxonomy (NCBI): domain Eukaryota; kingdom Metazoa; phylum Chordata; class Aves; order Anseriformes; family Anatidae; genus Anser; species Anser cygnoides. The sequence continues at coordinate 74,385,489 of NC_089874.1, forward strand.
TTTTCCGAAAGTGTTTTTCTTGATTAATGAAAATAAATACAAGAGATGCAAATTAATCGCCCCTTTGGAACAATGCAAATCCCCAGATGAATTTGAGCTTGTAAAGGAAGTTATTTAACTTTTTAAACTCATTTTCCTTTTCATATCATAAAACAAAATCTACAAAATTCTCTTCCCGAAAGAGAATTAGGCATTTGATTACCAGAAGAAAAAAAGACAGTTAAAGTCCTGCTGAAAGAGATTTCTGTCCCGAGAATCTTCCCTACTTCTGTCAGAATCCTGGAAAAGGGGTAGTCAGCATAGTGACTGAGGGGAGTAGAGAAACAGTGGGGTGACAAATTCAGTGTCATAGCCAAGGGATTCATATGTAAGAGGCAACAACGGCTCAGTACTTAATCTGGCCAATTCATTAGCAAAGCTAGGGAAGGATGAAAAAGTGGGAGACAGTGACACAGGGACAAAGACAATATTCACACTTCAGATATGTTAATTCTAGGTCAGACACATAGCACCATGGAAATGCTAGGTGATTTTTAAGTAAACAGACTTGATTTTTGTACCTCTGAACCCAAAAAAAAAGATGAGAGGAATCTCTTGGAGATTATTATGAGGAGCTAGGTCATGGGAGTTGTGCAATGAAGACAAAGATTCCCGTGTGTCAAGTAAACACCAGAACACCTGCAAGTAACTGAAATACAGATTGCATCTATTCTGAAATAATCTGGTCTAGAAGACTGAAGTTCTTAGATCTTGTAGGTCCTAATTTCTGTGGCTAGGTTTACAGCAATCGTATCAGTAAGATCTACAAAAGTATGAACGGAAGGCCCAGTAGGTAGATGAGCTTCTGAAACCCCCACAGCCATAAACTCTTCCTAGGGAATCTACAATTTTAAAACACATTCAAATACCTGGTAATCGTATCAAATCTTATTGATGTAAAAACTCTGAAGTAGATGTATTCCCTGAGAATCATCAACTATTCTACATATTTCTAAATCTTTTACTCCAAGCCATAGAAAAGAAAGACTGAAGCAGAGGAATTTGAAATCCCTAAGAAGCATTTGATGGTCCCTCTCCTTATACTGAGCAGTGGATGACATGAAGACCTTCCCCTTAAGTTTGACAAAAAGCAGACAGTACTTAATCGAATTACTATTTGATACAAACTTTCAGAAAGCAATGAGATGATCGCAATACTCTGTAAATGCTGTTTGAAGAGAAAGTGACCCTCTTTATTAAATCTCATGGGAATTTTAAGATAATTTTAAATTATTATTTTAATGATGATTTTAAGTCATCATTGTACATTTCAATATAGGCAAAGTGTCCTTTTTGGAAAGTGACGTTAAATGATGGGAGCTTCCAATGATTCTTGAGGCCACTGAAGAAGAGGTTATGTGGAAGACAGTGTTGCAAGTGCAGCAAAAGGCTGCATGTGTAAGACTCCAATATTCTATTCATGTTATTCTGACAGGAGCCAGAGAGCAACCATGTTATGCTGATTCCTCCAAGCAAAATATATCAGACTGCTTTCCTCCTATGGAACAGCAGCCCTGAAATTGAGATGCTTAATCTTGTCATCCATGGAGGAACACAATGTACAGAGAGTAACCACAAGGTATAGTAGACTGTAAATTTCGGACTGCTCAGATAATAGCCATTAGAGATATATAAAGTGTCCCATTAAGAAGCAGATTCTCCCTGTCTGTTCTTCCTTGGTGAGCAGAGGGAGTTTCCTTAGCATCAAAGAAGAGAAGGCATACTGAAGTATGCTCTCATTTTCTCAGGATACAGTTTCCTGGGTGGCAATTTTATGGATCTTCACAGAATCACAGAATGGCCAAGGTTGGAAGGGACCTCTGAAGATCATCTACTCCAACCCCCCTGCCAAGCAGGACCACCGAGAGCACACTGCGCAGGATGGCATCCAGGTGGGTTTTGAGTATCTCCAGCGAAGGAGACTCCACAACCTCTCTGGGCAAGCTCTGCCAATGCTCTGTCACCCTCACAGTAAAGAAGTGCCAGAAGTGCTCATAGAAGTGTTCATAGAAGTGCTCATATTGAGCCAGAACCTCCTATGCTTCAGTTTGTGCCCATTGTCTCTCGTCCTCTCGCTGGGCTCAACTGAAAAGAGACTGTCTCCATCCTCAGATATTTATACACATTAATGAGGTCTCCCCTGAGTCTTCTCTTTTCCAGGCTAAACAGGCCCAGTTCTCTCAGCCTGTCCTCCTGCGACAGGTGCTCCAGTCCTCTAATCATCTTGCTTTTTTCAATATTCTTGTAGTACTTAGAAGTCTCTTCTTCCAGTGTTAGCAGAGTAGCTACAAGCACACAAAGCCAGCAAGTGATACCATCTTGATGGTAAGGTTCACGACCGTCTGAAACTATTGAGAAATTACTTTCAGCATAAAAGATCAGAAAAATGAGCCCTTAGCTCAGAATATGGCCTTCTTCCAATAATATAGTTTGTGTGGGTATCAGTACAATGTACTCTTGTACTGGGAATACACTTGTCACAGAAATGGCAAAGTTTAATAGTGCCCTGGAGGGAAGACACTGCCAGAAAAATATGTAAAAACATAGAAAGAAAAAAAAAAAGAAAAACTAGTAAGGGGAAAGCAGCATGTGGCTAAAACTGCAAGACTCATTTTATACTGGCTTCATTGAAGTGTAAACAAAAGTGACAGCATTGAAGACTTCAGCACAACTGACAAACATTCAAAAATGAGAAGCAGTCTAAGGAAGTTTTGAAACAAAGTCAATAAAGCCAACTTTCTTCAGCAAATTTCTGTTGTGGAAAAAAACTACAGTAGCATTTCACAGTTGACACAGCAAAGGTTGTAGAGAACCCAGGGGAGGTCTTGCCAGGTTTTACCCAGGACAGGCTACTTATACCACTAAATAAGCATGAACTAAGGTATCACAGACAAGAGGTATAAAAGAAGTACACTGTAATTTATTAACAGGTTTCCACATCAAGAAATAGAAAAAGCCTGCTGAAACAATCAATCAGGAATTGGTTGTAACATTTTTTCACTAATGCCTGTTGATGGGAATTAAACACTCAAATGATCAGGATTTGGGACGTGAGAGAAAAGACAAAAAATTGTTTTAGAAAAACTTAGAAAACTTTCATCGCTAAATAAATCTCACCAGTTTTAGGCTAGAATATCAAGCTATTTGGGAATTCTATCAAATAGGCAAAAAAAAAAAAAGGCAAAAAACAGTTATTCAAAGATTCCTGAACACAGGTCCCACACCGTACCTTAAGTCTTACATTGTTTACTTAGCTATCCTAATCACCTAAAATGGCAGTAGCTATTTATATGTAGGTAAGCAGACTCCCATTCACACTGCCCCTAACATTTGGAAATACTTTTCTAATTAAATCTGTTGAAAAGATGTAATTTATGCTTATAATTGCCGTAGTAACTTATATTCAAGATACTTCCTCTAAAAAACTACCTAGCACCATGTCTCATGCTAGACATCCTGCCCCGTGAAAACTGCCGTATCAAAGGAATCCTCTATTTTCCCTAGAAGTAGTTAACTCACTATTTAACACACCATACATATATATATTACCACTAAATCAGGATGACACCTGTAATTAGAACTTTATTTTCAAGTACAGTTTGCAGTTTACATTGTGTTAACTGCTGTTTCACACCATGCAAGCATTCAAACCGCCCTGCGCACAATTCACACATCTCACAAAATAAAACAAGAAAACAATTCCTTTTTTAATAAGCTATTGAAAATACAAGAGTAACATAGAAGGGGAACACACCCCCACAGCTTGGATGCAATTCTGTTTTTAAAAAATGTCTTATTTATTTTGTGTAGGTACTTAATTGCTATAACGCGGACTTCAGAATAACAACAGAACTGGCTAAGTGAACTAGATTTGGTAAGCCTTAATTCACTATCCACGTTAGTACAAAATTGTTCTCTATGCTATAATCACCACTTCTTTGCCTAATCTATTTTTTACTGCCAATCCCCTATCTTAAATAGACAGATGTAAGCACCAGAGTGGCTTGTCTAGCTCCCTGCATGCCGTAGCTGGTGCTCCGACAAGAATGACAGATGTCCTGAGTTCTATCAGTTAAGATGCCAACTATGACCAAATGTTCCATCTAGCAAAGCATGAACACACAGAGAATCAGGAAAGCTGATCTCAGGAGTTTGCTGGTGGCACTACAACCATTCTAGCAAAATCCCAAATATTAATTACTCCTTCTGGATCAACACTTCAATATTCAGCCATTTCAACCAGCAAGAAAGCATATTTTTGCACCACAAACCTTTTAAATCCTTTTTAGACAAGGAATATGCAAGTTTCTGAGATGAATCATAGGTTTCAAATATTTGATTTAGCATTTTTTTGGCAGTTCTGACCTAAATCTGCCCTCTTCTTCATTCTCAGCTCTCTCATAGGACTCTCTAGAACTAAATCAACCTCCTTCCCCTATTCCAAACTTCTATTTTCTATTCACTTAACCCTTTTCAACCTCTCCTTCCATTTTCAGTTCTTGTCTCTTTTGATCATTTCCCATGTTCCTTCCTGATGGCTTCAGATCCCATGCAGATGGCCACTCTGAGCTCTTAGATGAGTATTATTTCTGTTCATTGGACTTACAAACATGGTTCAGTGTTCAACCAGCCATTCACTGCTTTGATGATTAGCTTTTCTCCTAGGCCTATATCCAGTATTTTGTCATTAATTCTTCTTTATTCCTACTCACCCTACCCAACCTTTATTCTAACCCTACCCCTTCCTACTGTGGTATCACTGTAATAGAATCAGTCCATTTACTCATATGTTGTTTGCCATTATCTGACTTTCAGATCTGGTATTAATGGTATCGATAATCAGCAGCTTCCACCCAGCACACATCACTGAAACTGCTCAGAGGGTAAAAAATGAAAAGGTCTACTTAGTCTAGTAACTTCTCCCTGTAAGTGGTTAAAAGTAGATGCTTAGGAAAAGAAAAGAGTGTGAGAAGTACAACTACTATGCCTATGTTCATGAATGACAAATCTTCTCTGTTTCAGACCTCTCTTCCCTGCCAAAACTAAAATAATCACCTGTTTCTACCACTTTTTGTAAGGCTCTTCCTATATATTAAACTTCATGAAAATCTCAAGATTTTCATGTTCCAGCCTTTCTCAAGCACAATGGATTATTAGTTCTCCAACCTGTGAATCTGTTCTGTAACCCAAGTATTATCTTAACTTTAAATATCTGTTTGGATCTTTCTGTTCACAATGTTTCTAAAACTTGCAGGTGCTTTCTATATGATGTATCTAAGACTATCCATATATAAAAATTTAATTTCTCATTATCATTTTCATCTTAGGTCTCAAATGCTGTAATACATTTTACATTTTAAAATAATTGTTCATTGTTTTCAAAAATAAATAAATATTGGATTGCCATGCAATTAGCTTTTAAATTAAACTTTAAATTAAATTAGATTTACTGTATCGCTTCTGCAGCGAGTCCAGTTCACCAGAAGTACCAGAACATAATGTGTTCATGAATACAAATGCAGGGTATATTGAACATCTCACATAATAGTATTTTATGACAGACTGCAGTAATGGTCTACAAAAAGCCCATTCTCTAAATGCATTAATTACTAAGTTCTATAGAAATGATGTTTTTAGCACCAATGTATATTATCTCAACCTTTGCATGACTCTGTTCCACTTTTAAACATTATTTCTGAATCATACAAGGGAATTACCATTCTGCAATATGCATTCACGTTTAACTGCAAATCTAGTGAACTAATCTAGTAACAGCTTAATAATTATACAGCTCCAATAAAAATAAAGCAATCTGTTTATATTTTGTTTAGGAAGGAAATCCTTAGAAATTATAACACTTAACAAAACAACACCAACAATATTTCTGCTTGTGCTTTCTTTCTGCTTGTTAATCTAAAATGTAATTCTACGTGGTTTAATGTCCAAGGCAGACATTTAAGGTTTCTCCCTTCTTTTTAAGCTGTCTCACAAAATATCCAAAATTCCCTGCCCGAAACAATATTTGTTCCATCTCCTCTAATTACTCTTTTTTTTTTTAAAACTTATTTTTTCACATAACCTTGCCTATTATCGGATCATATTCTGCTCTGCTGTAAGAAGCAAGTCCAGCAACATGAATATGTGTTTTCATTAATGAATTAGTGCAAGGGTAAATCTGTCTCTTCAATACGATCCTGAGAAGTATGCTGAAAAAAATGGATCGAATTGCATTTCTCTGTGAAACATCGTAACAAATGTCACCCATTTGTTTGTGTGCTCATCTTCTGCTGTTAGTCCATTGGTTAATTTAATTATGTTTTATGTTTTAAGTTTTATTTCTCTATTAAAATTCTATGTGTTTCCAGGATTGGGTTCTTAAAATTGAGTTAACTAATAGTTGCTGAAATGTACAAAGCGACTCTGGAATATCTGGAAAATCCACTGGAATAGTCACTTACCATAGTAAATTTTATTCCTTGAATGTACTGCCTCCAAAGAGGCCCCCATTGGGATTATCTTCCCTGCTATAAAGCAGCAGAAACCATGGAAAATGTTACATGCTAAATGGAAGACTCAGATCTATTCCAATGTTCTGGAAGAACATGTAGAAAATTCTATTTCTTAACTCCCTAAGCATTGTAACATTCCATAAAGAGCTGAGGTAAAAGGAAACTTGAGGAGCTGGTGTAAATCTGCATGGATGATTTAGTTGGGAAAAAGTTACTTTGGTAGATAGCAACCTTTTTATCTCTTTGACACTGACTACACAGGTCTATTCTGTAAAAGACTTGTAGAGACAATTCTGAGGATATGGACTGAAACAGACTACTTGCTCCAGAGACAATGAATAACTCCTGTCCAAGTATTTTATCTAATGTAATGCAGGAGGTCTTGCTTGCTTCAGAACTTTTAACTGCATTCACTGCTTCAATGAAGATGTTGTAAACTACCTTTATATTGAAATGGTCTAACCCTTAGCCTTTTACAAAACCTGTTCAAAAAGTTACCTTAAAAAAGGCTTCTGTGTAGTTAAGCAAATGATCCAGAACCTGGCCAAAAGCTTAAACTTAGAGCAGCTGTTAAAAATGGCCCATACTATAGTCATTAATGTGGGAGTGGAGTGAGGACATATTAAGACTGATCACCCTTAACCAAATACATAGATGACTGCGATACTGAGGGCTCCTTTTAGATTCTCTAACTGCAAGAGGAATATTAAGTGTGGGAATATGAGAAAGGCACTACTGTGTCCCTCCAAAGAGATGTGAAACCTTTTGAGTGTCAGTAATTTGATTCTAGGAATGTAATATAACTTGTTATTTGAGTAGGCAACTCCATGAAATCTTTTTGTATCCTATATTGTCAAGAATTTAAAAAGGTCATTTCTATTAAAAAAATAGAGTTAAGAATAAGACAAGTATTTTTATAAGCTATTGAAGAAGAAACCTTAATCTATTTCCCTCCCTGCACCAAAAAAAAAGAAAAAAAAGAAAAAGAAAAAATCTGCCATAAGTAATGAAGAGAATGGTGTTATCTTTTGGTTCTTCAGTTTGCATCTACTTCACATGTAGCTTGGCCAAACATCATTGTCACCCACTGAAACCTTCTCCTTTTTTTCTATTTTTCACAGAATGTGAATAGTTGTTCTTCAAACTGGAGCTTGATTCTGTTGTCCACAGATAGGTGTCTAATGATGCTTCAGATGTACTGTGGTATCCCACTTGGCCTCCAGCAGCAGTTCCAGAGTCTCTTCTAAGTTGTGTCACATCTGACATATTGTATAGATATTTTGGCTACCTTTGGGCATCTCAAATTGTACTAGTTGCTGGCTTGCAGGGAACGGCCATGCCTTTGCCGTTAAACTATGATTTTCAGAGACCGTCATTGCAAACAGTTTATAATGATATAACCCTTGCTAGGAAAATGATATAATTGTCGTGGATATACAGGAAATACAGACTTTTAAAAGATTAAAAAAAGCCAAAAGGATCAAACAGAATCTCACGCTGAGCCGCTAAACTACCCAATAAAGTCTATGTAGAAACAGAGTCTACCACCTTCAATTTTTGGAGGCTTTTATAAATCCACAACTTTTTTAACTCATAGAGGCTCTACATAGAAGGTCCATCCAGGAGAGCTCATCAAAAATTCCCTTTGTGGATTCATTAAGGAAAAACTTGAAGTCACGACTGGCTCTGAAAGTACTTGCACCTAATCTGAACAGCTGTAAGCAAATTCCAGCTACCCTACATCCAAGGAATGCTTATCATGACACACAACTGCTGTTGCCATCCAAGCATGTCTTTTCTATTCATGTCCTATCAAACTCAGGTGCAGAAAAATGATCCGAGTGCTTTGGCCTTCAGGAGTTTCATCATCTCTGAGCTCATAAAATCGAAACCAAAAGAATGCTACAATTATCTTACTGAATGTGTTCCTCAGATGTACGAAATACAGTTTCTAGGTTGGAATTTTAAGTCTCTAAAGAATTCTGATATGCAAAGTGGTATTAAGGTTTCCCTAACAGATCTCATCTGAGTTTCCCCTCCCCTCTCCCTGAACATGCTACCACTATTGTATTGTAACTTTCAGCTGCAGGCTGTGATGCTGATAAAAGGGAGCTGTGAAAAATATTACTGTACATTTCAGCTTCTGAATCAACCATCGGTGGACAAATATTAAACACTGTTCTGCTACTCTGGATTGTGCCAGGACTGAAAAGTCACCTCCTTTTATATTTGTGGACCCCATGCTTGAAGAATGAATGAAATCAACCTTTGACTCAGTCTTTACTGAACTATAAAAACATTTTTAAGGTTTAGAAAGAGAAGCAGGGAGATCCAAGTTTTTCTGCCATGTCTCAGTATGACTTATCTAATTACAGGGTTTAGCAACCTCTGAAGACTATTCCTCCGGCAAGACAAAAGCTAGAACATACCAGAATCAAATGACTGCATCTTTTAGTATGTAACTGCTCTTAAAACCTAACTCAAGTGGATGCAGGTGCAAACTGGTGAAGTATATATGGTTTTCCTTTGCATTTTCCAAAAGCCTAGAAACAAAAGCAAGTACTATTTTGTGTTTTAAAAAAATTACTGCAAAGGTGTATTCTTAAAAACAAACTAACAAATAAATTACCTGGCAAGGCTTCTTCATTTTAATTGCTATAACATGGTATCTGTAGCAGCAGAGTTCACAGGTCCACGACCCTCTTTCACTTATCCACTTTAACAGGCAAAGTTGATGTGTGTATCGTACTGACCCATCGCAGCGGCAAGGATTTAACAGTTCACCCTGAAAAGGCAGCACAAAAGCATTAATTTTAAAAAAATATTTTATGCATATGTATATTCACTACCAAAATATTTACAGGTCTGTAACTGCAAACTGGTCTCGATTTCAATCCATGAAACAGTAAACATGTATTTTTGGCTATAACAATGCTCAAAAACTAAACTGTCTCAAAAAACATGTAAGTGCTCCTAGTGATAGAAAGCCAGATAACTCTCTACGTAGGCATGTGTACGTATGTGAAAAAAAAGCAGAAGATTACCGCGCATCACCCAACAGCAGCAGCGGCCCTTTCAGGCACCTCAAACGGTACCGAGCGCGGTCTGATGCATTTCTCCAGCAGTGACAGTGATCACTAGGAAAGAAATGGATGTCGTCACAGAGAACTGTGACCCCCTCGAGCGGAGCTTTATGTTGTTCAGCCAGCCAGCTGCCTGACAGGACCTAACATAACGTAGCCGAATGCTTCCCCCGGTAGCCCCTATGTTCCTTCACCACCCGCCGGTGCCGGCGGGGCGGTGCGGTGCGGCGCGGCGGCGCCGAGCCCTGTCCCTGGTGCTGACCGCCACCCGCCGCCCGCCCGCTACCGCCGCGTCCCGCCTCACCTGCTCGGGGCCCTGGAAGCAGATCTTGCAGATGGGGCCGGCACCGCCGGGCTGGCTGCCGCTGCCGCTCTCGCTGCTGCACACCGAGCGGGTCTCGGGCTTGTCGCCCGCCGCCGCCGAGCCGCGGCCGCTCTCCGAGCCGCCCCTCCGGCCCTCGGCGGCGCTGGGGGAGCGGCCGCGGCCGGGGCTCTCCGGCTCCGCGGGAGGATCGCCGCTCGCCTCCCCTGCCCCGGCGGCGGGCGGCAGCTCCGGCGGGGCGCCGTGCTCCCGGGGCGGCTCGGCGGGGCGGGGGGCGCCGCTCCCCGCCGCGCGGCTCATGCCGGGGCGGGGAGGCGAGAGGAGGCTCGGGGAGGGAGAGCGGGGAGGGCGCCCGGCGGCCGCCAAGGTGACCCCCTGCCGCCGGCGTGTGCGGGTGTGTGTCTGTGCGGGTGTGTGCGGGTGCGTGAGGGTGTGCGGGTGTGCGAGGGCGGCGGGGCGGGGAGGCAGGGCGGGAGGGACGGGAGGGAGGCAGGGAGGGGTGGAGGCGCCGCTCCGCCGCGGGTCCCGCCGCCGACCGCCGCCCCCCAGCGCCCGAAGACCGTTGCCGGGGGGGCCGAGCCAACCGCCGCAACCGTCGCGGCACCGCCCCCGCCCGCCGCCCTCAGCACCAAGGGCCCCCCCTCGCCCCCAAGCCCCTCATGTTCGCCCCCCCCCTTTCCGCCGCCGCCGTGTGGCGAGCTGTCGGCCGTGGTCGCCCTCTTGTCGCCCGCCTCTGGCCGCGGGGCTCCTGAGGGGCGCTGACATTTTTGGGGGCGCTGACAGAGCCCGTGGCTCTAGCGGACTCCCGCTGCAAAAGGCTGGGCTGGGAAGAGCTCGGGAACGTTCAACAGTTGTCCGCAGGGTTCGCCTCATCCTCTGTGGCTGGCTTTTTTTTTCTTTTTTTTTTTTTTAAATTCTTTCCCAAATTCATTACATCACCTCGTTTCCAAAATTAAATCTGCTAAAAGTATCACGATCAAATATCTCCTCAAAAAAAAAAAAGGTGGGGGGGGGGGAAACAACAACCACACTGGGTAGAAATTCTTCCAACTTCAGCTGGAGGGGGGGGGCTGGTTGCTGAAGGAAAGAGTGTGTGAATTTCAGCAGCAAACTTAACACCAGTGAGCGTTTCAGCTCGTGAAGAAAACCAGCAACTGTCTGCATGGGGAAAGAAAAAGCCCGCAGAAGACAATTGTGAAGCCATATGCTCTCCTATAGCCAAATTTAGACTCCATGGGTGATGAGCTCACCGGGCCTTACAGCCTTCACTGGCTGCTCCATATTTACTACTGAGATGAGGGAGCACTGAGCAGCCCTAGGGTTTTGTCAGTAGCGGATTTCTTGATGTGGACGTTTTATTAGGAGGCCGAAGCAGTGCTCTGAGCCAAAACGGCACTCCTCGCTCGGTGACCGTGTGGGGTCCGACTTTCTGGAGAGGCTGCATATTCACCAGCCGCTGGTCCAGCCTTCTGGCCCAGCTGGAGACCAGCTCAGACAAAATGCAGTCTGTAGGGACCATGCAGTTGTGTGTTGCAGGAGAGTGAGATTCAAACTAATTGGGGCCGGCCACAGATAAAGCCCTCTCGGTCCTCCTACAGACTGTGTCTGTAACAGGCCATGTGGTAGGTACACCAATGCCAAAGAACAAGGCACCTGTTTACAGTTTTGCTCTAAAAAAAGGTGCATATTCAGAGGCTGCCTTTGTGAAAAAAACAAGTATCATTATAGCTTTTCTTGTCATCCACTCGTTCCTATCCTCATGAAAATGCTTGTTCTGATGGCTCTGTATTAGCTAAGCCAACACTGGCCATTTAGCTTGGGCTAGGGCAAGGTACCCCAACCCTTAAATTGCTTTTGTTCTGAGGTGGTTAAGTAGGTAAGTAACATGGCTTTGTCCAGATCTGGTGATGTAAAAGAAAAATATCGCATCGGCGGTGACATTTTGATGAAGTGCGGATGCTGCGGAGTTAGGAACTTCTACATTTGATTTTCTCACAGCCAAGTCATACCTGAGGTGGTTGCCAGAGAGACTAAAGGGCGATGGAAACAGTGTTAACCAAATCGATTAATTCTGAAGAAAGAAGGGGCAATCACAAACAGTGAAGAAACAGGAAATCTCAGAACAAACAGATGAGTCCAGAGTGCTCAGTAAAAGAGAAGCAGGAGGAAAAGACAGGGGAACTAAGGTAATGAGAAATGAATGCTAAAAAGTTACTCATCTGCATGAGAGAAAAACAGCACGCTGTTGCTATTTGTTATATGCGGTGTTTTATACCATTTTTCTTTCCCTTTGTGTGTTGTGACAAATTCAGTAAATAACACAGCTTTTGAAAAGGATGTAGAGAGAAGTTAAAAATGTCAGCGCAGAAATGGAATGACTTCTTAATGTCAGAATAAGCAAGAAAGATCTGGCTATAGAGAATAATACACCGTGTTAAGAAGGTCAGTCTTTTCTACTTAATCTTGCCCAAAATATGTGTGCAAAGTGACTCTTAAAAGTAAAAGGGAAAACATCCAATATGAATTGGAAGAACAATTCTTTCACATATAAGTGATTAATTTGGAGAGTTGACGGTGAGTGGGTATTTCATAAACATGAGATTTAATACATCACCTGTTTGCCTGCCTTTCAACAGCTACTGTTACACCAGCTAAAAAAAAATTGCAGAGGCTATTGATCCCCATGTTTCAGAGTATATTAGCATTATTCAGCATGCCAGGGGTGGGAGGAGATGCCAACAAAAGAGCAGAAGGGGTGAAGAACATTATATAACACATCCTCCAACCAAAGTAACATTCAGCCTTCTGCTGAGTGAGAGATGGGGACAAGAGCCAAAAACAACGCTTGAAACAGAAAGAAGAAAAATTTAAGCAGAAAAGGGTGTTCAGCTTCATAACAGAAGTAGTGTAGGTGGTTGGGAGAAGGAGGAAAAGAAGCTGAAATCAGGAAGAATTAATTTGTGATTAAGACAGTGAACTGCATCTCACGGGATTTATGTGCAAGCACAGCTTTGCCATGCGCTCCTTGAACAGCCTGGAGCAAGTGACCTCAAGTGGGCACCACTGGCAGCCTGCAGCATGCCCTGCCTGGTGGACATCTCTCGTAGGGGCAGCACAACGCCTCCGCTGGCACCAGATCCCTGTGTGTCAGCGTGTCGCCCTTGGTCTCTCGCTGTCCTGTTCTGCGCACATGACTGAAGCAATAACGCTTGTGCCCTCTGTTCTCGTTCCCGCCTCTTCCATTAAAACTTGTAATATTTTACTGGCAGAATCGGGCTGCATTTGTACAGTCTTGATCTTGGCCGAAGCATCCAAGAGTTATAGCAACACAAATAATAAGGAACAATGACATGGTTAAAAATAACAGCGAAGTAATAAGACTGGGGGACAGTGAAATGAATTGCTTTTTCAGCAGGCAATGGAAAAGGCAGAAATACAGTCCCCAAGGGAATGAAAGTTGTCTCTCCTCTGTCTTGGTTGCACAGGAATAATGGATATAGGTAACAAACTACTTGAAGATACTATATGGGAAGCACTGTGCTACTGCACAATTAGAAACCAACTCCTGTTTTTCCTTTTTCTCAAAAACTCCCTGATACATCAGCCTGTACTGTAAATACAGTAATAGAACAGCTCTTTTATGGGTTTGTTCCATTTTGCTACTTCCTGCATCTCTAAGGGAAACAATATAATATAGTTTTGAAATATTAACAAAGGAGTAAAGAGAGCAATTGCTGGTATATTAGATGTGAAACAAAATACCAACAAGATAGGAATTTAAATCTATTTAAATACTAATACAGAACCATTACAATACCATTTACTAAATAGCACGTATATGTCTGTTTCAGAGTAAAGTTCTCCACAGGTGTTGGACATCACCTGTAACAAAAATAAAGCATTTTGACTGTAAGCAAATGCTTCAGTTTAATGTTTTACATGTTTCAATCAAGATATAATGTGCTTCTGAGTAATATCCCCATCTGTTAAACTTCCATGTTCCGCTTTACAACACTAAAATATCTGCACAGATGGTTAATAGCAATGCTAGTGACTATGTATTATTTGATTGTTCGCTGAATGTGACTGATTTTTGTTATGAACACACGCTCTTCCCACAGTTGAAGCTTCTACAGTTCTGTCAAGCAATTAAAAATCTCATGTATACAGAAATCTATTGTCTCATGAAAATCTTTGTTTTTACATTGCTCTCTTGCTTTTTTGGAAACATGTACCCAGGTTCCTATCCAACCCAGCGTTGCTCCACATGGATAGATCTCCAAATACCAAAGCTTCCAGGCAGAGCATCTACTCATACTCCTTCCTCAAAACTCCACAGGAATTTCCCGTTGGCGTCGGGGCCCTGAGTGCATCCCCTCTGTGGGAGGGCCAGCTCCTGTGGCTCGGGGAGCTGTGGGCTGTCCCCTTCCTTCCTTTGGTGGCTGAGAAGAGGGCATGCACAGGTCTCACCATGGGGGAGCCACAGCAGGACCAGCCTCGGCTGTGGGAGCTGCTCTCGAGCTGAACCTCTGCCCTTCGGCCCCCACCTGACTCTCAGCTCCCCGCCTTCTGAGGACACTCACCTACTAATTGTTTTTATGTGCTTTCAGAACCTGGCGTGGCTGTTGATACCAAAGTTTCAATTTTTTATTTTGATGTAACTTTTCCTCTTGGAGTAGTCTCATACCATACATAATTACTATGTTTTATTTATTGAATTCCTGCCTTATTTGCCAGCATGCTGTTTTTCTTCAGAGCCACTAATTTATTTTTAAAACATTTGGTAGCATCTATGATTAGTTTTTCTCCACCATGAAATATAGTTTCCTGTGAAATACAGTTTCCCTTTTGATCTTTAATTGTTTGGAAGTTCTTGTTGTTGCTTTTAATCTTTATTTTATTTTTTAAATATTGTTGTATCAGTTGTTAAGACAGAAAAAAAGGCTTAACATGGCTTCCAGAATGAGGTAATCATTGTTTAGAAGTAAAATTAGAACCTTGGTTTATTTTGGAAATGATCAGCTGTCATAGATTCATGGATGCTAGAGGACGGCATCACTGAGTTCAGTTTATTGAAGCAGAAATGACAGAATGTCAATTAGCTTTTCCATTACGTGTCATATGAACAAAAGCGAGGCCAAAGTGAATTTATTTTTGTATCAGCTGTACAGATCACTTTTAATCTGTTTACAAATAAAAGAAAAATAAACTTGTGTGTGTGTGTATGTGTGTAAGCATTTTCCTTGGATTTGCTTATCTATAAGCATCAGAATGTCTATAATATGTAGTACAGGCAACCTCAACTCTTGAAAAGTAATGGTGAGACAACAAAAATAATGCCTCAACTCCCCAGATCCTTACCCATTGATTTTTAGTCCATTCTGTACACTGCCAGTGTATGTCTGGTAACTTAAAAAGCTGCAAACTGTCCAACATTTGTAGTAAGGCAGTGAAATTTGGCTACTGCCACTGAACCTCCTTCTGGGGACACCACCATGATCTGGGACCCAAAGTGGTGGGCACCTCAGTTCACAGAAGGCAGGAGAGAGAACTTACCCTAGGTAGTTGCAGGCAAGAAGGAAACACAACAGCGACTTTGTGAGGGGTGAGGTGGAGTATGCCACACTTACATCATGGTGTCAAAACTGACATCAGATACTCACTTAGTAAGCATGGAGATAATTCTTCATAATCCAAACCACGGGAGGCAGCTATATATTTACTTTGCTGAAATATTTTTGTTATATATGTGGGGGAAGAAAAAGGGCATGCATCCAGATTTGAGATGCTCATTCCTGGCCGAGGAAGCATTGGTCTGGTTGTTCCAAATACCGTAGGCGATTCTTGACTGCTTTATCTCTCAGAGCTCAGACTCATTCTGGAAGTAAAAATACAAGCCCCTGTAATCTGGACTAACGACCAGATCTTCTCCCCTTGATGTAAAGCAGTTGTAAACCTCTCTGTGTGGTCTGAGTCACAGAAGGTGTCCTAGCTATGATGAATCAGTGCAGCTTGCAGGATTACCCAATCTGGTAAGTGTTTTCTCAGAAACTGCATGGCAAAAATGCAGACTGCCAGGTTTGCCTCTGCTGGACTGAGAGTTTCTCATCTCTACTGAAAGTGACCTGTGGAAGTTATCAGTTATCTGCTACATATCTGCTGAAAAAAGAGACCAGTTCCCAGAGATATGAAACTTTGCCTCCTAGGGGTGCCAAGACATTAATGTCAGCTGATAGAAGAACTGGAGACAGAATTTGTAATTTCAAGGTTTCAGCTTGAATGTGGCTTACTATGAAATAATCTTTTGTACTCTCTATCATGCCACCCACCAGTCCTCTCAAAAATAATAAAAAAGGACTATTTCATGAAATTGTCTGTGTGTATCAGGAGACAAAATTCTGCTTCTTGTGATAGATTTGTATGAAAATATACAGCAGTCATCACAGGCCGTGCTGGATTAGATTAGGAAGGTGTTACATCACTGAAGAGGGTCTTCTAGTCCTTATAAAATCCACTGTACTTGCCAGTTAAATTATCTTGTTTCAGACAGTTACATAAACCAGAAGAAGTGACATCTTTTATGCTTCTTAGAGGGGAAACAGTAAACGCTCCGCTCCTGCTGATCCCACAGTCTTGCCAGATGACTACCTTATTGAAATGAGATGTTAGCTAAATATGTGTGTTTTTTTGTTTGTTTGTTTGTTTTGTCTTCGTTTTCTTCCTCTGAAGACACTCGCAAAAAATGTGAGGTAATACAGGGGCATATCATCTGGTGTGGAAAAAGAAAGGAAATGGTTATTTTTGGTGGAAGCTGCCAAGTCTTTAATCAAAGTCTGTGGCCTGAAATCTGTAGGAAAAGAAATGTAGGATTTCATGGGCATCAGTGGTCAGTCCTGGAAGTGAGTGTTGAGCAGGGGTTTATGCACAGAAATAAAGGATAATTTTGAGGAAGGATTCTTTATTTATAGCACTGTGATACTTAGCAAGAAAGGTAGGACAGGGCAAGGAGAGAAAATGGAATCATGGAGGTGCCTATTGATGGTGGTAATGCAGAGCTGGAAATTTTACAAACGCAGAGAGAATTCCTCTCTAGAGACTGTATGTAATAATGATTCACCTGCTTCAAGGCTTTGGTGCATCCTCTAATATAGAACTCTCCTGATTGTGGTTGTTCTCAGGGCTGGATCAGAGAAGCAGCAGCCCATTGCTCAGAGGGACCACGTGGATTGTGTGCAGAGGTATAATTGCCTAGATCCATTTATCTAACTTGCAAGTTATCATTTTTCAATTTGGAAATCACTGTCAACAAATCAGCTATCCCCCTCTGCTTTCTGCTACATGAGTACTTGCTACAGACTCTGCAGATATGCAGACGAATGTGGACCTTTATGACATTCTGTGAAACTCCTGCTAAAGAAGAAATCATTAAGAAAAGGAGATTTGTATATAGGACTGCTGGGTCCTTTTTAATAGAAGTGGTATTGGAAGGAATATTTTCACAAACTGTGCCGATGATGGGGCGGAAAGATTATGTCATGATAATATTGATGACTTTGCAATGCTTTTGGACTTTAAAACTAGTATTAACAGAGCAGTAACACCCAGAGCTGGCATGTGGCAAGATTTGTCATCTTTCATTGAACTTCTTTCATTCATGTACTGCCAGCACACTGAGGGTGAAGCACCAATCCATTGGATACCCACCTTCTTCACTGCACTTGTCTCTTTCAGTACAGGAAGGCAAGCTAAGGATGAGTGTCCTCGCTAGCAGACAGAGCTTCACACTCAGAGTCTGCAAGGTTGCTGCAAAAAAAAATGGGACAAAATACGTTCGAGAGCTGCAGAACTAACGTTTCATTAACTGTCCCTCCCTGGTGAACTGTGTGTTGTCCAGCCTGAACAGGAACATGGAATAGAATAAAATCTCTTCCAGAGATAAAGGCATGTGTTAAGCACATATGTGAACCTTTTGAAACACAGATGCAGGAAAAGGATAGTCTGCAGGTTAGTCCTGCAACCAGTTTGAAAATTCACTGACTGCTACAACTGCAAAAATAAAACATGTCTGATACTGGACTTTGGGGAGACTCTGGGACAGGAATAGCTGCAGATCAATTGGTAGACACTTTTGTGAAAATTTTAAGTGTGTTTATCTGGACTCAGTGTGCTTTGGACACAAACTACCATTGCATTCCTCTGAGACACAGCTTGCAGATAGGCCACAGGACCTATAAGAAACCTGTACCATTCCGGGGCAGTAACTGGAGATCCAACATGATGCCTAAGCACATTTGAAATGGCATCAAACACCTATGTGCTTGCAGCTAATTAAACCCTAAGTCAATCATCTCTAGAGAAATAGAAGTGAAGCAAAGTCAGACTGCACTTAAATGCTTCTCAAACTATTTCTCTAGCCTCCTTGAGAACTGAAGCATTGCCACTCCCACTTCTGTTTGGCTGAGTTCCCTTTCTCTCTGTCTCTTAATGTTCTGGGGTGCTGATGGTAGATAAAGAGATACGTGGACAATACTAAACTGGATGAACAAATCCTGGATAAAACTTCAAAACATTCTTAGATTAAGCCTATTGCTAATAACAAACCTACTGTTAGTGAACTTGACCCTTGTTCTCCTGGTAACAAGCACTTATCTCTGGAACAAGTGAATGAAACAGCAAGCAATTACCTTCTTCTGTACATTTGATTACTAATTTCTTACCAGAACAATAAAAAACTAGTCATTTCTCTCCCAGTCCTCATATTATAATTTCAATTCTTCTGCCAAAGCCTGTCTGGCTTCTTCTTTGTATATTTGATGTGCAGCTGTGGTAGGAAGCCACAAATAGCAGCACAGCATCTTCAAGAGCTGTGCTGCCAAGGGTAAAAGGACCCTGCAGGGCAGCTGTTCTCAGGGAGCCATCTTAAGTGTTTGGAAAGTGGCAAATCATGTTGCGATGAGAAAGGTACAGAATCAACCAGAAAACTGTTCTTTTTCCAACTTTTCCTATTCCGGGAAAGAAAGTAGCTTTCTCATTGGTTTTAAAGGCAGCCATACGCTGCTCTAGCTACGTTATGTACGTATGTAGGCACAAGGCAGTATGGAAGTATTATACCGTATATTGCTGTCTATTTTTATACCTGCTGTAATAGATGGGGGATACTTACAAAGCAAGCGGTCTGCTGGATGCCTTAGCATTAACTACAAGTTTGCAGTGGGGATGGACATGTGGCATTTGTTTAACTGAAGAACATTATACTCTCAGAGGAAGGGAGGCATCCTTGAGGTGTACATACTTAAAACTAATTACCATCCCTTATTGAATTAGAATGCTTAAATATGTGTGGGTGGCTGTGTCTGTCCTCAGGTGAAATAGGGCAACCTTTATAAAGCTTACATGGCCGGCTCTGAGCCTTTCATATTCTGCATGTTCCAGAGCCTCCTGTCTCTTTTCAGCCAAAGTGCTTGACACACACTGCTACTGGAAAGATAAGCCTGCGTGTTTAATTAAAAACTGAAGAAAGATGTTTGAATATGTAACTTAAATTTCATCCCTTTATCTATTTTCTTCTCATAGATGCTACTCCTGACAGCACTGCCTCCTTTGAAATTGATCTGCCCTTGTTTATTTGTAATAAGCATTCCCAGCTCTCTCGGTAATATTGCAATGAATCTTTCAGAGAGTGGAGTGAGATGGATGATTTAGTCCAGAGTACATTGTTATACCCAATAATTTTTATCTTTTTATGGCTGGGTCATGTTCACCTGAATAACAGGGAAAATGAGTTTTAACATCTTTAATAAAAATGTCACCTTGGGATCTATACCCAATTTGCAATAATTGACAGTTACAGTAGCTGATACAGATGTGAGAAGTTACCAGCTAACCTTAATTAGCACTTTTAAGCTCCAGATCCTGGAAACTATGTTTACAACTGTAGCTAACTGATCCTCCTGTCTGTATGTGCCTTATCTCCCCATGTACTTATACATTCACCTGTAACTTTGATATCAAATGAAAAATATTGTATATACACTCCTTTATGATCGCACACCATTATTGACTTTTTAATCAAAATTGATATTAGATTCTGAAAAAACATTATGAAAAATAAAGCATAGAAATATGTAAGAAATTCCAGGGCAAGTATACAAACAGAAGCATATGGTATCTTCAAATACTCGTAGGAATGTAGGTTTCAACAAGCCGGGAAGGGTCAGGAGTCTAAACGCTGACATGTCCCCCCTCTGGCAGTGGCCTTTAATTATCTTTCCAGGAAAGAATACACAGATTATTTCCATATTTGGCCAAGTCTGTCTGGGTAAAAATGTATGTTCAAATGATAGTCATGTAGGTGATCTGTTTGTGCCCTAAAGCACTAGGTTTGCTTTCTCCTAGGTCACTCCAATAGGAGTTTGCTCTTCTTTTGTTCTCTACCACACTCCTTTAATATCATCTTTATACTTAGGAGAAAAGTCAATCCATAAAATGAGATTCCTTTAGCTAAGTGCTTCTCCATGCTATCCATCTATTTATTTATTTAAACATTTAATTTTCATAAATACACTGACTTCATGGTAGGACATTTAAAATTCTAGTGACAGAGTTTAATTACTGCACTTTTTTCTCAAGGGATCTTCGCTATAAGCTGTATCACTACTATTACTGCCTTAACTAATAGCTAGTAGGGTTCCTGTTGCAGGGTAACAGCCTGCAGCTGCAACATAGAGAAATGTGCAGTACTAAATACTGCTATCTAAATATACTATATGCAGCAAATAGTAGTATCCAGCAGTGGTGAGTATTTGCATGAAGATGTTGACATTAATCTCAAGTACCAGTTCATTTCATTGCGCTTGAACTTATTGTATTTGCACCTATATGGAAAAACAAATCAGGTCAGGAAACAGCATGTTGTTTAAATAATCCTTTCAAGCTGAGGAATTTCTGGAGGTGGCCAGCTGGAGAGAAGATTGTTCAAACCAATGAATTAGAGGTGGTCTCAGCCATCTTGGCAGTCTTCACTTTAGATACTTTTACACTTACTGCCAAAATAGACTTTGTGAAGACATTTTCATTTGTCTGAGGGAAAACAAATCACAAATCTCATTTTGACCTCAATAATACTTTCAAACTGTTTACAGGGACGGGGACAATGTTCAAGAATATATGCTGTACTTAACATCTTGTAGACTACAGCATACCCTGTCAAGCCTAATAGCCAAATATCTGCATATATCTGCTCAGCTATCAGGAGGGGCCTTACAATAAGAACTTCATGGAATAAAAGATTTGCCCTCCTATATTTAACATGCCTTTCTTGTTCAATTGAAACTGTTCTCTCATAGTCCTTTGCCTGTGACTTCACAATTCATTTTTATACAAACGAATGGGGTCTTTGCTGTATAAACTGTAGAGTATGGCCACACTAATATAGATGATACAGCTGCTGAGTGTCTCTTGCATTTACATTTCATACATCAGCAAGGGATGTAGAAAAACATGCAAGAAAATTACTGGAAATTTCAAAATTAAACTTTTATGGCCATTAGAGCTGCTCTTTAAGGGTTTTGTTTGTTTGTTTGTTTGTTTGTTGATTTAGCTAATAGAGTTACAGGATTTGTGATTCACATATTTTTATCTTACAATGTCTTCTGATGAACTACCATGAGAACTACCCTGATTTCTTTCTTTATACAGATATTTGGAATCCAAAATTCCAGCCATTCTACCTAGTAGTTTATCCAGAAACTGTTACTGAGATGAAAACATAGCACTTCTGGAGAACAGAGAACAGCACTGAATTAAGGAAGAATGAGATAAGAATGTGAAGAATGGGAGCTATGCTTGCCATGGAGAAGGACTGGGGTATTCTTCATACCCACTAACAAAGGTCCTAAATGAGTCCTGACACTCAGATGTCCCAGAGTTCTGGATGTCTGCTTTGATGATGATGCCTATGCAAGCATGAGAGCCTTGTTACTACAGTCCTCTCTGCAAATGTCTACTGAGACTGATGAACTTTGCAGCTCACTGCTACCTCACACCCCTGCTCAGCTACATGTGCAGCCTGGTCAGAGTCTTGAATTCCCTCTAGCTCCCCAGGAGAGGCAACTCCACCAGCTGCCACTGGGCAGACACTGACCTTACCCACTGCACAGTTTCCACTCCACATCAGGAGAAACAAACATTAAATGAAAATAAGAAGGGCACCACACCACTGATTTTGCTTGTCTCCTAGTTTTGATATGTTTTACAGGTTGCATTTTGTTACTTTAAAAGCAGAACTCATTACTATTTGCAGTCAGCTGATTTGACTGCCTTGTTTTTTTCCTTTCCTTCCAGAAATTATACAATTTTATTTTATAAAAAATTATACAAGGAACACAAAACTGTGATTGCTTTCCACTTACAATTATAGCAAATCTGCCATCCCATCCTGTCCCCCCTCCCCCCCCCCCCAAAAAAAAAAAAAAGTCATTATCCTCTTTGGCAAATACTGGAAAACAGCAAATACAAGCAAATACTACAAGAGCTGATTATACAGCATGTGATGTAATTGAATAAGCAAGCAGGGAGGCTAACATAATATATGAGATTTTATTCAAGTAGAGATTAGTACTCTCGCTGTCTGAGAAGTTCAGAAATGCAGCAGAGAGAATAAGATATCAAGAGTATCATTTTCCAGGGCAAAGCACATACAATTGCAATGGATTATTCATTAAAATCATTGTACTTGGCATAGAAATGAACACATATGGCATTGCAAATTTCCCTTGCCCCCAGATCCTAGACTAATATTATTTATATGGGTACTTTCTGGTTGTACAAATTAGTCTGTGGACTTCCAGAACTTTCACCATATGGAAGGAGACACTTATAACTCTACAGATGTTGTACAGAGGACAGATGGCCACACACACACAAAAAAAGGTGTTTGCAACATTCACACCCCAGCTACTTTGGAAACACCACCTTGCCTTCAGCCCTCAAAATGTGCTCTCTGTGATCACTGCAGTTACTAAGAGTGTGAATTAAATTTTCTGTGTGCTACATTAAGATTTTTAAATTGGTGGTAGCAGAGAATAGGAACACAATACATTTTATTTCAGAATACCTACTTACATTCTGCTGCAAGAAGGTGAGAAGGAAAAAGTCACAGTTTATCCAAGCATGCATGCACTTCATCTCTGCACATACCTCATCTCTTCACCATCTTGGTGGCATTCTCTTCACTAGTGAATCTTACATGAGGACTGATGAACTTGCCCCTACCAGGTCCCCAGCCCCAAGAACAGCAGTCTATTCTCAGTCCCATTCAAGGGGTAAAGCAATGGTTGTGAATGTCCTATCATGTCCCTAGCAGAGTTTGAAAAACCCTCTCAAAGGCAGCTTTCATCAGCATGTTTGATGTGCATATACTCATGCAGTCTGTGAGGTTCTACCTATGGAACCTCATAACTCCATGAATGTACACCAGCATCAGACAGCTGATTGACTTCTGATAATTAGCTTTGTTAGTTGAGTTGTCTGGGTCCAAATGAGTATAGCACATTTGTGTCACAGGACACATACAAAACTGGCTGATGAAATTTCAGCAGAGTTGTACAATGGACTTTGGGCTGTTGAGATTTGGGCATTGAGTCCACAGATGTGCTCCTGTGCCTGATCTCTGTGAGGCAGCCATTCACATCAGTTATGCTCTGACAGAGGCTGATATAAATCAGTGTGCTTCCATAAACATTGAATTATGACTATATGTGGCTTATGTAGGACCTGTCCTGTTTATATTTGCCATGTTTTTTAGGTAAAGTACTAACAAGCCACTATCATTATACCAGATTTTTACCTTCCATAAATTCTTTCCTGCTTGTAAAAACATGATGTTATAATCTCAACAACATGCAATAGTGCATTATTTTATTTTATTTTATTTTATTTTATTTTATTTTATTTTATTATTTTATTTTATTTTATTTTATTTTATTTTATTTTATTTTTCGAGGAACAAAACTTTGCTGCTATTTCAACGGGTAGCTCATATTCTGAGATTTTTTAAAATTATTTTTTCATTTAATAATAAATAAATAAATATTACATATATATAAATCTCTTCAATTTTATTTTAATGTTTTCATTGGGAATACTGTTAGAAAAAGGTACGACTCAACAGGTATAGGAATATCAGAACCTGCACTGCTATAATTGGTTAAAACCTAAACTCATTAGAAAAAAATCTAAATTTGGTATGAAGATAAAATTTCTCTATAGCTCATACACAATGAAAGTCTAATTGCGACTGACATTAAGGAAATTGCAGCTTTCATTATTCCCACACCTTCAGGTGCTGCAGTTTTGCAGAAGGGTCTCTTTTAGGTAGAAGTGCTTTTCAAGCGTGCATACATGTAAAAAGGTTGCTTGGCATGCTGCAGATCCTGCTTTGCTGGATGGCCACCTAGCTCTTAGGCATTACACCAGTGAGTTTAACACCATGTATTTCAGCCTAACAGCCTGAAATCATTAAAAAGACATTACATGACTTTAATTGTTTTGGATCAGCTCTCCCTGCTAATCACCATCTGACTAAACCAGGGCTACCCATGTAAGAGTTTGCAGAATCTACTTCATGCAGCTCCTGCAGCACTAACCCTTTGAAGACCGCTTTTGTCAAATACTGTTCCCAGCCAACATGGAATAGCTTAGTGAGAAATAATGGATGAATGCCAGTTGACATAAACGTAAAATATCAATGATTTTTTATTCCAATCTTTGAACCATGTGTTAATTGCAAAAAGATGTGTAAGAGTGGTGAAAATGTGGAAAATGCAGTCTGCTGGGCTGTCCTGTAAACTGATAAAATCTATACAGAATTAAGACATGTGTCTTCATTTAATCTTAAATTGCCAAAGGCAGTTTGTAGGCCCTCTCCAATTCCCTTCACCTCTCTCCCAAAATTCATGGGCTGCAAAACTGTTACTGGCATGTTTTCTGTTCCACCAATTAGAAGAATCTTGCAGAATCTTTATGTTGTGACTAGCAATATTGTCTATTACACCAAAGGTAAATGTACGAACACTGAAAGAATGTTGTAATGTCAGATCACGTCCTAATTTAAATACTGACATTGGTGTGTCAGAATTCAAGTATACATTTTCCCCTTTGGTATACTAATATCAATAGAATTGGATATAAAAGATGCAGTTCTGATGGGACAGCTTTCTACACAGGCATCAATGACTAAGGTAAGCTTGATCTATATTCTGCACTGTTAATTCTTTCACCAAGGAACTTCCCCCCTAGTTGTAGCAATACTAGATAGCTGTGGAAACACAAGTCACATGTTTTACCAGACATCTAAGCCTAACCCAAGCAAATAAAGTACCAAGTAGTGAAAGTTTGCAGAAAAAATTTTCTTTCCATATCACGATAAATATAAAAGCTTAATTTTTCTCCTCTTGTTTTACTCTTCTTAATCACCTCACTGAAACAGGTCTTCTCGTGTGTTTGTAGAACCTTTTTTTTATGAAACCCTCATATCACTGACCCTTTGAAATCTGGTGTTGTTAAACATGGTTTCGGATCAGCATAAAACAACTGCCTTGAGGGGTCCTGGAACTGGATCTTTTTGTTTGTTTGTTTGTTTGTTTTTAATCCTCAGTCCAACCAGTACATCACTGTTTTTTTAATCTAAAGAAAATCTTGTATCTCCTTCATCGTGTTTTCAAGGTCTACAAGCTGCTGTCTCCTCCTTCAAGTAGTTCTTCTACAACATGACCCATGAGTCTCGTCCTTTCTCTGGCACTTGCTGCTCCCTTTATTGCTCTCCAATAATCTATATAGTGAAGAAATGGTAACTGTAAAGGCAGTGAGCCCAAAGAGATCACTCAAGTAGGGGCAATATAAGCAGCAAGATAGTGCTGTTTGGATAGGTGTCTGATTTCGGTGAGCCATCCACATAAGAGAATATAATTTAGAAATAAGCCTTTGGGGCACACTCTACCAGTTCTTTTTATCATCTCTTTAGAGCTGCTGGCTGTGATATCTCCCAGGATCTTACTCTTTTCATTCTCACTCCTAGAACCACCATTTAGTGTCTCAAACATAGAGACATTCATGCAAAGAATGATCTCCTCCTCTCTCCCATTCTGTCTCTGTCTATGGATATATAGATATATGATATTCCTCAATCAGAATTCACCTGGTGAAATGAGATGGTAGCCAAGGGGCCCTCTTGTCACCCTAACAGGGTCAGTCTGGACAGTGTTCCTCAGAGAATTACAGAATGGCTAATGTTGGAAGGGACCTCTGGAGGTCAGTGTCCTCCATTGTCCTACCCCCCTGTTCAAGCAGGGCCACCTAGAGCAGGCTGCCCAGGACCATGTCCAGACGGCTTTTGAAGATCTCCAAGGTGGAAGACTCCACCACCTCTCTGGGCTACCTCTGCCAGTGCTCAGTCACTCTCACAGCACAGAAGTGGTTCCGGATGTTCAGAGGGAACTGCCCGTGTTCACTGTGTCTTGTCCTGCCACTGGGCTCCACTGAAAAGAGCCTGGCTCTGTCTTTTCACCCTCCCTTCAAGTTTTTATAGACATTGATGAGATCCCTTGTGAGCCTCCTCTTCTCCATGCTGAGCAGTCCCAGCTCTCTCAGCCTTTCCTCACGGGAGAGGTGAGTGATGAGTCCCTTCATCATTTCAGTGGCTCTTCACTGGACGCTTTCCAGTATGTCTGCATCTCTCTTGCAAGGCAGAAACCAGAACTGGACCCAGCGCTCCAGGTGTGGCTTCAGCAGTGCTCAGGGACCACATCTCTCCACCTGCTGGCAGCACTGAGCCTAATGCAGCTCGGGATACCATTAGGCCTCTTTGCTGCAAGAGCACACTGCTGGCTCATGTTCAGCTTGGTGTCCACCAGGACCCCCGGATCCTTTACTCCAGAGCTACTTTCCAAATGGGTGGCCCCCACCATGTACTGGGGCCTGGGGTTGTTCCTTCCCAGGTGCAGGACTCTGCACTTCTTGTGGAACTTCATGAGGTTCTTGTCACCCCATTTCTCCAGCCTGTCCTGGTCTCTCTGGATGGTAAAGTGACCCTCTGCCCCAGTTCTGTGGCATTGCAAACTTGCTGAGGGAGCACACCGAGAGTAAGTACACTGTTCTGGGTACTCCTCAACTTAACTCAGAGAAGATAAAAGAAGGTAAAAGATGTCAGTCCTTGGAACTGTGACCCCTGGCTTATATGCAATTCTGCAGTTGCTTTTGACCCACATTACAGCTCCGTAAATTCTTCCAGTATCCCCTTAAATGCAAAAAGACATCGGGTCCTTCTTTGCTATACTATTCTTTCATCCATTTTCTTTAAAATACATAAACTTGTAGTTACAACATATGAGTATATGCACATGTATATATGTAACTATGCCAACTGACTGTGAGACAAGCAAGAGTAGCTTATAAAAGCTCAAAAGACAATACTAAGGCTAAATTGCTGCAATTTCAGCATGCATAAGATGACAGGAATAACTGTAGTGATGCTGAAAATTAGTAAACTGCATAATCATTACTATGTATTTGCTACATATCACCCTGCTTAATTCAACATATGAGTAGCACAAACACTTCTGCTAAGCCCAGATATAGAGGTAGATGCCTAATATTTTTCTCAGAACAATGCTTTGGAGAGGGACTCTGTGTTCCAGAAATGAAAATCAATATTATTAGTTTAAGCTTTGTAACTCTTTCTGCTACTTGGCTTTACACTGCCATCATTTACTGCGAAAACCAAAGTGTAAGCGGCTTCCTCGGCTTTACTTCCAACTTTTCCTCATCCAAAGGGAGAAACACAGTCATTGCAATCAGTCTACCCACATCCTCAGACATGGCACCATCGTGCCAGGAAACAAACAGTTTCACATGAGTTATAACTGATCCCATAGTTCAGATAATAAAATCCCAAGTACTTTAAGGTAACTACTCTGATAGGAGAATGGAGAAGAAGGAAGCAGTGTGATGAATACCTTTTACCTGATCATGACTCTGGTGGAGATGATCACTCATAGCTACCCTGAAAGGCAGCTTTTTATTGTTAGCATGGGACCACTTAAAAAGTAAGGTGAAACATTACCATAGGGAATGGAAAACTAGTTTATTTAACAGGGATGAGACTAAATTAATCTAGTTTGTAAGTTATTCATTATAAATCATTTTCTCAGCTTAAACCATGGTTTTTATTAGTGTTTCTTGTTAAATCTATTAGAATATTAAGCTGACGAGTGTAGCACAGAGAGGAAGCAATACGTCTGGTTTTGTTTTTAAAGTAAATGCTTTCCAAAGCTCTGTATGTGAATCCTGGAAAAGAATGGTTTTGATTTTCCCTTGAGAAATGGGCTGAAGCATTTTTGTCAATAGACATCCTTTTCAGATAGAAACCTAATTCATTCTGGCCCTGCTGAATGGTTTCAGATCCATGCACCCTGGCAGCAATAATACTGTCATCTTTACTCTCATATTAAATTCACACTTGAGGAGCTGTAGATGATGAATTTCAGATTTCTCTAACCCCTGATGCTCTTTTCAGCTTTTGAGTAGTTCTCATAAAGTAAGGCAAATGCTGCTGGACAAAGGAAGCTGATAAGACTCCGAGTCTTGGAGTATAGTAAAACATTAAATGCATATATATTGGCATTGTACAAATTAACCTGTAGGTAGCACAATGACTTTACTTTAGGCCAGCTTAAATCAGATATTTTGTCTCTTCTCTCTTTCATTTAAGTATGTATATGTACCACATTATACATATATATATTTCAGAAATCCTCAGGGAGAATTTATGTTAGTGTCAAATAAACAAACCAAGGAGGGATTTGGTATTCCAAGACCAGGATAATTAAGACATTGAAGTAAACTTCAGCATAAATTCTGAACTTTTTTTAAAAAACAAAAAACAAACAAACAGTGTTTTCTCCAGTCTGGTGTGCATTGATCTCTGTGGGGAGAGGAGGGAGAGGCAATTTCTCAGTTTTGCATATTTATACAATATTTTGAACATTTAAACAAGGGGATGTTCCTATTCAAGATGTAATCATGACTGCTTTGCACAGTGGCCTTGAGCTCTGTATTTTCTGCTATGGAGAGAGCATCAGATTGGGAGCCCCATGGTCAAAGGCAATAATGTGATCTGGGCAGGAGTGGGCATGTAAAGCACAGTATTCAGCTCTGGAAAGGAGTCAGAAAAGTCAGTGGGGGCCAATTCTGGCAGAAGGGGCTAAAGAACAATTCAAATATAGAGGTTTTCCACAGAGAAATTCACATCCTATTTAATGCTTGTTTGTTTGTTTGTTTTTTCTTGTGCATATTGGCATGGCACTACTAGCCTGTTGACAGCTTTCTTAGCTCAGATGGCATAGTTGATCTCTTTTTAGCTGAAATAAGACTATGAAAGCGGGGTTAAAGTTTTGTGGTTTCCCATTCACCAAGGACAGGAGAAAGAAAAGACACATTCAGAATATATGGTCACATTACATTTCTACTCTGCAGCATGGCAGGTTTTTTTTCCCTTCTCAGTAAAATCCACAAACTCTCCCAGATATTTGCAATGTCTGTTCAGCTGATCTGTCCACCAGAGATCTCTTCAGGACTGTGCATAGCAATTAGTTACTGGGGATTAAACTTCCTAGTCTTGCCTCATCATAGGAACATGGCTGGATCTCAAACAGGTTCTACCTTGAGATTTTACTTTTCTCCTTAGGCCTCTCTCTTTTCTTAGAGCTATACCCTGTTCCTTACTTGACTGAACCCAACATTTTGGCACAGTACACCTTGAAGCCACTACAATGAATGGTAAAAAAAAGAACAAGAAAAAAAGAAAAAAGTAGGTTTCAGATTGCCAATTAAGTCTAAATTCAATAATCTTACCATATTCACTATTTAATATGCATTGTTCAAGAGAAGATTAAAATAAACATGACATCATTGCAGCATGATTTTTTTTCAGTTTTGAGGAAATTCAGCTTGGTGAGGGATGAAAAAACTTCCTCACCCATAAGAACCAGCTGCTACAACTAAAATGTAGACAATAATATCAATTCCTGATTTAAAAATAAATAAATAAAAATCATAAGTATGTGGGGAGGTGTTTTATTGAAGCTTAGGGCATGAGTGTGATAGGCCTGTGAGGACTGGTCTTTATTTGCCCATCAGAAAGACCTCCGGAACTACCCTCTTTGAACCTGAAATAAATGGAGTGGATGCTTCACATCAGTTTCTGGGCATCAGTGTTCACAGCTTTCCTTTTACAGTACTCAGTTCAAGCTATGATGTTACCTCACAGATCCAGCCACCAAAGACACAGACCCAATGTCTGTTTCAACTCATTTTGGCTGTAACATCACAGAATCTGGCTCCTAACCAGGGTGTCAGAAATACCTGGAAGTACTGTTAGATGATACAATTTGTACTTCTGTTATGTATTAAAATGGAAAACATTGCAATTTTTTTTTCTCAAGACCCAAACTGAGGTAACCCCAAGCTAATCCCACTAGTAGAGGAAAGATGAGTAATGCTTGGTTACTTTAATTTTTTTCTTAATTCCAGTAGCAGCTAGGTTCCCTATACACCATAACTGTAAAGATTCTGCAAAGACAGTACATGGTTCATTGTACCACACACAACGGATGTGGGAAGCTCAGAACCAGACACAGATGCAAATGCTGCATTTGCCAATCAAATGGAAGACTTACAACCAACAAGGAAATGCTAAAAGGGAAAAGAAATCTTTAGCATCACAAAACAAAACAGAAAAGTTTCCTTTACATTGAGATGTCCCCTGCCAGCACCAAATGTAGGGGACCTTCAGATTAAATTTAACACATAGGTGCTTGGGCTTGTCACTGGTACTCATTACACTTGGACATCAAAAAAATAAAAGGATTTCCTGTCACTGAAATAATTTTCATTAATGTGAAGTAGCGGTGTGCAGATACCCTGGGTTAAGCTGGTACACTGCAGTGTTTTGGGATTAAACATCACTACTGCACAGTAATAATGAAGAGAAAACCACTGCATCATAGTCCTGCTGTGCATTTTACAACATGATTGTTCACTCATTCTCCTCAGCCTGACTAGAGACAGAAATGGAGCAGCATCAGGACAGGACTTACTCAACAGCTGGCTCTTGTTTTTCTGGTTTTCGTTTGTTTGTTTTGTTTGTTTTGTTTTTCCCTCTCCACATTCTAGCAGTATGTGGCTGTTTCTATTATTTCCTGATCTAAATCCTCCCTGAGTGTAAAGACGTTGCTAATGGCTAATTGTATTCATGCAATTCTAGAGGGGAATGCATTTCAGGATGAAATACACTGTATATCCTGCATTTATTCTTAATCAGGAAGCTCAGTTTCTAAGGAAGTGTGCTGATACATCCCCTTTATTTTTATGTCTGGCAGCTTGCAAAAAAAAAAAGAGGGATTGGCAAGAACTCACTCTTTACTAGACTGAGACTTTAACTCCTTCAGAGCCATGTGTTAAGGAGAAATGAATCAGAAAGATGAAAGGCCTAGTCCTTTGGGCACTACAAATGGAGAAATATGGTTGCCCTCTGAGGGCAGAATTTCATATCAAAGTCACTTCAAATGCTAGCATTACTTTAAAATGTAGATATCACCAGCCTCTCCGAAACTGAGAGATTGCATTGTAAGATCTCCTAATCTAAGTCTGACAATTAGATTTCTTGATCACAAGAATTTCAGTTGCAGCACTGAAATTGGTCTGTATCTCTACATCTCTTGTGGTTTGTGCATCCTTAAAGAGATGTACGTGAACTGAGGAAATCTGTTTAGCTCCCTTTTCAAGTCTGGTCTTGTGAATCTTCCAAGAGATACTTAAAAGGTCAAACCCCACAGAAATCAAAAACAAAACAAAACAAAACAACAACAACAAAAAAAAACACAAAAAACCCACCACCACCGACTCTTAGTGATCTCACTGGAGCTATGCCGTCATACAGCAGCTGGGATGTAATTGCTCAGAGAAACAGTTAACATCGTTTTTTGGACCTTCTGTACCATGCACACAATTACTGAGAGATTAGAAAAGTATTTTTCTTAGTAAAGTGGCATCAGCGTAACTCAAAGATCTGATACACACTCTTCTGAAGTCATCTGCTATTGATTTCTGTGAACTTCAAATCAGACCTGCAGTTAGGAAAGCATTAAATAAAGGAAAAATGGAGGTTTTCCTTGGTGTGATGCAATGGTATATCTGCATCTGTCATGCAATCATTTGGCATATTTCTATCTGCAATATTTGCTTGAAACTTGTTTGGTTTTATATGGGCACAAGTTGGCATGATTATGATCAACATACTCTCATGTTATGAAATGGGTCCCAACTAACCAGGTGAGAACCTGCTCGGTTATTCTATTTCAGGACGGACTTGAGCAACTCTTAGAGCATCTTTTTCAATCCAGGTAAATAATCCAGTTAATTAATATCTATTTGTACAGAAATCTAAAAAAGAAAGCTACTGTCTAGAATGGCAAGTGTTGGTGGGCAGGCGTTTATAATACCTACTATCTGAAATGCAAAAGGGGGGATATGATGGGGAAATGTGCAAATCTCCCACCTGACAACCACACACCAAAGAATGCCCAGAGTTTCAGTGCTGGAAACGACGTGAACACATCCCTGCTGTCAGTGAGTCTGACCTGTCATGTGGAAGCTAGAGAGTAGCTAGAACTACTCTCTCTTTCCAGAAGATTTTCTTAAATATGCTCAAATAATCATTGGAGGAATGATGACAACCTCAAATAATGTCACACTTTCAAATCTTTGTTTTGGCTCTGATCACACCCATGACAATTTTTAGCTTGGAAACTTTGGGATCAGCTCTTTTTCAAAGTGTAGGATCTTCATCCACAGGCATTCATGAATAGAAGATACATGTTTATTGTATCAGGTGGGAGTATAAAGCACACTTAAGATTTGTGCTGCTGATGATATTATGTGCCATTGTCACCAAATAAAGTACTTAGAAACAAGTTAAAAATAGCTGGGCACATAAAAAAAAAAACGTACACTGCATCCAGAGTAAAAGCAAACACTTCATTCTTACTGACCACAAAGAACATTTAATCAGAATTAATTTCTGTAGGTGACTGTGTGGCTCTATAGGTAATCAGTCTCCAAAGACAAGCCAGGAGGTAAAAATGTGCATTAGAAGACAGGGTCGGAGACATTATGCTGAGAAAACTGAAGAGTCGTATTTATGTTTCTCAAACAGAGAGTAAAATTCTTATTCCAAGAAAGCATGCCTAGTGGCAGCCAGGGGAGTTTCTAGGAAAATCTTTGAAGATATGCTAATGTTTTAAGACTCATTTAAATCACTTTTTAAAAAGTTTCTAGAAGATGCTCTTTTCAAAGCTTGTTTACATTAAATTTAAATTCCAAGCAAAATGATTTAGAGAATAGTAAGTTTCTGCAGAATTATGCAGGCAAGTCAGGAAATGCCCTAGTTAGGACTGTCCTTCAAGCTGTAGCTCAGATCTGAATATATATGTAACTCTACACATATAAACAGCTGCATAAATTTTGCCATTTAATGCTGATCCAGAAATGCAAGTCAACTTGAAAACATTTAGGGACTGAGAAAGGGCAGAGCTGGAACATGTAGGGTTACAGAGGCAGAGAGGGGGCCACTTCGTCAGCTGTCACAATGCGTTAAGGGAACTGATGCTGAGGTTGCCCCAGAAAGACCCCACCACTTACTCCCAGGCCTTCCAATGTTTAGAAGAAAACCAAGTGAGATGGAGGAAGCAACAGCTACTGCCTTTCCACATGCTTCAGACAGCAGAGAATCTGAGCCATTGCCTTTTGATTATCTAATAGTGCTATTTCCATGGGTGATTTGCTATGCCTCAGTAGTACTGCCACCTCAAATATACACGATGAGGCATTGTCACAAGTGCTCCTTGAGGCATGAATAGCGAGCATGTGCTGGAGGAAGCATATACAATGCAAGTGGTTGCACACGCTACATTCTGTTACCCTCATAGCTGCTCCTAGAACAAAACCACAACTCCAGATGATCTATACTTTGACCGATAAGCATATTAGTATTTATGGGAATTGCTGTGTAAAGTTACACATGGTGTTCCTTGCCAAAGGATCAATTTAACATCCTGCCCTTAAGGTGCATCAACTGTCTGAACAGTTTCCTCTTTATAGATTTGGGCAATATGAGACTGCATTTTCAGATACTCCTGGCTGGGATCCAGTCTAAGATTCACAGATGCATTGATTCAGAGAAGGAAATGAAGGAGATGGGGAGGAACAGGGGGAAGTAAAGACCTGGCAATCAGTGTCAGATAGATTGAATCAGTCTTCTGTTGCCCGCATTGGAGGGACTCTACCAATCAAAGCCATGTTTAAGAAGGGGCTCTGAATCACTGATTTCTGTTCCTAAGTAACCAAAAAGCTTGTGATATTTTTTGTTGACCAGTTAATTGACAATTTAAGATTCTTCTTTAGAAATACACTTATGACTGTGTCTACTACTCACCAGATTAGCACCTGTCAAAATAATCCTAGCTTGGGTGTTGAAGGGGGCTCCATTCGTCTCTCCATCTCATCACCTTCAAGCTTCAGCTTCATTCCCTATGAACCAATGGGTTCATAGATCAACCCATTCACATGGGTTAATCTATTTGGCAACTCTTCCTCAGGATCTGGAGTGCCATTTTTTACAATTTCTCTACTTGAAGTGGAATTGCATTCAGGAGTGGCATGTGTCCATGACTAACAGCCCACTAAGGCTAAATTTCCATCTTCACTTTCCTCTGTAAGTCTTTTTCTCAGTTAAGGCTGGGAAAGTCATGATACTCAGTCTGTTTTCCCTCATTTGCATAGCTCTTGTAGAGTTAAAACAAGAGCAATATAATTATTGACAAATCAACAAGAAGGGGAGATGCGCTGATACATGCTGGACATTAGCAGGGAGGGAGCATGTCATGAGCCATTAGACCATAAGCCAAGCCAGCTAGGTCTGCTCAAAAACAGACAGTTTCACTGGATTTGCCGATCCTTCCAGAAAGAAATATTTTCTGGAGACTACTTGATTGTGCTTGAATGGAATTCATACAGGAATGCTGCTACAATGCTTTCCCACTGTCCTTCTGCCCAGCTCCTAGGTTGCTCTCCTTGTTGATGTCATTGGAGAATGGAGGTACCAGTTTCTCAATGACCTGACCAGGGTGACTTTTGTGCCTGTGGCTCTAAGGTTTTATTTCCTTTCATAAGAGGAGAGGCAACATTTAATGAACAGATATTGTTGATGTTCCTCTCTGCAAAGGACAACTCCTTTATCTTTTCACCGTAATACAGCTCTTCATCAGATTAAGAAATTTGTTTTCTCAGCTTAGCTCACCACCGTGTCTCACACCTAGCTCTTCAAAATGGGAAAAAACAGCGTCTGGTGTTTAGCTGCTTAGAAAGAGGACAGTGCATAGCCAACCCATTGGAGAACTTTGTATCAGTAAGTAAGAAAAGAATTTTTAAAAATTGCCAGCTGTTGGTAAATGGTATGTGGAAAAATCAAACTTTTAAGACATGTCTGGGAGGTGCTATCTGTAATATATACCACATGCTGCCTGACATGGTGCCAAGGTTTTACAGAATCCTCTGAAAATTTAAGATGACTTTTTTCTCTTTTTCTTTTCTTTTCTTTTCTTTTCTTTTCTTTTCTTTTCTTTTCTTTTCTTTTCTTTTCTTTTCTTTTCTTTTCTTTTCTTTTCTTTTCTTTTCTTTTCTTTTCTTTTCTTTTCTTTTCTTTTCTTTTCTTTTCTTTTTTTCTTTTCTTTTCTTTTCTTTTCTTTTCTTTTCTTTTCTTTTCTTTTCTTTTCTTTTCTTTTCTTTTCTTTTCTTTTCTTTTCTTTTCTCTTTTCTTTTCTTTTCTCTTTTCTTTTCTCTTTTCTTTTCTTTTCCTTCCTCTCCTCTCCTCTCCTCTCCTCTCCCTCCTCTCCTCTCCTCTCCTCTCCTCCCTCCTCTCCTCTCCTCTCCTCTCCTTGCCTTCCCTCCTCCCTCCTCTCCTCTCCTCCCTCCTCTCCTCTCCCTGCCTGCCTTGCCTCCCCTTCCCTTCCCTTCCCTTCCCCTCCCCCTCCCTTCCCTTCCCTTCCCTTCCCTCCCTTCCCCTCCCCTCCCTTCCCTTCCCTTCCCTTCCCTTCCCTCCCTTCCCTTCCCTTCCCCTCCCCTTCCCTTCCCTCCCTTCCCTTCCCTCCCTTCCCTTCCCTTCCCTTCCCTTCCCTTCCCTTCCCTTCCCTTCCCTTCCCTTCCCTTCCCTTCCCTTCCCTTCCCTTCCCTTCCCTTCCCTTCCCTTCCCTTCCCTTCCCTTCCCTTCCCTTCCCTTCCCTTCCCTTCCCTTCCCTTCCCTTCCCTTCCCTTCCCTTCCCTTCCCTTCCCTTCCCTTCCCTTCCCTTCCCTTCCCTTCCCTTCCCCTCTCATGTTTCATTGCAGACCATGGGAAAATTAAAAAAGATTTTTTTTTTTTTTACTGACACTGACGTCTTTCTGTATGTCAGTGGTAGGGGAGTAATATAAACATTTGTCCAAACACTTGATGTATTTGGTATTTATATTTTAAGAGTAAATTTCATGCCAGATATTTTCTCTCTCCAGAGGTATTTGCTCCTTTACATCTGTGTTGATGTTGCATAACATGAGAAAGGTATTTTGCAGATGAACACATACGTATTTCTCCTCTGACTAATTGTTGTTGCCACCAGAGTTTCATATCCATTCTCTGCTGAAGACTGTACTCTTTCCACTTTCTGAAAGATGAACTATCATTAGACTTAATCTTGTGGCATTTTATCCACACTGTGGCTCCTAAAAGGAAAGACAATGCTGTAGTATGGAAAGGGCAGGGCACTGATAAATAAAAATACGGATAAAGTCAAGGTCTGTCTTCAGCCAGATGAGCTCAAAGAGGAAAATAGCAGTGCTCTTCTTTTAGAAAATCCATTACAGCATTCTATCTCTGGCTGCAAAATGGCATAAGTGCTGCTGTTACATGTGTCTGCAGTCAACTGGAATTAGCAGAATGGCAAGAGCTACTTAAATTCTGTGTACCAATTCCACAGCACCCCATAAGCCACTGGAAAAGCTGTTGTGCAGAAAAAAAAAAAAAAGAAAAAAAAAAAGGGGAAATGTGTGTGGGGGAAGGGTGGAAAAGGAGAAAGATCTAACAAAGTTAATTTTGATTTAAATGTGTTCCCATTGTTGGAGGTTACATTTCTGACCTCTTATTGATGTTCATGAACGTAAAAGCATATTTTCTTGTGTGGCTGTAAGAGTCTGTTCCCAAAGGAACATACTCTCCTGATGATGATGGGAAGAAAGTAGCCTTTCATGGAGAAAGCAAATATATCTGTGCTAATTCCTCCCTCTACTCAGCCTAAGACATTTGACACTGATCTCTCTCTGAAATTGACAAAAAGTTATCACTCCACTAAACTGGCCACATTACCGATGACATGTCCATCCTCTCAAACATCTGAGAACACAGGGTGAACAAACACGTTCAAGTTATGAATGTTGCCTTCAATTAGCAGCACTGCTGCATGCAGAAATGGTTTCTGGGCTGTTTTCACACTCCCAGCCATCTGCTACAATAGCACCCAGGCAGCTCAGAAATTCTTGGGTTTGTTTCATTGATATACACGTGCCAAATGATAATAGGTTGACATGGGCAGGCTATCGTAATCCTGCAAGGACCACTTCTCCTATTGGACGTCTAGGAAAAGACTGCAAACCACCTGCCTTACTTCCTTATGAAAAGTACCATGGTGATGAATGCACAGAGATGATCAAACACTTCTTTGCTATGAAATCATAATCCTTTCAAGCAAGGAAAAAAAAAAAAAGTCCATAACATTAAAATACTTATGCAAGCATATCTTTTCATTGCAGAGTCTGACTGTGAAGCCCACTTCCTGTTATTTCTTGTTTTATTTGCCAGGATAACTTCCACAAAATCTATAGTTGCATTTGAAAATAAAAGGCTCCTGAAAAGACTGCCCTGCAATGATGATTTATCAAGAACAATGTTCACAGGAAAAGCATTTAACAAAAGATCGGTCAAATGGCACTTTGTATGTACCCTGTTAGTGAAATGCAGCCACCTCTGGGGCAGACGACGGGCATTGTTGTACGGTGCACATTAGGAATACTGAACAGTGGAGAGAATCATGTATCCATCTGATCAGAAAAGCTTTTACAGAAGCTGTTTGAGGACAGTCAACTCCATTGACCATTGATCATAGCATGGAAACAGATGCTCTCCCACTGGTCCCCTGTGTACCTTTGGTCTGCTCAGGCTTATTAGCACTTCCTCCAGGAAGATGGGCATCCTGGCAGGAGGAAAGATCTTCTGTCTTTGATGAGATTTGCCTTCCAGCTCATGTCAGTGCCCCCTTGCACCACATACAAGCTGGTGGGATCATGGACCTTCAAGGACAGGAAGAAGAAAGCAGTGGCAGTACGTTTATTACCAGACACAGACATCTGGGTTTGTGTCAGCTGAGAGGACAGCATGGCAACTTGCTTGCTAGGCACCCAGGTAGTGAAGCTTGACACCTAGAGAAGCTAATTAACGGTAAAAGAATGACCCAGCAGGTACATAGGTATGCTGGTAGCAACGATAGGGAAGGGTAGGAAGATATGCTGTAGGATAAGGTCTCACTGCTAACAAGGAGAGTGAAGTCCAAGACCCCTGTGCTGACTTTTTCTGAATACTGCTAGTTTCCTGGGAGAGACCCTAGGGGCAGGTAGAGGTCCCAGGTACCCATGTGTGGATAAGTCAGGGGGTAGAAAGGAAGGATTTAGGCCTATTAAGACCAGGGGACAGGAGGAACCTGTAAAGGATGGATGGGCTATGCCTCAAAAGAAACAGATTCAATTTGCTAGTACAGGAAACCAAGGCTGAGGGAGCTAACAAGCATGGAAGACTTTTTCACAGGTGACACACCCTTCAGAAGGGACATAGCTAATGCTCATTGTGCCTCTGAAAAGGCCAGAAGGGAAATTAATAGCACAATCACAGTGAACGGAGAAAATCACACTGCCTATAATGCCAGTAACTGAGTGACAGAGCCAGGGCAGTATCCACAAGTTCATTTATACCAACACCAGGAGTCTAAAAATAGCTTGGCATCAAATGGCAATCCTCATCAAACCAGCACTGTGGGGATGTGGGGGGAAGATGATCAATGGTAACTCTGCCACACCACCCACCTTACAGGAAAGATAGGGTGGGACATGCAGATGGGGGAGGGATGCTATACGTGAAGTGCAATAGCAGAATTGTATCATGGAAAAGAAACTAATTGAAGAATGCTTGTGGGTTGGAATACTGTAATATACTGTGATCAGGCTGATGATGAAGTGTAGGAAATGCTATCTCAGATCAGAGAACCTGAAAATTTAGGACTGGTACCTGTAGAAGTCTTAAGCTACCTCTCACAGAGTGAATAAATGCATCATCAGTATGAGACAGGACAAAAAGTTCCAGGGAGCACTTTAAAAACTTTTTCTTAGAAACTTCAGGGGGTGTGGGACCTGGTTCTTGACATACTGGCTAAAGGCTGCTCTGTAATAATACCCATGGAGCCACTGGGTTTAACACTATAGTGGGAAAGAGCAAGCCAAATAAAGTCAGGCTGTAGCTATTCAACTGCAAATAAGAGAGCTACATAAAAATAAGGGAATTGGTCATACATATACAAAAAAACAATTCAAATGCCTTTCAGTAGTCTGGAGACTGTCCAATGATATTGTAACAGAAACTCAAGTAAACAGTATAGCACAAGTGAAAAAGAGAACAATAAAACCCTGCACAGAAATAGCAAATAGAATAGACTTATTAGAAATGTCAGGTAGGTTACCACTGGAGGGGCTAAAAGGTCAATACTTTCAAATTGAAATGTTGCCCAAATGAGGAGAACAAGAATGGTCATAAAGCAAGTCAGAAAAAACGTAAACAGGAAATGAAGAAAGCTAAAAATGAACTCGAAGAGCACTTTGGAATGGATACTTATGCTGACAGCAAGAAATGATGTAAACACTAGAAAGCAGGAAGTGCTAGGAACTGTGAGATGGTTGGCCGACCAATTTGTAAAAAATGACATTCTGTCAGGGCAGGTCCCATCTACAAATACAGCCCAGAGTAGGTGCTGGGAGCTGCAGACTCGTGAACTACCATTCCACCCCCAGTAACAAGTAGTCTGCCATAGAAAATAATGTCTCAGAGCAGGGGATGAACACAGTTTGCTAGGAAAGGGAAAACATGGCTCCTATAATGGGAAACCTCTGCACCAACCTGCTGGAGCTCTACAGGGTTGTCAATAAGCATGTGGATAAAGAAGATCCAGTGGACATCATACATGTGGATTTTCAAAAAGTCTTTTACCATGTTCCATGTTGAAACTGTTTAAAGATATTGAGTTGCCTTGAAGGAAAGCTGCTCGTGTGGACTTAAAGGATAGAAAGCAAAAGATTAGCTTAACAGTAATTTCTTAGGATAGACTGCTGAAGGGCTCACCTAAGAACCAAGGCTGGGATCTGGTTTTTATTTTTTTCTTTTTTTTTTTTTTTCAGTCTTTGTCAGTTCCCTGGAAAAGCGACATAGAAATATCCAAAACATGGAGGTAAAGAGAATCATTCCAGTTGCAAAATGCCAGCAAAGACCTTATAAAACTTTGCATAGGTGTGGTGGGAGTAGGGACAGATGAGACTCAGAGAGTACATAAATGTATGTTATCCATCTAGGGGGAAAATAATCAAATCCACAAGCATATGATGCTGAACTTGAATGTGCAGTTATAACTGAAGAAGAATCTCAGAGTCATCATTGGCATTTCTCTGAAATTGGCTTTTGGTGGCTGCTGCACACTTAGCAAACAAAATTTTGGTAGTCATCAGGAATGAACATGGTAGAAGTTATGTTTTTGGCCCTAATAAGGACTTTGCACTAAAGTACTATGTAGAGTCCCGTTTTCTGCATCTCAAGAAAAGTCATAGTAAAGTCAGAGAAGGTTTTGCAAAAGTCAAAAGAATAAGCACCTGCCTTGCAAGAAGAGACTGATGGAGGCTGGGACTTCAGTTTAGAGATGCAAGGCATTATTCATAGGGAACTCCAAACCTTACCACAGGTAACTGTAGAGGCACACTGTATCAGTATGCTAAAAGAAAACTCATGGACCATGAAGGTAATAAGTTAAAGGGAAATAGCAGAGATGAATCTTCAACACTGGTATTAAATATATATATATATATATGACTACTGAGGAAATATGAGGAGAATGAATCATTGAAAATGGCCAGGCTCATAGGCTCTTGCTAAATAGTGTCTCCTATTGCCTCTGCTAAAGAGACAGTATTGGGCTGGATGGGCCACTAGACCTTCCACAGCATTATGGCTGCTACTGGAAACAGGATACTCGACTAAATGGTCTTTTGAAATGACCCAGTATAGATTTTCTCATGTTCCTAGAGCTGGAAATTAGGAAAAAAAAAAATCAAAATACCCTGTCCAGGTAACACAGATCAGAACAAACCAAACTACTTCTTACTGAGGATTGCTAGAAGAAGCCCTGTGATCTGCAATTGTGAAGAAATTGGGTGACAGAAGAAG
This sequence comes from Anser cygnoides, assembly GCF_040182565.1. Lineage (NCBI taxonomy): Eukaryota > Metazoa > Chordata > Aves > Anseriformes > Anatidae > Anser > Anser cygnoides. The sequence goes on from NC_089874.1 coordinate 74,427,114, forward strand.
AGATCAGCAGAGGTGAATGATGCCATATGCATGGTGCTTGTTTGTGAGACTAGCCCTTCAGCCACCTCACTGAGTGTGGCCAGGCTGGAGGACTGAGTCAAAAAACAAAGCAGCAAATTAAAACAACAGTTGCCCCAACTTTAAGGAGTCTGAGAAGAGCCAAACCCATCTTCACAACAGTCAGACAAGGGAGGATTTACCATTGAGTTACCTGCCTAAAGACCATTATTCATCTAAGGCAGACATTGGCCATCAGACACTGATGTAAAAGACTGAGAAAGGGAAGGAAGAACCAGACTTACGGGTCTCTGACCTGCATTACAAGGTGTGAACAAAAAGACATGCCTTGCCTTAGAGAGCAGGAGTCTAAAACAGGAGATGACAGGGAGCATTACAGGTGTGGAAGAGTGTAAGACATTAGTCTAGCACAAGCAGTTCTAGCTTTAGACACCTTCACAAAATAGATCTACTTTCATGGTCTTACATCCTTGCAGATGTGAAATGAAAGTGCTTATAGGATATCCTAAACAACTGGACTGGGGGAAGGGAAGTCTGTGATGGCCAGGTTCAGGGAAACCCATGCTCTTGAAAGGACAGCAAGAAAAATCATGGAAGCTGAAGCCAAAAATGTCTGAAGCCTAGCAGATACTTAAGGCATGCAGGACACTGTGGAAGGAAGGCTGGCAACAGTCTATCAGGGTCAGATTTAGCTGAATCGTCCATTTTCAGCCTGTATTGGGTTTATGTGGCAAGATTTTGGCAGTGGGGAGCTGCAGGGGTGGCCTCTGTGAGCAGAGCCCAGCAGCTGCCCCATGTCAGATCAGAGCCAGCTCCAGCCAGCTCCAAAAGGGACCTGCTGCTGGCCAGAGCCGAGGTATTGAGCAACGCTGGGTGGGCCTCTGGGAGAGCAGGTTGAAAAAAGGGGAAATAAAAAACTGCTGTGCCACAGCAGCTGGGAGAGAGGAGTGAGAAAATGGGAGACAACCAGCCTTGCAGACCCCAAGGTGAGCGCAGCAGGAGGGCAGAAGGTGCTCCAGGCATGCAGCAGCAGTTCCCCTGCGGCCTGTGGAGAGGCCCCTGGTGGAGCAGGCTGTCCCCCTGCAGCCCATGGGTCCCACACGGAGCAGATCTCCACGCTGCAGCCCATGGAGGAGCCCCGGTGGAGCAGGTGGATGTGGCCTGGAGGAGGCTGCGGCCCATGGAGAGCCCCCGCAGGAGCAGGCCCCAGGCCGGAGCTGCAGCCCGTGGAGAGGAGCCCACGCAGGAGCAGGGGGCCTGGGGGGAGCTGCCGCCCACCCGTGGGGGACCCGTGCTGGAGCAGTTTGCTCCTGGGGAATGGACCCCATGGTACGGAGCCATGTGGGAGCAGCTCTTGAAGAGCTGCTGCCTGTGGGCAGCCCCCACAGGCTCAGTTCAGGAAGGATGGCATCCCATGGGAGGGACCCGTGATAGGCAATAAATTACATTAATCCCCTATGCTGAGACTGTCTTGCCTGTGACATTAATTGGTGAGCAAATTCCCTGTCCTTATCTTAACCGTTGAGCCCTTTTCATCATATTTCTCCCCCTTTCCCTTTGAGGAGGGGGAGTGAGGGAGTGGTTGTGGTGGAGCTCAGCTGCATAGAGGGGTAAAACCTCCACGCCTGTCCAGGAAAAACCTGGAAGAGGAACCATAGTTATTTACAGTAAGCAACTTTTGTTTTAGTACCCTTGATTTTTCCTTAATACAAGCATTTGACCACCAACTTCCCATCTTTATGACATGCTTTTGATAGCATGAATAACAACTTAGTATCTTGAATAGGCTTAGAGGAAGGGAGGAGCTGCTAAATTTACTGCCCCACCAAGCCAAAGGGTACCCTCAAGGTTTGATCTGTTTACTCTTCAGTTACTAAATAGATTTGGAGGAAGAATTGATATAAAAGAGAACTATGCAGCTGGTACAGAAAAGGAAAAGGCTTTTAGGACATCTCCAGCAGTAAACCAGTTGTGTGAGTTCATAGGCAGGTGAGGAACCTGTTTGAGATACTGATTTTGGAGTAGGGTATGAATGCAAGTAGGAGACCAAGGGAAGAAAAAGAGAATCAAGTTTATATACACAGCTTACTTGCTGTTTATACAAGTTCTTCCTCAGGCTTTATGTGGTACCCATGGAACAGTGCTGCCAAAGCTTAAAATCTTGAGGCTTTTAAAATATTTTCCATTAATGCTCTTCCCTCCTTCAGTGTCTTGTGGATTCTGGCCCTTGCTTCAGAGATGATTGCCATTTCCAGTTATAAACTTGAGGAGGAAAGCTGGCAAAAGCAATGTAGTCAGCTGTTACAGCTTTGGGGAGATGAAGGGGTAGGGGTGTCAAAAAATGGGGTCTGCACCTTAAGTTGTCCTTAAAGCTGCAGATTCATGGGTCCAGAAAGAGAGTCAGTATCTTAGGATGGCAGCGAGAGAGGGGCAGTTATAAAAGTTCTTGCTCCCCTCTTTGCAGAGAAGCTTGAAACTACAACCCTAGGGCTCCTAGAGGAAGGAGATGAGGGATGGCATTGCCTTCTTTTGCTGTGGGGGAGAGTTTGGTTTTCCAGGCAGCAAGGACTGAGGTAAGACTTGTGATTATTATGATAAATCTGATTCTGTGACATTGAGGCCTCCTCTGTTCTTTATGGCTTTTTTTCAGTGCCATGTAAAAGGAAACAAACTGGTCCAACTAGACATGAACATATTTTTAAAGGGTTTTTGCAACTTTTCTGCTATGTTTCACCTTTTTCTCAATTGAAAAAAAAAAAAAGAGGATTTGGAGGGTGGAGAATGTGGCACAGGGGGTACAGAGCAGTAATTGCCACAGCACACCTAGAATCAGCTGCCAGGAAGACAGGGAACTGCACCAGATGCATCATTGGTCTGTGCATCGTCAGCCTTTATTGGACTCTACAGTGATGTGGGAAAGATGAAAGCAATCTTTTGTAGTCTCTCTTCTGAAAGGATTGAACCTCTTCCAGTGCTGCAGTTATGTATTTTAACAAATATGATGTTCAACAGGACAGATTAGGCCATTAAGACAAGAGCACGGAGTTCTTCCCATTTAGAAGGAAAACAATCAGAACCAGAAGTTTGGACTCATCATTCAAGCTGCAGCACCAATGCACTTTAAAGGAGACTGTAGTAAGAAAATTAATATTCCTCTCCCTTACCTTGGCACTCCTCCATCTGCATATTAAGCCCATGGGCTTGTAACAAACAGATTTTCCATATAAATATACAACATGTAATTCAGTATGTGAGGCTGATTCTTGTGATTAACATATTAATTTTAGTCCTGTTGCTCAATGATCATGTCTCTTGCTGTTCTGCATTATCTGTTATTTCCCAGGGATGTTTGCTTGCCAAAAGTAGCCATCATTAAGCAAAATGCTGCTAAAATGCTGCAAAGATCTTGGGCTTTTTTTCTTTACTTCGGCCCAGATCTCAGAGGAGGAGACTTTTCTGTGGGGTTAAAGGGATTTCCTGTAGATCCTAAGAATGATCAGGTCCTGGGCTGGATGCAGCCACTTCTCCAGTACTTTTTGGTTTTCCCTCCCCTAAAGAGTCCCTGTGCTGTCTTTCGCCTCTACAAACCATGCAGAGGAAAAGTTAGGGTAGCAGACAAAGCTCTACTGCTGAGTATGGAGCCCGCTTATCTGTGCAGGTGATGGAAGATGTGAGGGTCACAAATGCAGTCCTTATGAAACCGCATCAGTAAAAAGGAACACCTAGGCCCTGAGTCCACAACATTGTGCCTACTGCGATAGAGTATTTAGCACAATTCCCATTCACAAATAATTCATGCTGATCAGCTGGATCAGCATCACTCTTGATGTTCTGCACGCTGCTCTTCCTCCATTCATTCATTAACTGCTTTAAGCTTGTTTAACCATGCTAATAATAGGCAAAAAAGAAGGTTTTGATTTACAGGATTATCTTCTCAATATGAACACTTTCAAGTTCATTATCAGTTTCAGAATGTGGCTCCAAGTGAGAAAAAACCTTTGGCTCATGAATATTGTTAATAATGCTCTGCATGCTAATGAATTGGGCTTCTGTATTTAGAAGCCAAACAAAACGCAAGCCTAGGTGAATCAGCATATGCTTTACAACTGAGCTATCTTGATCTCATCCAGTGACACTACTGATCCCTATTTAATCATACAAGATGACAGTACTGAAAAGAGATAAAAAGGAAAAACTGGCATCTGTGACTGGGTAACAAATCTAAAAGCTGTTGCAGTTCTGCTGGGTAGAGAGGCTATAATTTCCTTTAAGATTACAGAGGTTTTACGACTACTGGATTTGGACCATCGTGTCCTATTGGTTATGTCTCTGACCTTGCACACAGCTCTGCTTCGCATGCAAAGGCTGACACGCATCTCAGCTGAAAAAATGAGGAGCTCGACACTTGGAGAAAGCCCCACTGTGGTCAGGCCACGCCAGGGGGGCAGAAGAGGAGCAGGGCAGAGGCAGCCACCGCGTGTCGAACCAGGAGGGGAACCAGGAGAGGAAGAAGCAGCGAGTGCTGGTGCAACCGCTCTATGGGACCCGCAGCCTTCATCGTGGGGGTGCTGAAGGGAGGGTGCGAGGCCCCTGAAGCACGTTCCCCTGTCTGCAGCTCCACGCAGGAAGCCTCAACTTTTCCCTCCCATATGGTGCCAGAGCTAACATTAGAAGCATTCAGCTTGCGCAAAGCGCCAGTTCAGGAAAAAAGTAAGGAGGCTGTTCCTAACCAACGCGAAATTCTTCAACCACTTGCCCCCGCATGCCATCTGCCCAGTTTGTCACCCGTGCGAGGGCAAATTGGAAGCAATCCCAGGGCAAACAGCCTGGTGAGAGGGAAGAGAGCATAGAGGAGAATCTGTCCCCAGGAGTCCTGTCTGCACCATTTGTCAGACCGGCGTCATAATTAACTGTGGAAATGTTTTCTGCAACGCCTGTCTCAGAGGTGTACCTGCTGAAGGGCGGCTCTCTGCTGTGGTGGCAAGCAGCACGGTCTGTTGGCCGAGCATTCATGCCTCCCGAGAAACACCGGGGTGCCAGCTGGAACGGGAGGTGTGACCAGCCTGAAGTCCTGGCCGTGTCCCGCTGCTAGGCAGAAATGCAGTCATCTGTGATAATAAATAAAGGTGAGGTGGTCTCTATCACAGTTCACAGACTTGTTTTTCCCAGCTGAGTCTTTCCTTGCTTGCTTTGCCTCATTCCCCCTGTTTACCACCTTACTCCAGGGCTCTCAAGGCAAAGTCTCATTTGTCAGAATGTTTGCTTGTAACTTGGTGTTATTTTTAAGCACAGGTTCAGGAAAGTCAGATCTTTTACTTTCTGCTTTCAGCACAGTATCTGATGTGTAAGAGATCCAGCATTAGGGAGCAACCCCCACTGGATTCTGCCACCGCATGGGCAATGCACATGCCTATGTTGCAGGCAGCAGTAGGATTTCCTGTGCCATCCCCTTGTCTCCACAGGGTGCACCATATGCTTTCCTGAGAGCTGCAGGAGAGAGGATCTTCCCCCTCACACAGACACTCTGCAGCGTGGTGGGCTGTGAAGGAAGCTGGATTTCTGTGAGAGCTGTCCAAGTAGCGCACAGGAGCTCTTACACCCCTGATCAGAGGGACGGAGCTGCTCCACTCAGCTGGCTGCAGTGCATGTTGCTGTGGTTGACTGGTGAAGACAACACATCCCTGAGACAGAAATGTTTTTGTCTTTTCATAGCGGTACTAGAGCTCGCTGTATCTCAAACACTAATAGCTTGCCCTGTCTTCTTGCTCCTGTTGTGGGATGTATTTGACTTCAAAGCAGATTGTGTGTTTGCTACTGGTTTTGGACAGAAGTTGGCATTTTCAGTGAGGCTGGTGTGTTATCTCTAAAGTTTTATACCTCTGGACATAATTATAACAAGTTTTTTGGATGTGAGAAAGCAAGCAAGGGACCATACTAAACTACATAAAAAGAAAGCGATGATTTGTCTCTCTTGAAGCCATTCTCAGTGTACTGGGTCCTTGTAGGGATGTGCATCTTCTGTAACTACATGGATAGGAAACTCTGTCAGAAGTAACTCAGAGATTGCTGGAGCTCATCTGCCTGAGGGACAGAACCCATGACTGAACAAGCAGCATTTCTCTGTATTTTGGAGTCTCCAAATACAGGATTTACACAGACAACAGATGGCAGGAGGAGTGAAAACAATCAGGTGACGGCATGTCCCGTGGTAACGAAAACTCAAGTCCCGTTTGTAAGTAATACAAATAATGCTTTGCCAATCTCAAAGACCAGTTGGAGTCAGAGCCCTTCCAAAAAGCTAACTATCTGTGGAGAAGAACATCCCCAGTGTTGTGTGGCTCTCCAAGTTTTAGAAGAGACCTTGGTTCCTACTGCAAAACTTTTTCCTTCTGTCTGGACACACTTACCACTTTCTTGCTGTAAACTTGGTTTGTAGCTCTACTCCAGAAAGGGCATGTCAGATGGGAAAATAAACAGACGTAGAAGAATGATGAGGCTTTTTGCAATATCATCACCTTGGCAAAGGAGGAAGACAGTCTTATGAAGCCTGCTGGATACTTGTTCATGAATTGATGCTGTTGTATTAATGATGGAGTTCCAGTCTAGTCTTCAATGGCTCCATAAAATAGCTAGTCATAGCACAGTATGGAGAAAAAAAGCAAAAGCCTTGCGTATGCAGTGACAAATAAATAAGAGAAGCAGAAAAGTTAAGAAGGAACTAAATCAAGTAAGTTAGCATCTATCTGAGAACCAGTCACCAATTCCATAGCTGGAAAATGCTGAAGTGGCTACAATTCATATTTTTCTGAAGCATTTGGTTAGTTTACAGGAACACTTCACCTGCTTCTTCAATGGACTTTTAGAACATTAAGCAGCTGCTCTGTGAATATCAGCCTCTAAAGATCCACTGGGACTCTTTATCTGCAAGCTGCAAACCTTTATGTATCAGTATTCAGGGGTCTTGGATTGCACAAAGTCCTTTCCTCTCACCGTGCTGCTTCTTTTCCTCCAAACCCTTTAAGCCATGCTGCAGTTTTATTGTTTCACTCTGATACCCTCAAGAGGTTCTGTTAGGCAACTAATGAAGAAAAGCAAGGAGGCTAAAATGTGTGTGTTTCTGAGAATATTCTCAAGAGATTCCCTTTGAGATAGTGGCCAACAGCAATGAATGCCTTGGTCATACAGACCTTGGGAATATCCAAGACGTAACTGGTACACAATGAAACACTGAAGAGCAAAGATTTATTAAAGGGGCAAGATCTTAACAAGAATGGAGTGCTAATGAGGGAGGAAAGCCCAGGAACCGCTCTTGTAGTGCTGCTTTTAAACAGAAACACAGGGCAGGATCTGACCAAGTATATCCAGGCAACCTTTGCATTTTAATCTCCTTATTATATATATATATATATATATTTTTTTTTTTTGTATCAACATTTGAAAGAACTATGGGAAAAAGTTGTTCATAAGAGCTACTAACCATGCAGGCAGGTAGGGCACAGTTAAGCTGAATGCTCCTGATGCGTGACTTAATGCATTTGTATGATATTCAGCTGCAGACACGGTGACTTCCTCCACTTGCCACTGGACATCAACCAACCTAGCCAGTCAAAACCGGATTATTTCATCGCAGGCAATGAACCAGTAAAATACAGAATAACTGGGGATTTATTTATTCTCTCTGCTTGAACACTGCTGTTAATAGCTGCAGCTGTCACAGATAGGCGTATAAATGGGCTTGGAAGTTCAAGGGCCTGCATGCTGGAATGCCTCGCGTAAGTGGGCACATGGGAATGTCAGCTGTGATCTGCTCCTGCTCATACAAATTGCAGGAGGAAAAACTTGTAAAAAAATATTTTTCTCTTTTATTTCCTTTGGTTGTTTGCTAGAGTCATCCTGAGATGCCAAAGAGAACAAGGTGATATGGGCAGCAGCAAAACAAGTGCACAGTGCAAAGGTACCTAACCAGTGGTAAGAACAAGTGGATTTCCAAACTATTCAGTGCCTGGTCTGCTTGGTGACCTCCTAAGTCCAGGTGATCTTGCTGTTTGGACATGGTACATATTTTTTTTGTGGAATGACTGCAGTTTCTGACACAAATTTCCTGTACAGATGACCCTGAGTAACTATGATATGCACGTACCACTTTGGCTGTAATCCCACCTGAAGTACCTCAGCTATTCTTAACGGCTGTGCTGGGATTGCTTATTGGAGCTATGCCACAGTACAGAAAAAAATGGATGATTTGTGGGGCCAAAAGACCAAGGCATTTAAAATAAAACTTCAAAGGCCTATGGCTGATTTCTGTGTTTAACTACCTGGTAACAAAGAACGTGAACAGCTGGCCTGTTAATTAAAAAATGGGCACCTTCCTGCAAGCACTTAAACATTCAAATCCGTTCCGGTGAGTTATCTGAAAAGCACCTGCCCTCAGGAGAGGACTCTGTGCTTTAGAATACAGCTGGATCCAGGCACCCAGACTCTGGGGCAAGGTGAGATGTTGCGTTAGATCCTGTTGATTAGTTCTCGGTAGCTCCTTGCTTGAGAATTATGTGGTCTCAGCAAAGCCACCTAGTCTTCTCTTTGTGCTCTGTAAACAGCTACTGGACTAACTCAGGATTGTGCTGCTCCTACGCTCTGCTACAAAATGCTATTTTCCTGCCAGGAAATGTGTTGCAGGTAGGACCATGGTGACTTAATTGCAGGAAAAGTGAAGGACAGACTGCAGTGTAACATATCCTCTCATGGAGCTAAGGCAGGTATGGCTGAGCTAAGTGGACAACCAAGCAAACAAAAATAGACTGTACAATGAACTATAGGGCTTCTATTGAGACCTGTCAGCAAATCCCTATAAAGCATTCAAGGATGACAGACAGCCCTGCACCTTACAGCTCACTTCTCTGTGGGAGCCTTCCAATGCTGGGAAAGCAGATGTAGCTGGCAAGTGTCCTCTATTAAAGATGAAGAAAGACCGTGCTGTTTACCAGGCATGTGGATGCGGGGTCAACCTACCCTACACCATTTGAATAAAAACAACTGTACAGGTTTATTCTTGGCCTATGGCCAATTTAGGGTAATTTCAGTAGGTACTGCTTAACACTTGAGGAGTAGTTTCAACATTTTTTCCACTATCTGCTGTACTTTGAAAGCATGCACTTCATCAGTATAGATCAGTTAAAACATGGTGACTTGAGTAACAGAATTTATTGAAATACCGTGATCGCAAGGAATTAAGGAGGCTAGCACCTATGAGAGATGTCAGAAAATACCCAGATTTCAGGATACTTTAGCAAATTTTTTATCAAGACTTTCAGCGCATATGTCACAAGCAAACACATAATTGCCCTACCTGTTAAGTCATGAGTGGTGTTTAGTGAAGCAGAATTGTGTGAGACCAAAGGCAGATCTTGCCCAGGAAGACCAGATTGCTTTCATGTCTGCAAAGAACAGAAATTTAAGTGTGGAAAGCTACCCGAGCCAAAAAAAGAAGCCGCCAAGATATCTATAGATGACTACACAGACTTTGCCAAATCATTAACAGACATTGGCAGGGATGGGAAATGTGAAATTGTTTTTGCATGGTGGGATTTGGTCGAGGGGGAGCAACGTAAGGCAAATTGGCCTTGAGGTTTACAAGCATGCCTTCTGTACTAGTTTAAAAGAAACTGAAATAACTGAGGAAACTGGGGCAAGGACACCACACTCAGGCCTCAGCTTGTATTAGGGGCTGCAGTGCTATCTGTTGCAGAAACTGATACTAGCACACTGCACAGGCAGAAATCCCTTCTGGAGCACTGTAGCTGATAAGCGTGTATGCTCAGAGGCTTGGTTTTTCTTCCCAGCTTCCTGGAAAATAGCTCCACAGTTGAGTGCTAGCCTATCCTGCAGTGCTCTTCTCATGTGCCTGGGGTGCTTGGTTTAGTCATTTGTTGTATAAATGCAACTTCTGTTGGTCTAGTAACTATCTGCTGAGCCACTTTGTTTTGTAAACCTCTAGCTGGGTTTTCTAGGCTTGCTTTATTTAAAAAATGTTCTTACTGAACTGGCAGTGAATAAAGAGCTAAAGCTCCTAAGAAAATTAGTTTTCCTCTTTTTCCTTTTTTCCTCTTACCCATTAGTTTTTGCTGCTGCTGTTATTTTTGCTTTTGCGACAAGTCATGTAACTTCACACTGGGAAGTGTTGACTACTTTTAGAGGGGAGTGATTCTGACTCCCTTTCTGGCTCAACTAGCATTTATTATGGTGCTTTTCAGTCTTGTACCCTGGACACTGAACTGGTTACGGGTCTCCTGTTATTGCTAGCAGTGCACCTGAAGTGCCAGGCTGCTGCACCTTACTTGGGTTAGTATGGGATGTAGTGGGTGAGAAAACACGGATATTCTTTGGCTCAGACTCCTGAAAAAAAGCAATTATTTGACTTGCTCTAACACATTAAGTCCCATCAGCTGGTCATCTCAACTACCTGGGCCCTGCCAGCTGCAGGGGATTCATGACAGTCTCGTGACTATTACTTTCCAGCTGCAATGGAAGCAGCTAAAGCAATTAAACACTAAGCTTCAAAGCTTTTAAGGTACATTTTTCATTTTCAGCAAGATGTATCCTAAAGCTTATGTCTAACATCTCATCTATTACAGGTCATAATAGTATACAATCCCAGTTGTGTTTCTGAAGCACAAAGTTTTCCACCTGCAGCTTTACATGGGTAGCATGCAGGAAGGTGACCAAACCCCTGAGCAGACAGCCCATTAGCACAGGATGCCTCAGTTTTAATAGATCAAAAATAGCTCTTGAAAGTTGTAGCAAAGGATCTTGCTCTGATGCCCCTCAAGCATCAGACGTTACTTGGGCAATGGCCCAACTCCTTTACATTTCAGGCCTTCTACCATGTGGAAACCAATTAGGGATCAAAAATGCACTCTTAAAGGGAGTGCTCACTTTAAATAGATCTTTACTTGTTGGATTGCAGCTTCAGTGTAACAAGCTGTTAGGATGTTGTACGTATCTGACTCTTGTGCATCTCCACCACTCCACCTCCCATAAGCTTCTCTCTTCCCAACCCCTCCCCTCCAGATAATGGGTGCATGCTTTCTGTTCAAGGACTATTTTGGTTGCTTTTAGGTAACAGGTGTACAACAGAGCTGTTCCCAAAAGCAGATGGCAGACGAGCTGTATCAGCTTCACCAGTTCTTTCGTCCTGCTGATTCATTCTGCAATGCCTGATGCAGCATCAGGATGGCTCCAACATCCAGATACTACTGGGCAGGCAAGCAGCAGGACCCCAGCCTTGCCCAAACTGGGATACCTTTTCTGTGCTCCTTTCAAGCCCTTCCTACTATCAATGCACCAGCCTAAGAAGGGATCACCTCCTCCTCTGGGAGGTGCAGCACACCCACTGAATTATAATCATACCATTAAATTCTTGCCCCTGAGCACCCACTATATCCAGGGGCTGTCTCAGATCTACTTGGTTGCCTCTAGACTTTACTTCCTTCTCATTCTGACACTAGGATCCAGAAAACACAAAGTCAGAGCAGGAGAATAAAAGTGCAAGGCTAAAATGTAGCTGGAAACCTAGCTCCTTGATGGGAACCATCATTAGGAATTCCTTTAAGGAACAAAAAACTGACCTCCGCTATCCTTTGTACAATTTTTAGGGGAGGTAAAAGACTAAACTGTAATGCTATGAAGCGTGTTTAATAAAAATACTCTCAGCTCTGACATAGCTGGAGTTACCTGCAAGCTGTGCAGACTATTTCTGAGTACTGCAGATAATCTGCATACTTGTCCTAACTACCCTTTGCTAGCAATGCTCTCCCTGGACCTAAATAAAGATACTCATAGCAATTCATCTCACAGAAGTCAGTGCTAATCTTAACTTGCTTTAGTGGTGAGCTTTGCCTCTGCATGAATGTACCCTTACTAGACTTTTTGTAGTGAAAACAATTCTGGGAAAAGCTTCCCTATGCCCTCTGCTGGTTTTCCAAGGTATGCATTTTCATCTTTGAGTTAAAACTCTTCCAATAATAAAGCAGTATGTTCCCCCACATCTCCATTTTCTTCTGACCAAACTGCAGTAAGAAGTATAGGGCAGGAGTCACAGGTGTATACTATACAAATTGTCTGTCAGCTTCCCTGTGACTTGACAAATGACTACCATTTTTCACATCGCATTTCTTTCTGAACTAGACTGTTGAGGATGTTCAGACAATCCCCATTCTTTCATAAGCAGCGGGCTCCTTTGAGTGAGTCTACAGTAGTTTCATATGCAGTTTCATAGTAGTTTCTATGATTCATTTGGTTGCTCTTTCCTGTCCAGGAGGGCAGCAAACTCCATGCACCTGCAGCTGGAACTTTACTGGACTCAAACCCACTTGTTTCTCCGTGTCAGTTACCTCTTTGCATTTCTGCCTCCACAGCCAAGCTTCTTAACACCTATCTCTACGACCTTAGCAACTATACTAGGTTATGTTCAAGGCTTTTCCAGGATAATTGTGCTATCCTTAATATAAATTCCAGATATTCCAGAAGTGTCTTCCAGCAGCTACAGTCTGAACATTGCTCTTGTGCCAACTAATGCTGGTATTCAAAGCATGTTCAGCAGGCTTCAAGTTAAGACTGGTTCAGAAGTCTGACCCTTCCCTTTGTACGTTTTTTATGGCACTTCATTTTACTCTCTGTGTAGAGACAACCTAACTTGTCCATAGACCTAAGAACCTTTGATAGTAACCTACAACTTTGAAGGAAAATATACAAGCAGTTTCAAGAGCCAGATGCTGATGCCTGAAAAACTTAAGTAGGAAATACCCTCAGTGCTAGAAATCTCTACCGTAATGGCAAGTTGAGATATACAGTAGAGCCAAGTTATGGCTGTAATAAAGGAGCTGATGTCTTAAGAGCCACCCAGCTTGAGTCATGATCCAGTCTCAGCTAACTTTGAGAGTAAAGTCCAATAACCCAGAGTGTGAGAAACAAAGTTAGATATTTCTCACAAGAGCAAACCCTCTAAGATAAATTTAAATGTGAGCTAGATGTCACAATGGATACACAATGGCAGTAACTCTGCCTTGTCATGAAAAGGGAGGATGAGAAAGGAGGTGTTAATCAAACCAACTTTAGCTAGGATTTTGGATGTGAAGACAGCTTATCTTTTTTTTTTTTGTAAATTCTCTCTGCTTCAGTTTCCCTTCACCCATCTGTACCTTTTTAAGGTGATTAGTTGGTTTAGAAAATGCTGTGTCAAATCTGTATCTTGCAACAGGAATGGCAGAAAGCTTCCGAGGCAGCAGAATGTACTAAACAAGCAAACAAACAAACAAAAAATCCATACAACAAAAGTACATAGCATGCATCCATTGTGAAATGATTGCTTTCCTAGGAGTCTATATACTTCTTCAGAAATGCTGCTATGCTGACAGTATTACTTTTTCTGCACTTACTTCTTAGGGAGACGTTAGTGGATTATTTTAAGAGGTCAAAATGCAATGTTATTGACAAAGTTCTTATAAATTTCCCCTGCTATTTCCAGTCATACAATGGACAGAACATTAAAGGAAAGGAAGAAAATTTACTAAAATCATGCTAATCAAAGCCACTACTAGGGAGTCCAGAGCAATCCTAAAATGCAGAAATGCGACTTGACCATAAGCAGCTGCAGCTAACCTCCATGACTAATAGGCAGGCAAGCAGCAATTTTCCTGTGGACAGTGTCCTGTTCACACTGTAAGTCCAGCATAGCACAGCTCAAGAGCATCATGAGCTAGGCAACATGTTTTGTGTCATTGTCCACCTCTTCACATGAAGGTCAGAAGAACTGGTAACGCCATGCAAGCTTTTAACATCTACAACACCAGGACCAACACTAGCACTGGTGCCTGAGCTCTTTAACTATCAAGTTTTCTCTACATCTGTCTGTAACAGTTTGCATGCTCAAGTGGGAGAGCATGCTGTTGGCAGGAAGGACACTCCATTCTAGCCATGCATGTCTCAGGTGACTTTCCTTCAGCAAGATCATAAAACACAAGTTCTCAATGGGAATAACAAAAGCTGACATCAATAGTTACTTCAGAGTTTTAATCAGGATTTTTTTTAACAAATAATCAGAAGTTTAGATGAACATTCACTTATATGTTATCATAATTTTGAGCAGTTTTTAGGTAATGAAAATTCATGAAATACAGTGCAATTGGTTTATGTTGAAAGTCATTAACCCAGCCCTGACCTGGAGCATTAAGCAAATACAGTCAGCTTCAAGGGACAAAATTAATCCTGGAGTTATGCTTCCCATCAGTGCATTTCTGCAAACAGTTATCACTTAACCTTCCCAGAATCTCTGCTTTCAAATTTCCACCTCAATAGTGCCAGCTAGAAGTCCAAAATACCCAGCTAACTTATGTCTGACACCACAAGTAAACACCTCCAATACTCTCTATCTCCAGTTTAGATGTAATCTAAGCTAAGGTGAAGGATCTTCTCTTGGCCTCAGCCGTTTGCAGAGTTGGAAATTGAAGGTATTCAGACAAATGGCAACGTCAACTGCCCCACGGAAAGGTATTGCACAAAGACGAGCAGTTAAGACTGTGCATCCTTATTCATGGCTATGATTACTTCACCACGGATTCCATTTAAAGTATTTTCATTTTTAAGTTAAGCCAACCATCATTTCAGTGGAAGAGACAAGCTCCCTGCAGGACATCTTCTCATAGACAGGGAGGCACACCAGCATACATACCACCATTTGTTAGGTACCAAATCCATTTTAATAACACAACCCACGAGCCAGAAACCATTAAATCCCTCTTTCCAAAAACAGCTGCATGCAGCCCTCTGGGGTACTCAAAATCTGACTTGTGGCCGGAAATGCCTCTGCTTTGTAGCATTGTTACTCATTCCCGTCTTGAGCATCCACTTTGACTTCATCCTCTGCAGGTACTGCATATCACGCTGCTGAGCGAAGACTGCCCCTTCAGAGAGAAAGGAGGAAGGGAAAGAGGGATAAATGTTTGTAGGATCACTACTAAATTGCAAAACTGCTTATCTATCCCTCGAAATCAGCAGTTAGCTGTATGTTTTCTCTTCATACAGGCAAGTTCCTTTTCACTTCTCTCTTGGGAAAGGACAGTTTCCTCTGAACATCCACAACTGTGGTGAAGGGAAAAAGACATTCCAGTGTGGATATAGAACACGTCACTGCTCCCCAACTCAAAAAGTACTCCACCTGTCAAATAATGCTTTATGCTACATATTAAACATCAAGAGTAGTGGCTTTGACAGGCAGAGATGAGATTATTACCCTAGAAACCAAAAAATATTAGGAATTCACCAAATATCACAAATGTGCTGGTGAACTGAAGGGCTAGCACAGAAGCCGCCATGGATTTTAGACAAAACCCACTTCCTCTTCTGCTTGGACTGCAGGAATGAAAGGGAATTGAGTGGAAAACTAACTAAAACCCCACAAACATGAAACAAACCTGACTTACATTATTGTACTGTGATGATATCCTAGGATCTTATCACCTGCCAAAAGCTCAAATTGGCACCTACCTGTCTGGCTTGTCCAGCCCAAAGCTTTGTACTGCTGCAACACCCGACCCACTGCTTTCTTATTTTTGGCAACAGCCACTGTTCTTGACAGACCAAACCGTTGCTTGTAGTATCTCATTAAAGAACGATGACCCACTCTGGCACCTGTTCAGAGGAGGAGACATCTTACTACGCATAATAATGCAGTTTCTGAAATATGGTAGTTAAGCATATTGTGAAAATTGTGGAAAGTTCAAATGCCAAGAAATGCTTTTTAAAAGGCTAAGGCCTTAAGAAGAAAAACAAAAAATCTTTAGGACTATTATAAACTGAATGCAATTACTGTAAGGTTTGCTGTAGTGCACTTTACCTTAAGGAAAAACACCAAACCACCTCCAGACCCTGAAGAACACTCTTCAAGAGGGCCTTAGCTTAGATAACAAACAGGTAGTTATCAGAAAGATTTAATTAGGGGAATAAGCAGAATGGGAATGCTGTTTCAAATAACCACTGAAGACATCGGTGAAATTCAGGAAGATCTCCTTTCTGTAACTGCATGGTTAGCCACACTTTTCAGAATGGAAGGGCTGCAGTCCCCTCATACAAAAACACCAACAACAACAAAAACGCGTAGGAGTGCCAAATTCTCAAATACTGTTACAAGGCAAGAGTAAGGTCATTTAAAGAAATTTGTTTCACTGAAGTAGTTTACTGAATCTGTTACCCGTGTACCTGCTACCACTCTGCAAAAAAACTACACTAGATAACCTAAGTTATAATCTCTCCATGTTGCACTAACGCAAGATAAGGAAACTCTTGCAGTGTTATCATGTGAATCACATGTTAATGAAGGGGTCAAGTAGCCAAAGGAACCCTGTGCCCCAAACCACATTTACATTAATGCTGAAGTTAAATTAAAGGAAAAAAAGGCAAGGAAAAAAAAAAAAGAAAGAAAAAAAGGCTTCCAAGTTTGTTTAAGCTATTTTAGTATTTTCTGTAAAATGACAGACAGGTCTTTAAATTTTGTAGTGAAAATCATGTAAAGGGAAGACAAAACACCAAATGCACTTAATGCAAAATTACTTGCTCCCTTGCCAAACGAAAACACTTATCACAATGACTTCAAGTAACAGCTACACCTATGAGAAACCCAGAGAAAGTACATCTTAACACAGATCGTGTGCCTACCTGAAGGAAGGATCAGCTCCATGGTGTCATCATCGTATTCCAAGTCTTTCTCTGCTGGGAGCTCTCCGGACACCTCCCCATCTTGCCCTTCCTTGTGATCAGGGTAACTGCTCCTAGAGAGGAGAAGCAGTATGTGTTTTACATGTGGCGAGCAGCCACAGCTATCCAGACCCATTACACAAAAGAACCGACATGTACAGCTACAGCAACCCACAACCACCATCATGTTTCACCTACCCTGATTTGAGAATTCTTCCCAGTAACGCCTTTCCCTGAACAGAGGCTGAAGACAAGAACCTCCAAGTTCTATAGCCCAGTGTGGTTCTGCTGCTGCGCTCTTAACAGGTATTTATTTATTGTGAAAAGCCACCACCATATAACATAGCCCATCAGCTCTGCAGATCTATGGAGAGCATGCCAAGAAGCTCCCCATACCACCTGTAACCATAATAGTAGGCGTTTCTGAACAAAGTGATCACAGCTGAGGATAACTTCCAGAAGTCCAACAAGAGGCCTCTAAACCACAGCAGTGCTGTTTAACTCCAGCTACTTAAAAGAAAAAAAATCTACAGTAGATCTTAAAGCCTAAAAGGTAACATAAGTGATATTTCTATCCTTTTATGATCTTTGATGGACTGAAACCTAAACTCAGTAACAGCAAACATACAAAATAGAATTCAAAATACATTTCCACATAGGACTGATATTAGTGGTCACAGGAGAGGAGAACCCATCATGGTGTTATGCTAACCCAGAAAGGTGACAAAACAGCTACACAAAATAAGCATCAAAACAGAAACAGGACCGAATTTTAAAAACTAATAATAAGAGATTGTGATGTGATGTAACATTTAACTGTTCTTTTGTCTGCCGTCTGCTGTGCTCCACTGAAAGAAGTGTCCTCACCTGAAATCATAGAAGTCTGCAAATTCCAATGCTGCATCTCCATCTGTGAAGAGTTTGCAGTGGCTTTTGTCGTTCATGTGAGCCTGTACTGCTTCCGTGGAGTAGAAGGACTTCCCCTTTTCATTACACCAGATGCAGATTTTCCCAACACCAATTTTCTCTCCTGCAGATAAAATTGACACTTTTATTGGTTCCTACTCAATAATTAACATTTCAGTGATGCGGCCTTCTGAGCTTGAAGGCAGAGAGACTGAGGAAGAACCCTGAGTCCTTCATCTCCAGAAAAGCCCTGCTGTTCCTATGCCTTGATCATACGGCTCCATCGGGGACAAAGTCTGTGCATTTAAAGAATTCATGTGACTAGGTATGGATCATTACGTATACTCAATAAAACATTTCAAGCTTCCATTACAACTTCCTATCTGATACTCCAGTAGTATTTTATGCTCATCACTATCACATTAGACAACACACTAGACATTCTTTGCCTAGCTTTCAGCTCTGTCTCACTGGCATTGTCAACAGATGAGGCAAACACTTATGACTCATTAGGTATTCAGAACCTCCCCCAGTATAAGATGGCTCAAATGCACACTACAGCAACTGAGTTTTGTCCTAAATTTCATGTTACCTGAAAAACTCTCTCAGCATTAGAAAACCATGCAAGACCTACAGGGTACGTGGCCACGTGTTTGCTCAGTAGGGTTTCCTCTCACTCTCCCTGGAAAACCCACGGACCTCACCATGATCAAAATACTGAACTAGACAGCTTCCCAATTTCACACATACACAAAAAACCACCACTACCACCAAAACACATTTTAAGTTGTATCCAAGTGAAAATAAGCAGTAACAGTCTATAATTATCCATGTTAAAATCAAAGATTTACAGGCATACCCAAGTACTTAATTAGTCCCCTGAGATCCACAAGGTACTCTATGTCTGGAATGAAGAAACTGTGAACTTTTGTCATATGGGCCACATTCTTCATGAGAGATCTTGAATGGTGGGAACAGAACAAGCAGTCTGTAACTGGTATGGCCCCGACAGCAGGAGCACTTTCAGCTTCTGCCTGCTCCTCCTCCTCTTCTCCCACGCTTTCCATCTCTTCATCAGAGCCAATGTCTTCATCAGAATCCATATCCTCCCAGCCTTTTCAATGGAAAATTAAGAAAGATTTATTTACTTGATTATTTCTTCCAAGCAGAACAGTTCCCAAATAAGTTAAAAAATAGTTTTCAGAAAATACTGCATTATCTACTCTTACAGCTAAGTACCACATGCTTATTTCCAGGTGCAAGGTTTTATCATTTCCAGTAAAACAACTTTTTTTGTAAAACACATAGCAAAGCTCAAGACTGGTCATAAAAAAAGCTGGCAGGTCTCAAATTTTTCCCCTCCATTTTCTCAACTATTAACTTAATTGCAGTTTCAAGACCTTTAATTTAATTCGCTACAGCACAAGAACACATGCATGCCTCATTAAAAACAATACAACTCCGTCAGAAACACGGAAATACTCATTTCCAGCAGTGACTTAGCAGCGAGGGAAAACACACTCCTGTTCACACATACTTCTTTAACCAAGGAGAAGAACAAGCCACTTCTCACAGTTACCCAAGATTTAATAATAATTTTACATGCTTGCAAGATTTCTGCAGCTCTCAATGAAGGCTACAAGCAACAGAGCATTCCCCACAGGTACTGACAGTAGGCTTCAGGACTCATCAGGAAGGGCTTTAACTCCACAGGGAAATGCTATTTCTTAACTTTATTTTGACCTTTTGTAAATTCACAGGGCCACTGCCAAACATGATAGACGTTTAAAACCAACAGCAGCAGAGTACACTTCATCTACATCCTTAATCAGCTGTCAGATGCACTATTAGCTAATTATCATTTGAAAAAAAAAAAAAAAAGCTAGTGAACCAGGAATCTGGTTATATGGGTAGAGGGATCTAGAAATCTTTTTCAAAGAGGGCAGATGTGGCACAGAGAGCATTTCCCACTTCTCGCTCCCACTGCTCCAACTGCCATGGCACACAGTGTTTGAGAACAGGCAAAGGGACACTCCCCAGTGCTGCAGGCTGCTAATTAAAGATCTTTGCTACAGGATATAGTTTAATGATTTTAATGAAACTGAATTAACAGGACATGTAAGGAACACTCCTGGACAAATACTTAAAAGGCAAATTAACACTGGGAAACCTACTGAGATTTAGCATCACAATTTATGACAAATACATTAATACAAAACTAGTGCAAGCTGCCTTCTTCTTTAGATGCTAAGATCCACGTTCAGCGGCATACATTTCTTCTCCTGTAGAAGAACAATTCTATTCTACACACAGATTCCCCAGAGACTGCAACTTAAACTTCACCAGCATAAAAATACTGTAACAGACGTAGTAACATGCCACAATGGTTTCAGTACTGAGGTTGGAATAGTATGGTCCCATTTCATTCACTCCTGGCCCCCCTGCCGCTGTTTAATCACCCCATTCTAATGCTCTAAGAGATGCCTTTGTGGCCTGCACTGTAAGCTACAGCACTGAAAATGTCTAGGTTAAAAATAACCCCTCCTGGGAGTCCTGAAGCTCTGATTATTTCAGTTGTCCACTTCCCAGGCCAGCCCTCAGCAAACAGCTGTATCCACACAAGTGATGAGGGTGGCACAGCAGGAACAGGCAGTTGGGGCAGCAACTCTTAAACTATTTTTATTATAGATGCCAATGTGCTGAGAAATTATGCCACAGAGCAGCAGGCTATGGAGCAAACTTCCACCTCCGATCTTGATGGGCAGTGAAAAACAGAAGCCCCACTCCCATCTCTTCTCAACAGATCAGTAAAGTGAACCATGGTACAAATAATCATGATTGGATTTTTGTTCATTTCATCTATTTTTCAGAAGCAGTTTCAGGGTAACCTTCTGTGTTGGCCCCGGAATTCCCCTGGGACTTCACACAGGAAACAGTGCTCAGGTTAGCAGTGCTTATATCCAGCCCTTGCACGTGTTAGTATCTTGCACAGCTGGCTGATCACACACTGTAACATGGAGTCCCTAACTGCAAGCATGGACCAGCCTTAAATCCTCTGTTCAGATGAAAACTTAATCAACGGGAAGACCTCATGTAATTAAAAAAGCTGCACTACTAAAGGAAACAAAAGGAGACTTTCACGCAAAACCAACTACACAGCTTATACCCAGCTACCTGTCATCAGCCTGTTTACTGCCTTACCTTCTTCTGTATCCTCCTCTTCCTCTGCCTGTTGTTTGGCCAGCTTCTTTGCTTGTTGTTCAAACCACTGCAGACGTGGAGGTTTTTCGGATCGTTCTCTACTCTGCAACTGACTGGTGCTTTCCATGGAAACTGGAGAGCTGCTTGCATTATTAGGAGGTAAAGGTGTTTTCTTTGGTGATGAAGATGGCTGAGCTCTGATGGCTTGCTGTATAGCTGCGTTCATTTCATCTTTGTTCACACTCTCCAGGGCAAGCCCCTTTTCCAGGTTCTTTTCATTCAGTATTTTCACCTTCTTGCTGACAGCTTGAACAGCTTTCTTCTCCAACTCCAGGTGCTTCTTAGACTTCAGGTGATTCTCATAGGCATTGAAGGTGGAGAACCTCTTGCTGCAAACTGTGCAGTAGGTGGCAGTGACTTTGTTCTGCTCCTCTGCTACCGCTCTCTGCGCTAGGACTCTCTCTTGGAAATTCTCGGCGGTGACAGGAGGCATGTCAGCAACCTTGCGCTTCAGATTGTATCTGTGCCAGTCGGTTTTGTAATGGGCACGCTGAATGTCAGCATCCTTGAAAGCCACGCGGCAAGTGATACACGTGTAGGTTGCCATTACTAGAAAGTGGGGAAAAAATAATAGTCACACTAATAAACAACCAGCAGCATAACAGATACAGTTCTGGTACAAAATAACATTTATTAAACACCAAAATTAGCAAATGGCATGTTACCTACTAGGACAATCAAAATACAGAATCATAGAATGGCTGGGGTTGGAAGGGACCTTAAAGATCATCTAACTCCAACCCCCAAAGGCTCACATGTAGCTATGAGAAATTATGGGTACCACAGCAGCACCTCAATATCCCAGCTCTGGACTCAGCACCTGCTGTGCTTGCCAGGCCTCAGAGACAGATTGAGATGGAAGCTCCCAGCCTTAATAACAGTACTTCAAAAGCTCTGCCCCTTTTTACTGAAGACCAGAAAGTAAATGTTCCCATCAGGCTTGTATTCTTCTAACTACAGGCTTTCAAAGAGATTGGCAAACTCAGGGTAAAAACAGAAAACCTACTTGCACACCTGTTTTCAGTTTTCCACAATCCCGTCAGACAGAAGAAAAAATCATCCCATTTAAAAATAAAAACCTTTCAGTTATTCTGGAGCAGTGCGTGTGCAGATGACAGCACTCTTTGTCCCGCAGAACTGTTAACCCAGAGGTGTTAACCTGGTGTCTTACCCAGATCGAGTGCTCAAAGACACTGCTACCCACCAGGAAGCGAAGAGAGATCAGGGGTAGCAGTGCCGTAGGAGTGCCTTTGCAGTGCCTCATCAATGCTGAGCTGCATTGCCGGGGCTGTCACGGGACAACTGGAGGGTAGAGACCTCTCATTGATGCCCTCCTTTCCAAAGCCAAAAGCCACACATTACCTTCCTCCTCAGTGCTTAATGAAACTCGATTTAAAACAAAGCCAAAACAAAGCAGGTGATGGAATCTCTTGACCATCTTAAAAGCAAAGAGCAATGAAATGTGTTCTCACTGGAGATCACTAAAAGTACCCCCATGTTTTAATTGATTTAGAAAAAACATGGTTTAAACTCGGGGGGGGAAGGAGGAAGGTAAGTAATAGGTCATGAGGAATGCGGTCTGAACAGCAGCTGCTCCCAGAAGAGCGAAGCAATGGTGAAAGGCACGTACCAAGAGAGCTGGAAGGTTCTGCCTGGGACAGCAGCTCCCCAGAGAACTGGGCTCCTCCTGACTTACTGCTCGCTCTGTCCGTAATCCTGCAGTGGCAGAAAATACGTTAACAGAAAATAGCGGCCATACTATTTCACGTGAAATACAGCTGACGCGTGTCGCACCGAGCGGACGTTTACCATCACAGAGCAGAGCACACTCTCTGCCCCCCCAGGAGTCCCAATCGCTCTCTGAAGCGTCTCCCTCCCGCCCACACCACGAACGAAGCGCCGAGTTTTCCCTCATATATGAGGGGGGAGGGGGAAGGGGGTTAAGGAAAGTAAACGCCGTGTGGCTTGACGGGCCTCACCCCAAGGGCCGGAGCCCTGCCCGCCCGGCCTGCTGCTCCCTGCGGAGCCCTCCCCGCGCCGGTCCCCGCCGCCACCCGCCGGCCGGGCCTGGGCCCGTTCCCCGTCCCTGCGCCGGGCCGGGCCGCACGGCCCCGGGGCGGGAGCTGGGCCCGGGGCCGCTGTCAGGCCCGTCCCGTCCCGCTCCCACAGCCCGCACCTGCGAGGGGACCCGTCCGTGTCCGTGTCCGTGTCCGTGTCCGTCCCGGTGCCGGCCGCGCTGCACCACCAGGAAGGGCCGGGCCCGGCCGCCACCTTCCGCGGGGTGGGACCGGGCCGGCCCCACCATGCCGCCCCCTGCCGCCGCGGCGGCCACGTCTCAGCTCCTGGGCAGCAACGTGTGACACCCAGCTCTGCCCCCGGACAGCGAGGTGGCACCGCCGGGGCACGAGCGAGGTGTTTGTTCAGGAGGAGCCCCACCCCACCGAGCACTGCCGCGCATCAGGGGAAGGAAAGGAACAAAGGACGGAGCGGCAAACATCTGCGTGTTTTTTTCCACCCCCTTGTCTCGGGAACAAACATACAGTTGGATACAATGAAAGATAAAAACTAACACATATTTATTAAATGGTTTTACAAACAATCAATATAATAATTCCATGTTTACAAAATAGTAATCAAGCTAGGTAAAGTGCTGCAAAATATTTTAAATAAAGACATTTTGTAATTTTCCAGTTTCTGGTTACCTGTCGAGGTGTTACAGACTGTTAACTGCTCTTAAGCTAAGAACAAGCACTTGGACTACAGTGAATTTGTTCTGAACGCTTAGGTGAACAGTCTGGAAAAGTGCAAAACAAACAAAAAGCAAGTAAAACAAGTACTGTCTTGTATCCTATTACTTTTGGTTAAAATTATTTCCCCTCCTCCTCTGTGTAGAATGATTTTGTTTTCAAAAGCAAGACTCGTAGTAAATGTCTAGCACATGCACAAGGAGAAGTGCTCTGCATTGAAAAGTGCTTTTATTCTGGACTTAATGCATGTAAGGCCACCAATTCAGTATTGATTACTCAGATGTAATAGCGCACAGGGAAATTTTGTGAGTACGAAGGAGTGAGCTGCATCCCACAGACCCTGCCCTAACACACGTAGCTTTCTCCAGGTGCGGGTACATGAAGAAGCCACTGAAAAGGCAAGGAGGAACGTGAACCATGCGACTGGAGGCAGAGGATGCAGAGCTGCATGCACGTGGGCAGCTCCTGCATCGCACAGATCCCACGAGATCACGCTTGGCATTACCTCCTGGTCGCTTGCTCACACGTCCATGCTCTGTGATCCACAGCCTCCACGCTGATTGTGCTGGTTTTTGCCTGGAAATTGTCTGAAAGCAGGCCTCCTATGTAACAAAAGCACGTTCCAAAGCCATGGCCTATCCCATACTCACTTGCCCTTTTTCCTGCCTTACTTTTTTTAATTTTGGAAGATGATGGCAACGCTTCGTTGCGAAGACTTTGGGACCACTGGCAGATTACGTGACAGGCATTTGTACGTAACAGCTACGTCGCGGCTGCTGTTAGAATACAGCAAAATGAAAGTTTCTCATGTGATTTCCAACTAAACATGGTGTGGAAGGGATTTCACAAAGGGGAGAAATGTTTTCTTTGTGTTCTGCTTTCCAACTATTGGCAGTGGAATGTATTGTGTCTGAGCAAAGGGTTTCTTACCTGCGCTTACTTAGGAGGGTAGGGGTAATTTTCCATAAAAACTAAGCATCTTTCCACTATCTTAGGAGGAATAGTAAGTGTTAGAGAATTACCTCCTTTCACAGTATTTAGGGGCTTGAATAAAAAAAAAATACCATGTAATCAACTACCATGAAAACAGACAAAATTCAAGACAGGCAAATAAGTAATTAATTATGTCCCTAAGCTTTAATGATTTGCTTGCTCAAGTTTTGCTTTTACTTTCCAAAAAAAAAAAGTGACTCATACTTTATTGAAGAAAAATGGATCTGTTTTTCTATGTTGAAACCAGAAAATGGATCACTTACAAAAAGTCTGAGAAACTCCTCCAACTGCTTATCCTTCTTGATCTAATTATTCTAGAAGAGCACCCCTGTGTTAGGTACTTTTATAACCACAGCATTCTTCATAAAACAACAATAAAGTGCACGCTGTTGCGATGCCACCACCGACAGCTAGTTCGCATGTCTCATCCACCCGCTTCAGCAAAGCTCGCTAAGCGCTGCTGCCTCTCCAGTTCTCCCCGTCCTGGCGCCTGTTGCATCTTCTGGCACCAGCGAGTGCCCTTGTTCGGGAAGCACGCTTGGCCTAGGTACCCTGCAAAGTCTTGTCAGCAACTTGGAAGTTGTACTCTTCTTAATATATAGATTGTCCTATACATGCAGCAAGGAGACAACATTTTTAACTTGTCTGAGAAACTTAAATGGCCTTTGAACTTACTGATTTTTCAGCAAAAGCCTCTTTTGTTTTTGTTTTTCCAAATGGGAAGGACAGACTTGGGGAAATTGAAAAGGAAACTTAACAACTAACAGTATGAAAGCGATATGGCCACATTTCTAAAATAATTTCCAGAAACTTGTTTTTAATGTTAAGATGTTACCATTTCAAAAGCTGCATCTTCTGGGATCTATATCTGGCATCTGCTTATTTCAAAATGGATTGGATAATGAAGGCACAGGCTCACTTTTTTTACCGGTAAAGGACAGCAAACACAATCAATATGCATTACTGACACAAAAACACAAGCAACGATAAAGCCAGTGTCAAAAATTATCAGCATCTTTTCTTCAGCTACAATCTGTTTGGCCATCTGCCTACTTTTTCACCTCAGGGAAAAAAAAAAAAAAGAATGGAGTTAAACACAGGTTTACCTACACATATATGTTAGTGAACGTTTTTACACTCCGTTGCTGTACTTTCTGAGGGTCCTGGATGACAGTATTCACCTCTTAAAATGCCAGCAAATGGAAAATTACTTGAGTAGTAGTAGCAGCTGACATGGTCCCTCGACTCTGCTAACTGTTTACATCACATTAGAAAAACTAGCTTTACTTCTTCCTACTTCTTTGATTACTATTGCTTGGTATTACAATTTGATTATATTAAAGGTGAACAAAAAAGCCCTACGAAAAATCAAACAAGTAACCTGCTTAAGATCCCATGCCATTCACTGAGCACACATGGAGTTTAAAATGGCAAATAATTTAAACAAGTTCATTTTTATTTTACTAATTTACGTGCCAAGAGGATTCTGAGTGATTTCTATAGCGAATGACCGCACTGAATACTTCAAGTGTATTAAGAGATCCAGCTTGCAATACAACTTTTGTTGCAAGTGATGGCAGCTGTTCCAGGGAAAAAAAAAAAAACAAAAACAAACAAAAAATAACAAAACAAAACAAAAACAAAAACCAACCCCACAGAATCTTGAATTACAGAAGTGGCAGCTAAAAAAGCCCTTCTCTTTGCCTCTCTTATATCTTCCCTACTCCAAACAATAACTACCCCACCTGCTCCCCAAAAGGCTGTTCAGTTTACATATTAACTCTTAAATATAAAAATGTATTGGCTGACTTTACACAGGCAATACTGCCAAGGACCAGACTCTATCACGGAACACAGCAGGTGGTCAGTCAAATAGCGTGCCACATTACAACTCTACAAGCCTAAAACAGCAAAAAACTTGGAAATGCATCACCATATCCAAAATAATTCAAAGGTTTTAAGTGTTAAATCAAGTCCTCTGATGATAGTGTTGCACAGAGTTAAACTAGAGTTCTGCTGGTTAATGTGTTCATAAATAGTAGATGCACTATACCTAATGATAACTGTAGGGCTCCGTACATTTCAGTATGATTGAAGGAGGCAAGACTTAATCTCACTGCAATCCTCTGATAACTCATCCTTGCTGTGTGAACCATTATGACTGCCAACCACGGTTGGCAACTGAGAGTAAATAAATTGCTGATGTTGAAACTTTGGCTAAGGACCCCAAAATGTATGTTTGGCAAAAAGATTAAAAAAAAACCTCTTCCCCAAACCTTTTGAACAACTGACCTCCAACACTCATCTGCAACCAAACAGTGGATAGATAATTCATTTCCATGCTATTACATTGAGGTTTAACTACCAGAAACATTAAACTATCAGTATCAGCTGATATTTATCCTGTTAATTCACTCTGCATAAGGGAAATTATTACAACACATCTAAAGTGATAGTTAAAGCTTACAGCTCAGAATTTTCCTTTTTTGCATTTGATTTTGTGTGTGTTTTGTGTTTCATTTCTTCTGTGTCACCAACTGCAATTCCCAGGTTAATGATTTCCAAGCAAATTTGAAAGGAAGCCTGAAGACTTCTTTTTCTCCTGGGATTCTGCTTCTTGGCCTTGTGAAAGTCCCAATTCTTTCTCAATCTGCTCAAGCTCAGACTGGTCAAGCAGTTCAAAATCATCGGCTTCCTCCGTGTCTGTCTCTTCACTCAAACTGGGCACCGCATGTGAGGGAGCTTGCTGTGCAGACTGCAACTGGTCTTTGATGGCAGCAGACACTGCAGCTGCGATGACATCCCCAGCAATTCCACTCATTAAATTAAAGGTTTGGTCACTGGTCAAAGGCAAGGAGAGCCCTGCAGTGGATGGTCTCTCTTTACTCTGTCTGGAAGAATGATCCACCTTGAAATATGTTTGTTCTTTTTTTCTTTTTTGCTGGATGGGCATGCCAATGCTTGAGTCATCATCATCATTTGTTCCTGCACCATTTTCTAAGGAAGGGAATTCTGAGAGATCTCTAGCAAAAGCTTCCTCGTGATCACTAGGTCGGTCAAAATCTATTACACAGGATTGACAGAAGGGAACAGTGTTAGCAAACAAGAAACGCTTCCCCAAAAAAGCAGCCAAGTGTAAAAATGCAGTTAGTAAATTTTCCTTTGAATACATTTACTATTCTGTAGTCTTCTGTAATCTTAATGCAGAGAAGCATTATCTTACATTTAAAATAAAATAAAAATCTAGTACTTCAAATCAACTGGTATCAGCCTGACTTTGAATTTGGATTCATATTTTGTGTGAAAATCATTCCAATCCCAAAAAAAAGAGAAGTAATACAAGCATTCAGTTACATTTCCCATTTCAGTGACTCCACATTAAAATTTTCTACCTAAAGTCAATTCGCAATATTTATGTAGAGATTTGGAAAAAGTGCTTGAGAATGACTCTTTCCAATAATACTTGAGGAAAAAAGTGGTATTTAGCTGTATAAAAAACAACCCATGCAAATCTTCAGCACAGACAGTTCTAAATACACCAACCACCTAAAGTGCTAAAATTTATAATGTGGGAAGTCTTTAAACTCCTTTTCTTCACTATATATATATATATGTATATATATATATTACAAATACGTCTATATGATGGTATTACAAATTTTTATTAAGCTTTTAAACAGTTTAATAAACTTTTAATAACATGTTTAAATAAAGATATAAATACAATGTAAAGACTTAATTCATAAATTTTTGCTTTCATGTTCAATGCTTGTACTAAATAGAAGAGAAAAAATGGGAACTCTACAGATTACCGGTATGGTTTCATGTTTCAAAAGGATAAAAAGCAGAATGTAAACAAATAAAAGATTGGATTTTAATGACTGTTTTAATAGTATGTTATTAGAAATGTGGAAAACATATTGATTACAATACATGGCCTGTGGAATATGCCTTAATGAGCATAAGGTAATACTTTGGTCTAGTAGACAGTGTATGAATGTAAAAATAAAATATAATCAATTTGAACTTACTTCCTATGAAAACAAGCAATATGAGCTTTCATAAGAGCTAAGGAAATGAATCCTAAAAATGTCTGACACATCAATTTCATCAATTTTCCCATTTTCTTTGGGAAAAAAACAGTCTGGAAAGGTGAGGAAGAAGGGTTACGCTGTCTGCAGAGTGGTGGCTCAAATGCACAGAGCTTTGACAGGAGATGAGACAGTCCTCGGGTGCATCCCATCTGGTCTTGTACTTGTGTGCATGTCCAATTTGCTGAAGGGCTCCGTAGGGGAGAAGAGTGGATGTTTATTTTTAACTTAGCAAGGCCTTTAATACAGTTTCACACATTATCCTTACAGCGTAATTGGTGAGTGAACTGGGTTGGTAAACTGCTCGGTATGTGGAAAATTGGCTCAAGGGGCAGTGATCAGTGATACAACGTCCAACTGGATGGTGGCGTCTCTCAGAAGTATAGACACAACGCTGTTCAGTGTTTTTATTAATGATGTGGATGACTGAACGGAGTGCACTCTCAGCAAGTTCACAGACAGGAAGGAGCCACTGTGGGGCAGGTGCATTTAATATTCTGGAGGTCAAGGCCCACAGAGGGACCTCAACAGGCTGGAGAAATTAATGGGCTGGAAGGGGATGTCATGAAGACCATCAAAAGCAAATGTGAAATGCTGCATCTTTGATACAATAACCCATGCAGCAGAACTAGCTGGAAATGAGACAGAAAGTAGCTACTTTGAAGACATTCCAATTTATGATTCCATTATCATACGATACTATTTACAGCTTGAAATATTAACAAAATATTTTAAATTATTAACTTGGCATTTATAATGTTGGTAAGTATTTCCACCCTACTTGCCATTTTCATTGAATTTCTTCCTAGAAAAGAGAAATAAATCCACACATAAGACTGCACCAAACTACTGTTGTTCTTAATATTTATTCGGGCAAAGTACTAACTGAAACCTTGGTCTGTAAAAAGTACGAATTTCAGGATCTAGTCAAGATCAAGACAAGTGCTTGAGGATCTCTTCCTTGTCTTAGTTTTTGTGTTTCATTCAGGCTCATGGCTGGATGTCTTCATCAGCATTCTAATATCCAGAGCCTAAAAATACTTTCTTTAATTGGCTGTTTATCAATTCAAAGTATTCACTTCTTCTTCCTGAGCTTTTATTCATATAGTTTACCCTGAAAAGCATTATTGATACTAACTTGCTTGCTTAAGAGGTCTGATGAAGAGAGAGCTAAGTCTGGCATATATCCAGATGTGTCTGTTTTACTCACCACTAGTTATGTATTTAGATGCTTAGTTCACTACTTGATTATTTTTAAGATGAAGACAGCTCTCATAGAAGATGTATCCAAAACAAAATAAGCACTGGAATTAATTCTAAATTCACTGTAGGGAAGAACAAAGAAACAAAACCAAAACCAAACCCCACTTATGTCCTCAAATTCTCTAATAGTTTTCAGATAACTTACAAGAGTGCAATTCATTGATGAAATAGATGAAGCCACTACATACCATCAGATGTGTCTGTCTGTGGAGAATACCCCTCGGATAAGTTAAAGGTCCCATTATCGGTCCAAGATACTTCTGATACATCTGTGTCAGACACTGACAGCTCTTTGGCAACAACCGCAGGACTAACCTACATACAAAGAAGTCCCATACATTGCATTCTTACACTCAAAAAATTCACACAACAGGAAGCCAATGCTTAGATACTGAAAAAGAGGTCTCTTGCATATCACAGCACAATACATTGTCTCCTATTTAAGCTTTAATTGTAGAAACGTGAAAATAACAGTATAGAATACTTAGAAGTGAAGCATCCCTCTTCTTAGTTGAAGACGGTTTTAAGCTAAAGAAGCCAGAAAATTCCAATTATTCATTGTATGGGATTCAAGTAATGTCCTAGTGTAACAAATGCAGAATAGGCTTGCAAATACAAACTACGCATAAATATAAAGAAATTGTAAAAAGTTGCATTGAAACAAAAAAAATTATCCATAAGGCAATTAAAAACAGCTAAATCAAAAAATCATTATCCTTTATGAATTTATCCAATAACTGTTCAATTACATCTGCAACAAGTTTTTATCTCCCATGAGATATCTTTTTTTTTTTTTGCATTATACAATAACACCTTCAAAGCAATCACTGTCAAAGTCAGGTTCTACACACGACTGATCTAATACTGCTTAAGAACTTCTACAAATCCAAATCATTATTTTTTTTATTCAACTGATGTTCTAATTATAAAGGAAAAATCCTTTGCCATATAGTTATTTAGAATATTAAGAGAGAAAGGAGGCATTAGATTATTCTCATACATACCTGGAAAGATATTTGTAGATATAATACTGATTTATACTATCATTGAATGTGATCTGACAAGTCATTAAACAAGTATCAGACGAATAATATAGGTTTTCTATGAAGATTTCCCTTTTATAATTTAATTTGATAAAAAGTACCAGCAATTTTACTTTTGAAAACTAAACAAAAAAAACCTGCCCTTTCTATGAAATTCTGGTTTAATCATTCTACAGCCAATATAAACTAAACACATTTTTAGTTTAGTAGGCCAAAGAAACCATTATCTTGAAGGCCAGAAGTCACGAACGCAGCAAATTAATTAGTATAGGTCTAAAGATGGAGACTATGAATCACTTTTAAGACATACTGCTTAGTTCAGGAACAGAGCCTCCTAGGGAGGTTAAAGTCTTCCACAGAAAACTCTCCATTATCTATATAGATTTTAAAAAGAAGATAGGGCTGACTGAAAAAAGTCACCTTAGGACAGAGGGCTGATATGTCTAATTCACTGTCATCTTCTGTGGGTTTTGTTTTTGCTGTTTCTGAAAGAAAAAAAAATATTTTTTATCCTACTCGTGACAATGGACTTCCAAGTTCTGTGTGTGCTATCACACAGCTTGAGTACAGCAAACTGTCACCTGTTGACATTGTCTATCATTTAGGTAATTATGCTACCAAGGTGAGAAGAAAAGGCTGATCAAAAGGCTAGATATTTATCAAAATATATTGCGCAGCAGCCAAGGCAAGAGAGATAATGTTGCTCTGAAATGCATTCCAACACATCTATTTACCTGTTTTGTACTTCCTTCTGAAGCCTCTGTTGCTCACACTAATATAATGTGCCCTGGCAATATATATTTATCTTTTAAACTACGCTGCCAGTACAAGGCATAATTGCAACACACTGTTAAAACAGGCAGTATAGTTATTCCAACACATTACTTTTATATGAGAACATACAATTTTCTGGATAATTGTGTGTAGTCTTCATTCACAAAACTTTCCTTTGCACCCAGCTACCCCGCTTTCATAACATTCATATGCAAATATGCATACAAAGCATCCTCTGAAGTGGCAGGATGTTGCTCCTAACAATGAACAGACAAGTAATTTTCACCTCATCTCCTCTCTCTCTCAGAACAGTCTCATGAATATTTTAAACTAAGACAAGCCAGTAGCACTGGAAAGCACAGTGACGTTCTTGATTGCCAGTTTTTGCAAGTTGCTGCTTCCTCTCTTGTGCCAGTACGAGGGTGTATGAACTCAAGAGCTGAACTCAAGTGGTGAAGCAAGGTAAGGAGCTTGCCTGGGTTAAATTAAATTGGAGGGTGAGAGGCAGGAAAGCACAACTCTTACCTGGACCATTTTCCCAGAACTGGCTTATGAAATTTATGAAACAATAGTCTGACCTCTCTCTCTCTGCCAGATTCACTTAAAACTAGAATAAGGTGGAATGGTGCATGAAAAGAAGGAATAATGCATTGATTTATTTTTATTTCTAACAACTACTGTTCTATATGTAAGAGATACAAAAAGGCAGATGGTTACACTCACTGTATGTAGGAACAGCACACTGTATTATGAACTGCTACGAGGAATGCACATTTTAAGATAGGAAATTACTGATGTGAATCCAACTAAAAAAGGTTAGGCTACCTGCAAATAATCTGATCACAACTACAATTCGGTTTTAATAACCAAAACTAGCACACACAAAAAGGAAACCACAGACAACCTCATTCATGTTTTTCTGGAAACAGCTTTATTACTTAAAATCTAAAGGTATCTGACGTTATACGGAATTCATGAGATAGGTGAGATTTTGTTTTAAATCCTTGTCTAACTAAAAACTTTGATTAATTTGTAGTTACTATCCTACTACAATTCTTAAATGTTTACTGAGTATTTGGGGAAGAAAACACCTCTTTTTTTCCTTGTTGCTCTTGGGAACAAAACAAGGCAGATTTAGATGCTAGAACAGAATTCAGACTCTTACTGAAAATTCTGTGATGCACTAGTTTTGTATCCTTGAGTGGTTCTCTGTCCTGGATGAGTTTGCCTTATCTAAAGAGAAATAAGCATTTCATACTTTACCTTAAGTAGTATTTTCTGAAAAGCTACAAGCAGTACAGTTAATCATGTATGAAGAGAACCATCAATCTTGCCTTGTTTCCTTCCATGAAATCTTATGAAATCTTTTTTTTTTTAAAAAAAAACTATACCCAGATGTTTGACATACTCTATGACTCATAAAGCTAACAATGGTAGCCAGGTTCAAAGTCCAAAACACCTTTACATTTGGCTTCACAGGACAAGCCAAACTGTGTGCAAGGTGAATAAAAAGGTCTCTGCATACAGAAATACATTACTTGGTACTACACTTGGTTACTCACCAGATCTCTCTTTTTTCTTCTGGTTAATGTATTCCACTATTCCAAAATCTAGTTTCATCAGAACAGACTTGATTTTGTTGCACAATTTCTGTCCAAATTCATTGCACTTGAGGAAGGGACATAAAAAGGCACACAATACTGTGACAAAAATAAAGACAGAAAACGTATTGAAATACCGCTTTATAAGAAGTTAAAAAATAAATATTAATGCATTATATAAGATAATTATTAATTTTACATAACAGAATTAATTTTGCCTAGAAGACATTGTGAAATCCCCATATCTGACAAACTGTTAATGTCAAAGCCATTTTCTAGGAGCTATTTCTACTCATCACAAAACAATACCATTGTACTGATACCAAATTACACTTTTTCTTAATTCCAGTTAAGGAACAATTTATGATCACTGTAATATTTATCATTATCTTGACTTAGTCTGATTTTGACATCCCTACCTGAGATACATAGCTATACAACATTATGCCAAAATCAACAAACTGAAAATACTCGCAAGCTGACTTCCAAAGGACAAATAACATTGTCAGAACCTACATATATGTGTATGTGTGTATATATATGTGTGTATACACATATATATATATATATAAAAATAATACTCCCTATACATACTAATGACCACATAATGAACAAACTGTGTATATAAATCGTGAAAGAAAGAGAGACTCTACTTACGCAGGACATAGGAGAGGACAACTCCAGGAATGTAACTTCCCAAGACAGTGAAAAATGTACATACACTGCAGACGAGTAGGCAAAACTGACAAAGACATTAAAATTGGCCATTAACGCTTCTATTTTTAGAAATATTTAGATCATTTTGCAAAAGAAAAATTCTCCAGAATGTTTTATTCTAAATGTAATGAATGCAGTGGAAAATAATATGTATATGTATATTTAATTAGAAAATCCTTTAACACTTGTGCAAATAAACATCAAATGTGCATTTGGGCTAATCAGGACGTACTTTCTTTTCTATTACAAAAATATGCTATTTTTATTCTCTTGTTACTGCGAAGGTTTAACAACTTCACAGTTACCACTAAAATTAATAGAAATTACTTTGCCTTCATTACACAAAAATGGCTTAGCACTTAATATGCAGGAAACAAACAAATCACTGAATGCAATTATACAATGCACACTTGCTGCATGCTTTCAAAAACCAAGAAACCCTTCCTATGAGTAGTACAGTTCTCTCCTCTTATTTTCTCTCTCAAATGATAGTAAGCATTTTCTTGATGGTTGTTGGACACTCCAGCATCCCCATTAGGACAAGACCGAGCTGAATTTTGAACATAAAACCTGAGATTCAACCTCTGCTGTGACTGAGACATACAGTGCATCTTTCTGAAATGCACAATGCTGAGTACAGACCCGATCTGCTCAAAGTTTACAATAATTTTGCACACAGCACCTGTACCTAATTTACTCAAAACTGCAAAGTAGTGATGCGCCTCAGAGAATGAGATCAGGAAAAAGAAAGGAAAACATGTTGTCAAAATCAACTTTTCTAAATCAGGATTAGATATATCTTAAAGATACACTTACTTCGTCATGTTACTACAGGACAAAATTACAGTACAGTGTATACTGATATCACATTTCCTTACCTCAATACACACCAACTTATTTAAAACATAATTTTATTTTCTAAGCCACATCGTTACTTTTTGTGGAATTCATACATCTTTGAAATGTATTTGATCCTGTTGCTTGATCTGTACTTTCACTCTAAACTCCTGATATTTGTATGCACTACTAAATAATTTCATTTTGCTAATTCTGAAGGGTTGGAATTCATGAAGGATTTTGTAGCAAAGTTAATTGTGATCAAAAGAGGGAAAAAATAATATTCTCATTTTACATTTTTATATTTGGCAATACAAATGTAAAAATTAAATCTACATTTTCCAGTACTATTGCCATTATATACTGCTATATTATTTACATTTTTCTTTAAAAAAGAAAGCTGTTTCATGTTGGGCTACAACTACATAATCATCTTCTTCCTATTAGGAAAGAATAAACCTTATTCTTGCTCGTCTCTTCATGAACTGGATTCTCCAGCTCGGTCTTTCCAGACTAAACCAAACTAAAACAAAACAAAACACAAAACAAAAAACAAAACAAAGTAGAGCTATACAGAAGAAAAAAATATCAGAATAAAATATGAAGAATTCTATCATATAATGCATATAATACAGCTATTTCTGAAAACTACAATTATTTGGAAAAAACCACAGCCATGTTGAAGAGCTTTTTGTTTGTTTTTGCTTTTACAAGTTATTATTAAATCGTGATGTTTTAAATTGCCTTTCCATGGAATGACTGGTGAGGTTCCAGCAGCTAAAAGAGGAGGAACTGTATTGCAATAAACTTTACTGTGGGCACATTTTCTTGCTGTTTACCTACCAGTGATCTGCACAGGTAGTACTTAACAGAAATTGATGACTAAATGTATGTGTTTTGTTTTTCATTGTTTTTTTTTTTTTTTCCTCACCTTTGTATCAAATGATATCAAATTATTACTCTTACTTGGCAGTGCTTACCTTACCAGGGTTTTGTTCCTTGAAGTGGGACATTTCTTGAAGAAATACAAATAAATTCATCAGTGTTTCTGAAATGCACTGATTTATTCTGAGTCTGTAGTCCTGCCTGGAACTGATGACTTCCCAGCTAAGTAAAACAAACACAAACACCCAACAACTTTGGTTGTAGCTCATATGAAAGTTAGAGCTGTTTGAAAACATTTGAAGCCTTATCAACTTCTAAGCCAACCACGTTATATACATATTTTATATGTATTTTCCTTTACATGTTGTAAAAGGTATAAGCATTCACAAGCATTCTGGATTTTCTGTTGAAAGTCAGTTAACAGGTTGCTTTTGTCCACCATTTCTATTCTCAGTGCACCACACTGAGAGTTGCAATGCACACCTCCCTAGCAAGAGCAACAGGGTTACTTACACAGCACAAGGAGATAAACGTTGAAGGAAAATGGGCTGGAATTTGAAGGGTGATTTACTGGAAAGTTACACATACGATTGCACAGGCTACAAGAGATATATTGATTTTTTCTAAAAAGATAAGCTTCTGATTTGCTTTTCTTAGCAGGGCTGTGGTTATTTGCTACTACTTTTCACATAGTTTTGTCAGCATGCAGGACATACTAAAATGGCACTCACTGAAAGAACAGTTATTAAAAGGGTAAAGAGGCCTGAATTAGCAGAAGCTTTGATCAATGAATCATAATAGCACATAAAATAATGTAGCCCACGCATGGGCTACATTACACTGGGTTCATTACATTGTAACGTCAAATGTAAAGAAAGGTTTTGGATTACATTATTACTTCAGATTTCCTGTCACAGATTAATAACGAAACTATACAAATGGCAGCTAACTATATGCAGAAATGTGTATTTCACTTTTTTCCCAACAGAAAAACAAATTACCATTTATACATTTACAGTCGATAACCCCAGAGTTATATCACTTCTTTCTGCAAAATGACAAAAGAAAAAAAAATTGTAATTCCTCTGAATTTCAAATCCAATGTCTCAGCAAAAGGTCAGTTCTCCTTGAAACCCGTAACTAACATTTCAGCCAAAACACGGAAAACATATCTGACATCCAATTCAGCAATGTTCTTGATGAGTCTAAAGCAACTTTTTCTTAAAATTATGGTTTTCTAAATACACAGGATAAGGAGACTGTGGGCTCCTGCTGAATTGTACACTTGGTCCAACTGTTGCCCAACCTTACACTTGTGAATTTTTAGAAATTTAGATATAAACCAGGAATAAGCCTTCCTCCAACATACACATGACATTCATTTTTATTTTACACGGGCATTTTACATACTTTCTGTTGCACTATGGACATCTTGATTACTTGGAAGTGGCTTTATGAACATAATGGAGGCTAACCACCTTCTTTTCTCCTATTTTCAAATACATGGCCTAAGCAGCTCCGCTTTTCAGGAAGAATTTCAGTCAAAAGTGTCTATTTACACATGGAGAAATCTTTCTCTGCCTCTATTTAACTTCATCAACAACTTGCATGCAAGTTGTGTACAGCAACTTCGCCACAAGGTGGTGATACAGCAACAGCAGCGTCAGAGTGAGGTTTGGAAGCCATTTTATACAGAACTTAAATAGCATTAAAGGAGGGGGGTGTCATATTCAAACTGTTGTAATGCATAGTAAAGCACAGAACACAGCTTTTAGAAAAACCAGTATTTCAAACATGGTGTAAAACTGATCGAAGTTTGAAACCCAAATTGTTGCCATATTCCTGGTGTTACTCTAGTATTTATTATAATATAGTATTTGCTATAGTAGTGAAGTAGTGGGATTACCTCTTATGTTACTGAATATTCACCGAGATTTTTTTTTTTATCAAGAAAAAACAAACAATTTTAAGTAGTGTATCTGAAAGCCATAGGACAGTAGTCTCATGCCTTGGGCAAAGCAAATACTGCAATACTGAGAAAACGCAACACATTTGCCAGCCATGCATGGCACTGCACGCAGGTGCTTTCCTCTGACAGAGAATGTAGATAAAAATATTAAATAGCTCAGGAAGAACACCCCAAGAACCCAGCAGGAGGGACTAGGAATGTTACACAACTTTTTATCCTCTACACATCCACAATATGAATTTCAATTTCCATCCTCTCTGATATTTAGAGGCTTGAGAAAAGTACCATATTAGGGCTTCGTCTTGTGAGAATGTCATTTTATGGATGGGCTATTCTCCTGAAAGAAACATTGCTTCCAGCTTTTGTAAACCACTCTGCAGCATTGATACGTACTTTAAGAGTTGCCTGCTTATTCTAGTATTGAAAAGTACTATCGTTACAATATTATGAATTACAAAATCATTTCACAGACTTTACTCCTATCCTTTATTTAAAACTGCTGGCAGTTAAAGTGGAACTCAATGGAAGAGAGAAAATGGGTAGGTCTGGTCCTGCTCTCAAAACAGAGTTTTGAAATACACAGGGCAGTTACAGATAGTTAGCTTATTACTGTTAAAAACTAATCAGGGAAACAAAAAAAGGTGAAGGCATAAGCCACAATGATAATAATGCAGACTATTTTCATGTAGATCAATGAGGAGGAGATACTACAAGGCACAGAGAGACTATTAAATACTGACACGTCAAACAAGCAAATTATGCAGAAAAACAAGCGTGGGGAAAGTTCTTTGGAGTTGCTTCTCTTGGTTGTTAATACTGCTTTCTTCTACCAAATCGAAA
Organism: Anser cygnoides; assembly: GCF_040182565.1. Taxonomy (NCBI): domain Eukaryota; kingdom Metazoa; phylum Chordata; class Aves; order Anseriformes; family Anatidae; genus Anser; species Anser cygnoides. The sequence continues at coordinate 74,465,805 of NC_089874.1, forward strand.
AGATGATGAAACTATGAGCTGCAGTGCTCAGATACAGTGTATTGCTAGATGCTTTGGTTCTGTGGTCTGTATGTGGTGCATTAACAAAGAAGAAACCAAGCTGGAGGACTGGATTGTACAGGTGAAGTTGGCTTCAAAGCATTACAAACCCACTATTAAGCTTGCTTCGCAAAAGAATACTTGGCAGTTTCTTGTAGCATTAAGCCACAAGAAACCATGATGCATTGTTGTCAGTTCTGCTACAGCCACACTTTTTATTTTATGAGGAACACCAGCGAGTTTTAGGTCTTGTTCTGATCTTAGGCAACTAGAAACGTAAGAAAGCTGGCTTGCAGATCCTCAGTGCAACAGCCAGATGCACATGCAGCTTCTTGATGCTTGCATCTCCCACCAGCTGTCAGCCCTGGTAACATCTGTCCCTCTTGTCCCTTTTCCCCAGAGCTCACTTGAGTGGCAGTGTGATGCAGAGGACTGGAACAAGGGGGCAGCAGCAGAGATCTTGGTGATGGGGGAGTGAGGGAAAGAAGGGGGTACAGTGTACATTTCTATGTATGCAAAGGTAGAGAGGTTATTGCATGCTCTTTTGGAAACAGAGATTAAACTTGCATTAGATCAAATGGGCACTTAACAATGCCCACTCCAGAAAATCATGTTCTCAGTCATCAAATTTAAAAACAAAAACTAAAATGATCCATACAGTGTTGCAGATGTATAACGTGAAGTGCAAGACTGTGACATCAGTCAATCAAGAACATAAAGTACTTCAGCGCGATGTTACTTACAGTACCTTAATAAATTACTTAAATGTGAAACCTATCCTTCCTGCCAAAACAGATTTTCAAACTCCTCCAGGGTGTCCCTTTGAGGATATAAGTAGCCAACTCTGAACAGCTTCAAAGTTTTCTGCGTACCCTTTAGAGAGAGTAACATTTTATACTCTCATCACTTATATTGAGTTTTAAATGAAGTACTACACTTCCATGCTTAAGCTACTGCCAATAAAATTAAGATATTCAGAGAGAAAATTGATTACTCACATCCTTCTGACTAACTACTACATCATTTCTAAAAGTGAGCAAATATGTAAACTGTTACCTAGTAGCTGTAAAAAAACACACCCTCCCTTCCCAGATGCTTCAACTCATCACAGTCACAAACACTGGCCAGAAGAGTCACTGGCATTACATTCTCTAAAAATGACTGATGGTGTCATGCTCTCATTTTGTATCTAGACATCTGTTCAAGCAAAGCCCCATCACATTTCTCTCAGAAAGGTCAGTAGCTCTCATGTTACTGGTTTAAAGATCTCTTCGTGATGTGCTGGATTTTTTTAATTATGTGTACACGGTTATATGTATTTTCATGTATATACACTACTCAGAACTGCAGCAGGTCTACTGCAAGTAGACATGATGTGGCAACTGAAGGATTGCACCTACATAAACAGAGGAGGCAATAATTACAGAGCTTCTAAACCTGCTTGATTTCCCAGCTGTAAATACACACGCTGCAAACCTGTGCAGAGTCTGTAATTTTAAGTGGAACTTAGAATCTATTTGTCAAGGTGGAAGAGCTCAAAGTTAAATTACCAAAGATATGTAAATCAAAATATAGGCAACGTGGCTATTTTGTATTTGGCATTTTTAAAAAATAATACGTAGAGCTTATAGAAATCCAATTCCAATGAGTGTTTATTATCATTTCAGAGGATAAACATTTGATAAAATGACACAGCTGTAAGGGACATGATATCTAAGGACAAACCTCACAGGCAATCAGGAGTTAAGTATAAAGCTTGAACAAATGAAATTGAGTATGTAAACTATTATCAAAACTGAAACACGAAGTTTTACTTTTTCAGAGCTTCCACAGTTCTCTCCTGAGAGGAAAGGAAGCACCACAGTGCAAAAAGAAATGACTATAATGATGCAGTTACCCCTTTTTGAAGCAAACATTTTATACCTGGCATGTACCTATGCCAAAAATTATGTTTTAAAGATTGTCTTTGAAATTATTAAGGTACAGAGATAATGGATACAAAGCGGTATTTAGATTTTTAAAAAGTTTGTGAATAATACCTAAATGTGCCCCTCCCACCCCAGTAATTTAATTTTCAGGTGACCACATACTCAAAATGAAAAGAACCATCCCTCTCTCTCCAAAATCTATAATAGTGTAAAAAGCACAAATTTACCATTAAGTGTAATTAAGAACCAATGACAAAATCTCTAAAATCTACCACTGAACTGTGTGGTAGAAAATAATGCAATATTGATTAGCCTTATTGTAATACAATATACCAAATTTGTGAATGCTGTATGTACTATGTGGAAAGACAAAGTAGCAAAAAACACTGAGCTCACAGCATAGCATCTTAATAACCTATGTCAAATTTAAAAGGCAAATATGCAGAACTCTGTTTTATCCTGTGCCACTTTTGGATCCTATACAATACTTAAGTGTACGAAAGTAATTATTTTTGTGTCATGTGGCTATGACAAAATCAACAAAACTTGCAGTTTAAATGAATCACTGGGGCACCATGTAGAATTCTACTTTCTTCAAAGAATTCCGTGAAAGGATTACACATGTAATTGAAAGAATGGGGAACACAATAAGCGCCTAGGAATATAGTTCTCAGACTTCAGTGAGAAACTTCATCTAAAAACTTTATGTTACAAAGTCCATTAAGCTTTTCTTACAGAAATCTCTCCATCCTGTAGATAATCCATACACACTTTATTTCCCACTGCTAATCTCTAAGTGCTGCACAAGGCTCAGTGTAATATTGGGGCAAGCATATCCTTTAACCAAGCACACTGAACATCTTTTCAATGCTAAAGCTTCAGCACACTTGGTATCTCTAACATACACAAAGTTAAGACAGATTTTCCTTTTACACTGAAGCTGGAGAATGTGTTTATCAGCCTTACAGAGTAACTGACATGTCCCAGTCCAAAAATCTCTGTTGATCATCATCCGTGTCGTAGTTCAAATACATTATTTCTAAGACTTAAATGAATTATATAAATAATATGCAACATGGCTGCTCAAACATTAAACTGTTTTCCCTCTGATTTCATCTGTCTTCCTCGGACACTTCAAAGTTGTGCTTTTTACTAACAGCAAGTCAGTTCAAATTGCTGTTAATTTTTTTTTTTTGGAAGGGAAAATATGCAATAAGAAGCTGGAAAATGGTCTTCTCACACTGCTTTCAGTAACACATGCCCCTTTTTATTTCTTGACCATTAATATTTTTGGTAATATTACTGTACAATAAATATGTTTAAATGATCAGCATTTAGCAAGGCTGGATGTGTTTTTTTTTCTCAGTGGACTGCACAGCAGACTGCTCAACACATGACTATCAACACAAGAAAATATAAGCAACCTTTCATCCCTGACTGTATATACTTCCTGCACAGTGTATTACACTAAAGTCATCATGGTATTTTATTCTCTTCAACTGATATGTGAACAACTCGTCATGCTGTGCTGCTAAACTGTATCAATCCCATAAACAAAGATGTTTATTTATGTTTTTTATTATCCCCCCCCCCCCATATTGCTGGTCCAGAAAAACTTGTCTTAAAGAAACTTCAGTGAAGTCCCCAGAGTAAACACTTGAGTTGAGAAACACAAGTGTTCTGCAAAGGGATAGGGGAACTCATCTTGTCCTATAGGCTGCCTGAGGTGAAAAAATACAAATGACTACTAGGATTTTATTTTGGGGAGGATACATTTCTCTCTTATACTCAAGTATAACATCAGACGCCTTAGAAGGTCTTGTCAAGGAGCTATATTGTTTTTCTTAAACGATTAGATGCAACTGTTTAACTCCTGTTTTTCCCCAAGGTAACTGTAGTACACAAGTTCTTCAATGCAGCAGATTCTACTTTGTGTCGCTTTTAGCTGACTGCCCTGCTAAATAAACAAAAATGCGCTCCTAGTAAAATTTGGGGTGTTCCACTGTCTGCTTCTCTACACAGACTCTTCTAAGCTAACTGACAGGTCATCTCTCATGGGAAACACTTCCTTTGGTCCACACTACTCTCATCCAGCTCTCCTGAGAAGAATGCCACCTACTCCAGTTTGAGGTCATCCAAAATGTGAAATGTGATCTGACAGTCAAGTGCTTAGTCCAAAGTCGTGATTTACTAAGTCAGCATAGATTCCTTAAATGCATCTTTGCATGAAAATGAGTCTTTCAGTGTCACATCAATGCTATTGTAGACTTGTTTTCTATTTAGAAAAGTGTATAATGTTATTACTATTCTATATGGGCTGTTTTATTTTTACTAAAACAGCAGAAGGGCTGGGATCTTCCAGGTCAGCATTTGTGACAGAAACTGGTCATGCAGAAGAGGCATTTCTATCCCACTACTTTTGTTTAGAACAGTGAAGAAGTTTTATTTCTGCCAACAGAAGCATAAAGTTGTTTAAAACAACTCTGCCCATATGCTGGAAGCTTTTTTTTTTTTTTTTTTTTTACATTTTTTTCCCCTCAAGGACAGCTCTTTTAACCCCTTTTCACAAACTCAACTCATTTTCTTCCTCAGCCTCCACATTCTTCAGCTGGGATACTTCTAGTTCAAGGCCTCTAAAAGTCAAACAGCTAGGAAAGATGAGCTGAGCATTCCTTGAGTTGCAGAGCAGCTGCACAAAAAAGGAAAATTGCATTTTCAAGTGCCAAACAAAGAATACTTTTAACCCACAAGAACATCATAACTTTTTGGGGGATATCACAAGATAGTTTTAACTCTTTCTGTGAAGAACGTCATTCTGATCGTTTTCAATGGGTTTCAATGCAAACAGTATGAACTGGTGACCATTTACCTTGACGCATTACTGCAACTTCCTGGCATAAGCTAACCACACATTGCCTACATCTGTGCACTGAATTCAGTCATAAAAGGAAATCAAATGCTTCCCACTTTATTAACTAACATTAGCAGCAGAAACAAGTATTCTTACATAATTACAAATCAGTAATGAAATAACATGCAGATTTGACTTTAAACTGGATCTCCATTTCTCTAAGTCTAAGCACGTATCGGTAGAGGTCGTGCACTGAGATTATAATTCTAAAATAACTGGTTTAAAATATAGTTAAAAATGACAGCTACCTCTCATTTTTATCCAAGTCAGAAAAGGTTCCTGACTAACAGCTTAGTGCATCATCCTTTTCAATAAGGAGCACATGATAGCAATTAGAACAAGGACATTGTTCTAATACAGTTAGTTACACTTCAGTACCTCTTTTAAGCACATACAGCCATGGGCTTCCACCACTTCAGAACTGAGCATTCACAGTAACTTTAATACATTCTTGACCATCATTAAGATTCCTCATGAAGTGTCAATTATTATTATTTTTAAATAAATTATGCTATCCTACACCAACGGTTGTGTTTAACTGGGAAAACATTGTCTTATGTCCTTACTTTAATCCTTGACCTCTGACCACATCTTTGCTCCCTGTTCTTTATCTACCTGGGATCATAACAAAACAGAACAGAAGATACGAGCGGGTACCTGATCTTCACAATTCTTAAGCCTTTTTACTATCCTTATTATGAAATATTTTTGCTATGTTCCTTTGGTTATTATATATTTAGATTCACAGTATGAATAACAAACTATTGACCAATGCCACAGCTTTAATGATGTTATAATGTTGAAATACACATCCGTGACACAGTATTATACATTTTCAAGTGTGGGACATAAGGGGAGGAGATATATGAAGTATTTGGTTTTAGCTGAGGACTACAAGGATTGCAGCATACTGAAGGCAATCAGCAAGCAAACCTCATTCTACTTCTACAATTTTTTTAAAAATATATAAAACAATAGCTCTTTCATTCTCTGTGCCCTCAAAATAACCCCATTATCTGTGCATTTACATTAATATCTCTTCTTTTGCAACCCTAAAATGCACTGCTGTAGTACAGTTCCCATACTGCTCCAGTACAGTTCCCATAGCTCCTCCTCCTATTCCTTCCTGTTTAACTTGGACCAAAATGTTCTGACCTCTACTAAATCTCAATAGCACATCTGTAAAAATGATCCTGAGCTATATCCCACTTGTTGTCACAAAGACAAAAAAAAAAAAGACAAATTAATTCCAGAAAAATTGGAACCTTTTGATTAGACTATTTTCTCAATCCTTATTTGTCAATAGCAAAGGATGAGGAAGTAACGTTAATTCAATGGTAGTTTCAGAAGTGATAAATGGGGAGAGCAGGTTTTATTATAATGATTTTTCAGGTCACTGCTTTAGAAATGTTTGTCCTTTTTCAACAAAAAAGTTTTGATTCATAAAATAAAAAGTTCTTAACAGGTTTGGGCCTAGTATTATCTCTTTTTTTACTGCCAAAACCTGTTACAGAGAAATAATTGAGAACAAAGGAAGTTATGTATGACAAAGTGTGTATGTTTTGCATAGAAATTGCCTCCATTTGCATACTGATAAACACTTTTTTTAAAAATCAAAATTATGATTTTGTTTTTCTCAGCTGATGAGATCTCCAATCTTGTATTTGATAAAATATCTCCAAGGAAGGACGTGATATATATCCTTCATAAAATCAATTCAAATATATAAATATATATATTTATAAAAGTGATTATGATCTGAATCCTCTTTTTCAACGTGTCATACATATTGTTGTTTTCCTGTATTGAAAAATACACAGTTTAACAAACTGGAGATCCAGCTAAACAGTTTTTAATGAATAGTAATTTACACTTCCGTGGCTATCACATAATTAGTAAACATTTCATTAAAAGGAAAAAAAAAGTGTTACCTTGTGCTACAATTACTTTGCATCTATGTCATATATAGGGCACAACTTAGATCCCTGCAAACGGAAATGCGTAGGTGACCCTACCCTTAAAGACCCAATTATGCTACTGGGGATCCATTCACCCACATTCATCCAGTTAGGTGACAATGCCCTATCTAATCTACAACAGACCACCAGAAATTTTTCTGTATTTCACCCATCCTGCAACAACGCATATGCATACATATTGGAAAAGCATCCACAATGTTCAAATTTAAATATAAAAAGAAGAAATCAAGTCCCAAGACATAATGGAATGCTCACCTTTAATTCTTACAATTTCTTCTATTTGCCTATATGTACTACTTTCTTTTAAAATAACCTCTAAAAAAAGTCTACTTCCACATACAGGACATTTTTTTTTTCTTCCCCCAATATCAAGTATTTATTAATGCTGTTTTGGAGCCAACATTTTAATTAGCATCAAGACAGTGAAAATCTTAACTATGGAAAGACAGTTTGGACTTTAAGAAATCTAAATTATAAACTCTGTCATAGCCAAACACCAATAACATCTGCTTTTAAAATATCTATTTTAAAATCTATTTAGCTAAAATTAATTAGCACATTTATTTCCACGGGAATGTGCTAGATCACATTTCAAAAAACCATATTTGTTAAATTGCTGTGAAGTTTTAGGTCCAACTACTTTCTTCTTGTCCTGGCTGTTGGTTTTATTAAGATAAAAATTAAACTTCAAAACAACAGGCATACCACAAAGGGACAGAGTGCCCTATCTCCTACTAATGAATTATGGTTCTGTCAGTATGTGCCTCCATATAAAGTATTTGCCTCCCTGACATTTTGAGGCTTGTAAGCTGTCCCATGGCTGGGACAAAGTAGAAATCACCCAGTATCTTGTTCCATTTGGATTTAGTTTAAGAATTATACAAGACCTGTGCAATTTAACCTCTACGTATATATTAAGATTCAATTATTCTCTTCTAAGAAGCCTTAGATTAGCATTAGAGGCAAAGCTCTCAAGAACTAGACTATCTGTTATAACAAATAGCAAACTGATCTTAGAACTAGTATGAAAACTTAGGACATCATACAGATTAATTATAGGAATCCTTGGTTTATATTATGTTGTACAAAAAGGCCATCAGAATCAATTTACAGTACCTTTCATCTTGTCCCAGATCCTCACTGTCTGGCATTTCAGACGTAAAAAAAAATTATGTCTCACTCTCTCTACCAATTTAGATAATCCAGGCAAAGATCTTCTAGTCTGCTTTGTGTTTTAGAAGCACCACACCAGGAACCTGTTCTGTTTGCAGTGGAGAAAAGCTCCTTGCTCAGAGAGCAAATGTTTACAACACATCCTAAGTGTCTGCTTGTCTTGAATGAAGTTCGGAGTGTTCTGCGTTGATTGGCCAATGCTATAAATAAACAAGTCGTGACTCACCTCGCACACTATGACAGGGTGTTTAGTAGCAAGCACAGCCAAGAGCACAACATTTTTTTTCTTTGGGTCATGTGAGAGAGAATCATCACCCGGTTATTACATCTTATTTTTCTGCTTCCACTGGAATTCTTCCTCAATGTCTTCCATTTGCTCAGGTGCAAGCGAGCATAAACCAAAATGATACGAAGCTAAATGGCACAGCGCTTTAAAGTAACACATTTAGAAAACTTAAGAGTGAAGAGCTTACTGTAACTGTAAAAATTTCTATTTTTACTTCTCACAAAGTGCCGGTCACAACCTGTCAGAACAAGCAAAATTTTTCTCCACTGACTAAATTCACAGCCAAAATAAAAACTTAGCAATTCTTTTAAAATAAGGATTAGGAAGAGAAGTTTTCATTAAAGATTAATTGCATTATTTTTAAGTTCTGATTCCAAACTTGTCTGCCACAAGCAGTCTCAGCTGTCATAGGTATAGTGGCAAATTATACTGGCAGTCCTCTCATAAGTGAAAGTATGCCGACAGGTGGAGGCTTTCTGCCAAAATACTTCCAAACTCTTTGTGAACAACCTAAGGTGCACTAAGAAAATCACTTTCCTCATATCACTTTTTGCTGCATGCATGACAGGGATTCTGTCACTCCAGCTACACCAGCTATGTTTCTATAAACTTTCAACACCCCAGCCACCTTATCTGTGCTGATGAAGCTTTGTAGTGCAGCCCAAGACTCCAGGGGTCACGTATTTATGTTGTTCAGCACTGCTCCTTCGCACAGCTTCTTTCTTCCATTTAACAGCCTGACCTGTTCTTTGTATGTTTTCAAACAATTATCCCACCCAAAGACCCTCACATGGATTTTTTTTTCTCTATAAGGGAGTCCACACCAAGACTTAGATCTGCCTGTCCAGCATGTAAGAATTGTCCTGGGAATGTCACATCTTAAAGATAAAAAATAAATAAAATAAGGCTGGAACAAAGCCATGGCAGATTAAAAAATAACCACCCTGTATCCTCAATTTGATAAGCTGTACTTGATGCCTTGTGGGTCATACAGCTGGATGCTGCTTAACTTTCCAAACTACAAGCGACCATATCCGTTCTTCTTATTTCAATATAAAATGCTTCAAAACAAATAGTAAGATCTAAATAAAAACTGTAAAAATTCCCAAAACAGCATAATCTATTACTTTAAATTGTATGATTTATATTTACTTTGCAAGTATCTAAATTAATGAAGTGATCTCAGGAAATGGTGAGAAAAACAAAACAAAAAGAGGAACACCGGGTGTCTGTGAAGAACAATTTATTTTACTATTAGCATTTACTGTTACTTTACTACTTAGCATTCTCATTAGTTCTTTTCTCCTTTTCTTAATCCTATCCAATCTTCTGTATCCATACCTTTCCTCAACCTTTCGTATGACATGTCATTCTTGTAACAGTTTAATCCTACTGGACTTTAAACAGAAAAGAGGGAGAATAAAAACAGGAATAAAATCCTAGTTCTAAATTATTATATGTACACACACACACACACAAAACCTTGTGTAATTTATTGTTTTATATATAAATAAAAGCCCTGTCCTACTCAGAGGAGTTCCACGGCAAACTATACCTGCTTATTTGAATATTCTTTTATTTTTCTACTTATATGTATAGCTGAAATAATGAGAGCTGTGTTTCGTCCTAGATTACCCTGAAACAACAGAACTGCTTAACTCCAAATGTTCCTTAGTAAAATCTTTATCTGTGACAGTTTCATTTTCAGATCAAAATTTGAAGTCTGACAAGTAGGAAAAGAATAAAAACAAATAACTGAAATCTGCAAACATGCAAAAGCAACATTCAAAACGTAAATGTAGCATCAAAAATGAAAACAAAACTAAGCCTTCTGTAAAACTGTAATTTCTCGTTTGTTCATATGCATTACAATACAGTTTAACATAGCCACTTGCATTTTACTGTGGCACCACACCCATTTTAATATATTTGATGGCCACATCTGTAAGCTGAAGAGACTTCAGTATTGTGCCTATTCCTGTGTACCACTATTAGAACTTGCTATAATCCCTACTTTTCCAGTACTACTTTGGACTCTTCATTCCCTTATCATGCTCTCATAAAAATTATTATTTGTACAGAACCTTATCAGCACTCATCACTGCAACAGAAAAATGTTTCACAATTTACAATTCCTTAGAACTCTTCCCCTGCCCTCGGTGAGGACGATATTATCACTCTACTTATTGATAGATTTAGTTCCAAACTGTCTACCAAATGAGTATCTAACTGAAATGTCAAGGACCTGTTACTTTGAAAGCAGAGCATTTATAAAGCACTCATGGACTACTCTACTGATTTCAGTGCTCATCATTTTTGCAAATCAGATTTCAAAACAGTATGAGCACGTAGTTAACAGTACTGTAATGACAGTATTTTACCTCAAAGGTGGTTGTCTCAAAGACAACCATCTAGAAAATTCACCACTGTTTTTTTTTTGTCTTACATCTTCCATACGCAAGGGAATGAGAGCTTGTATTGACCAAACTGTATTTTTCCAGCAGATACTGCTCCAGGCTACTTCACAGCTGCATGAAATGGAATGACTTCAAATACACGTGGGTGGGACAGCAGTAGGTGAACAAAAGTACTGTACTGAATCAGGCCAAAGAGTATCTGGCACCTCCAACGGTGTCCAGAAGTGCAGCCTAGGAAAAAATGCATTGCTACCTTCTCCAAATGTTCTTCCAGGCTCCAACTGGTGTCTCATGGATTTCCAGAGCCAGCAGTGAGGTCTGTGTTTTTAGCTCTCCTCAGAGGATTTTCATTCCGTGATAACATTTCGTAACATCTAGCAGGAAGGACATCTGCAGATTAACTATGTGCTGCTTGAAAAATCACCTGATTTTAGCTGCTCTGAACTAGCCACTTCCAGCTTCAGCTGATTTCTAAGAACGTCTATTGGACCAGACAGATGACAGCTCCGTCACATTAGATTTTCACACTATTACTTTTACAGACCCTTACAATATTCTTTTTGATGGAACTGCAGAATTGTGAGGTGGAGCTGCCTAGAAAAAAGCTGGTATTAGAATTGTTAAAAATCCGTTTTAAACTTTTTCAACGTGGAAAACTCAAAGTAACAAGGAATGACAGAACTGAGGAGGGAAAAGCTGTTTCCCTATCCACATTTTCACTGTTCTTTTCCTAACTCTTCCCATGTATACTGTAACCAATTTAGGATGGAAGAGACCAGAAACATACACTGTTATTCCAGGTGAGGGCATGACGTCTATTTACACCTCATCGTTAAGATATTTTTATTCTGTCTCTGTACCTTTCTTAGCAATTCTAATTTGTTTTTGGCAATTAGTAATTACTACACTGACATTTTTGTCACTGACAATTCATTATGATCAAAGCATCTAATTTCTGAATAAAAATGGCCAGTTCAGAACTAATAACTTTACGCACAGATTCAGAACTAGTTTTTCTCTTATAGCAGCCTTTTGGACTTTATTGGTCAGCTCTTCCCATAAATGCACTGTTTTAATACTTTAAAGAACATAGAGTTGTGAAGTATGGTTCCCCTTTTCTAAGAAAAGAGTTGCTCCTCCCCAGAAGTATTGTCTTTAACAAGCGGTTTACTTTTTTTTTGGTGTTGTTTCCTTCCATATTCCACCACTTTGCCCAGTACAGACTACATCACCAGCCCACAGCTCCCTAGGTGTCCCCTACAACCTTTTTTTTTAAAAAAAAAAAAAATAATTGTGTATTACCACTAATGTCTTGGTAAAAAAGTTATACAGTAAAGCTTGTAGTATTTAATCTTTGAATTTCTGTAGAGCCCTAACACTATTTGTTATTATTCTGTTTGTTTATCACCCTCTTCTAGAGAGGCTGCAGTTTGCTGTAGATTCTTTGAAGATTATTCTAATGGGAAAGAAATCCTAAAGAAGATTATTATAACGGGAACCTTCCTAACTTTTCACAGTGAACACAGAAACAGAAAATACATTTAGTTCTTCTGCTATGGCCAGATCTCTAAATTCTTCTTTTCTACTTTATCATCTACTGGCACTAAAAAGTGTCTCAAAGATTTCCTGCTCCTGATGTGTTAACAGGACTATCAAGATAAATCAACTACAATTACTGATTACACTAACCGTCACATTTTTACCTTTTCAGTGAGCTGCTCCTCACACTCGGTTCGCCTTCATTACCACAGCTGTATACAAAACTTTCCAGAGTACACAGTCTTCTTCATTACATTTAGATAACGTTAAGAAATTATCCTTACTTCCGATCATCTACATTACCCTCTTTTAAGTAAAAAAAAAAACAAAAAAAACCAAAAAAACCCACAAACCTTCTTTAGACTACTTCCTTGATTGTTGATAACTGCTCTCTTTACACACATGAATTAAGAAACCCTCCCAAAGATGTGCTAGTGCATAGATCGGATGCCAGCCTGACATACTACTTGATCAGGAATTCCTACCTGTTATGTTCTTATCTTTGATTTGGACTGAACATATATCACAATCATAAAGTAAATGGCCTCACAAAACAGTGTAGACATCTGCATGAAACTTTCCTTTTACAGATAGCCACTGAAGAATTCAAAGGATGTCATCATCAAGAGAAGAAAATAAGCGTACATTCGTGACAGAGACAAGAATGCAGCTACTGAGTAGCTGAGAGGATCGGAAATAGTGTAGATGCACTGTTTTACATACTCAGATACTGAACATGCTCAAGGACTTCAGTAGGTGGGTGAAAGACAACACGCTGTCCATGTGGAGTACAAGGAGGATCATCTGGCACCGTGTGGTTGACAGCGTATCCCACTTAGTCTGCAAACCTACAACTATTTTAGTTAGTCATGCTTTAACTTGTCTACCAGCTCCAGAACTAGTCACAATCACTGCTGCCTTCTGTCTCTCTCCTCATCTAGAAAGACAGTAAGAGGGTGTTTTTCATGTATAACCCTGGTCAAATTATTCAGCTATGAGTGAGTCTCACTTTTAATAATGTGAATAAAAATAACAAACATCATACTATATACTTATAAACTATCTAAAAAAAAACCTCAACTGACTCATAGCATAAAATCAAATTACAAAAATAATATAAAGTTTAGATCAGATTTCCAGAAGAAATGGGAAGTCTAGCTTTTTACTTTTTGTAGACAGTTTATGCTGATATTACTTTCAGCAAGAGTCTGTTTAAAAGTTTAAAAATTACCATAATTTCAAAAGCATGTTTAAGATTAAACTCATTTGAAATGCACGTTACTTGTAAGAAAACCTCTCTTTTTAATAACATAAACAAAGTTCCCCAAAATACAGTATTTTTTCCCCTTTTTTTCAATATAAAAAAGTGAATAGACTGGTCACATTTATGTGTGCGTGCATGCATGTACATTTATGCATTTATACATGCACACACGAATAAGTAAATGTTTTACTATATTTCATCAATTTGAAATGCACACCCAATTTTCCAATTTTTTCAACATCCAAATTTGTTGAATACCTGTCCCAATTCTTTCTATCTAAATCCAACTTCAAATTAGATATAATTTTTATATTACATTATTTTATATTTACTTAACTTTGAGATCTCATCATACACTCCAAGGTACAGGAAGCTTGTTTTAGAAGAGATGAAGCCTTTCATACAAGCATAAATGAACAATCATCAAGACAGACCTGCTGAATATGCACAGTTCTTTGCAGTATTATACCGGGTATGACCTCAGTCTGGTAAGCGTTGTGCTAGAAGAAAACAAACCTTAAGACACCTACTACACACAAAACAGTTTTGTATTATGTGTACATGATACTAGGAATGAAAAAAAAAAAGATTTTTCAACAGAAGACCAACAAAAGTAAAGAAAATATGCACTCCGGATTTTTTTTCCTCTCTCCTCATGGAATCCTGCATATTATGTAGGACTCTTTCTTCATACCTGAATAAAATAACTATTTGTTACACCATTTTTTAAATCACAAGCTGCATATTCAGGAAAACAAAACAAAACAAAGCCAACATTCGGATTTGACAAAAAAAAGATACGTGACATTCAAAAAGCTAAACATGATATATCACATGCAAGAAATATTTACTCAGCAGAACAAAGCACGTGAACATGCATTTGAAAAGAATCATGAAAAAATGGAATATCATAGCAACAAGACTATCAACAGACACCCAAACCTGACTTGCATCAGGAACAATAAATTCATTGTGAGGTATTAGTGTTTCAACATAAAGCACGCATAATAGTGCACCACTGTGCATGAGCGTATTTCCAAGTTTTTGAACACAGGCAGAAAGAAGAGTTAAAGGAAGTAAGAGACACTTCAACAGCATTTAAAAAGCAAATAACTGCACTTTAGTCACATGAAGATAGCAAATCTCCTTCTAGTACAAATATGATAGATCATGCTAGAGTTGTGTGACAAACGGAGAAGAGCTGGAGACAGGGTTGTAGAAGATCTTACCACTAAGGCTGAAAATCTCAACTGCCTTGGGGCTTTTTGGCCATGGGATCTCAAACAGCTATAAAAGAAACACATTTTGGAGAAGAAAAAAAAAAAAAAAAACAAAAAAAAACCCCCACATAATATGTCACCTAGCAATGATCTGAGCAATTTGTAAAGGTAACTGAATATTTTTCCATTTTTTTTTGAAGAGACTCTTTACACACCATTTCATGAAATTGTTATTTTGTTTACTATACCACGTTTCCAATTTCCTGAAGACCTAGAAAGGTACTTATGCACTAGTTCATCTACAATCATGATCTGTAATTTAGTTAAGTCACATTAAAATGCAAATTCTTTCTGAGGCATATACTCAAGATATTGAGACCTGCACCTCCACCAGTTTCTCTTGGTTTGTAGCAACCTGAATCTGCTTATTCTCAGACATGATTTCTTCTGCCACTGAAAAGAGGTGAACTATATGTAAGGCAGACCAAGTAGCAAGATATTTATACAATGAAATCAGCTTGCATTGAATGAATTGGTAAAGGATAGAAAATACTTAAGGACACACGAAGACTTTAAAATATTTTTCAAAAGTGTTGATACAAAGCATTAAAGCACAAACCTGAGAAATTTGTTGCCTTCTAAGGTAACTCTTAAACACAGCACAAAGCAATGCAAAAAAACCCAACCAACCAAACAAAAAAACCCACAGACTGCCATTGAGCTACCAAGGAAAAGAGAATATTTGGATGATATTTCCCTATGTAATTAAACTCAAAGTAAGAAATCACTCAGCTTTGCAGAATCTCTAAGATTACTATGACACTCAGAGACACATACTAACAAATGTCCATGTCCAAATGATTTTGCTAATATGCTAACAGTTTGCTAAGAGAACCCACCATTACTTTGATACTGACATCATCCTATGAAGAGGAGGATATGAGCCAGTTTTCCACCTTATTAAATAATTTATTCTTAGATGCAACATAAGAATATCTCAGAGCGGAGAGTGCAATTGCAAGCCATAACTAGATCAAAGTCCAGGTCACCAGCCCTGAATTAGACATTACAAACTTAAGGATAAATCGTCACAGGACTTCATGTACATTATAATGGATTCATAGAACATAGTTACATATTATCGATTATTCTCATTGACATCAACTTGTTATTATGCCCCAACTCAATCAGCCAAAGTTCTTGATTAATATTCAGGATTGCTAGCCAGGTTTTTTCATTCTAAATATGACTTTATATTGGTTCTTCTGGTTGCCCTTCTGGGCTTCATCCTTTGTTAATGCCTACGTCACAAAAGAGAGACAGATTACCGAATTATACTGTTAACTTTTCTCATCAATTTATTTATTTTTTGATTTACTGTGTGACGGAAGATAAAGCCTCTTAATGTTTGCTATGTCTGAAGTTAAAACCAGAATAATATTCTCTCCCTACAAAAAGAGTTTTTTCACTAGAATCATCCTTATTTAGTCTCACTGCAAGAGCTTATAAAAATGCAGATCTGTGACACAAAAGTATTAAATTATCACTGCTGTGACTTGATTTAGGCCAGATTTTTCTGACAGACCAATAAGTAATTTGTATGCTACTTATTACTACTTTCCAACTCCAATACATGTAATGGCACATTAGTAAATCTAATACAACAAAATCAAAATGTAAATTTATATAAACAAAGGTTGAAGTATTTACCAACTAAAACAGATCAGTGAAAATAATGCATGACATTTTAGAAGTCACATACTTGTGTATGCAGAGCAACCGAAATGTTAAAAGCAAAACAACAACAACAAAAACAAACAAAAAACAACAATAATATATAGGAACTCATCATCACAGTTCAAGTTACCATTTAATCTCAATTACAGCTCTGCCAGTTGGAAGAAGAAAAAAGACATAAGCTTCTTAAATGCTAACATCAAAACAAAGAAAATACTCTTGAATAATATCACAGACAACAGAATAGGAGGGTGAGATGGGCAATAATGAGAAATAGCATCTGAAATACATTAGACATAGAAATGGTATGTTTCACATGATGGCAATGCATATACATATACAACTGCCGACTGAATAGGATGATTAATTCTGAGATTCACTGATGAAAACAAAGTAAACTTTTATCCTGGAGTGACTAGTATACCCAATTTCTTTCTGGAGCTTCTCCAAAGCAAATACTTGTCAAACCACAATCCTTCTGAAGTTTTAGCATCCAGCTCTCTGTGAAATAACTGCAAATTTAAAGCTAGGAAGGCCAATAAAACACCACAGAGCAAGCAAGAGGGCAGCCAAGATTGCAACAGAGAAGTCAACCCCCTCCTACAATCACACCTTCCCACAAAAAACTACAGAGCTAAACCATTCTGGGGATAATACAAGCCAAGAGACATTCACATCAGGAGCAATGATCAGTGCAGAGCTGCAGCCTAGCCTGTTTGTCAGAGCACACAGGCAGACTTACAATTTAGAGGAATGCCCTGAACTGGTTGTGTAAATGGTGCCAGAGCACTCAGCCAGAAGTGCTAAACCTGATAACCTTAGCCCTGCCTTAAAAGATCATAATATGGATGACATTCTGCTGAGAGGCTGACAATGCTATCAGGAAGACAAATTAACTTCACTTATCTAGACTTTTGTACCAAAGTATATAATAATTTAATTTCCCCATTCCTTTCCTATTTTTTAAGTTCAATCCATTTCACAAGGGCTTTTAGACCATATGTACAGAACGCCTTGTTTCTCAAGGCAAAATAGCAGCCCTGTTTTAACTTTCTTCTCCCTCATTTTTCATGGAGGCCTATAGATTTCTAAAGAAATCATTTATTAAGCTGTAGGAAGTATTTTTCAATTGCATATGTTGCCATCAGTATACTGAAGAATTAAGCTTTAAGTTTATAAGTTACTCATACATACTTGTATTTTATATACATAAATGTGTAAGCTGCATGGTATGTTTTTAAAGCTTTTGCTGTTTCCTTCAGAACCTTGTCCTCAGACATAACTCTGCTTTGAAAAACCTTCTCTGTTGATATACAGATGTCCTACACAGGAGGGAAACAGAAGGGTGAAAAAAATAAGTTTTACTTTAGTCCAGGGAAGTAAGCTTTTCTTATTTTAAAAAAAAATTAAAAAAGGTCTTTATTTGGCAAATATTCAGAGCACCTTAAATACACCAAATACATCATCTTTCAACTACTTTTCAGGTGTCCTGCATTTCTTTCCTAATCACCCCAGGAACTGACAAAGGAAGCCCTAACAGACTGATTTCCATATGCTAAAGCTGTTCTTTAAAAAAAACAAACAAAAAACCCTCATCAGTATGCAATTTCTTTGATTAATGACTGATGAAATAAATATTTTTTCCTAAGTACATCTGGAAGGGTTTTGAACAAAGGATTTGAAATAATTTTCAAAGTATTGAATGGAAAATTCTGCTTATATGTCCTTTACAGAAGCTTCCTTAGGGCTCTATTCATCATCAGATTAAGAAGTTTTCAGCCGAATTCCCACATGTTTTGAGACTTTGATTATAGTACAAAATACTGAGTTCAGCAAACAAATGATAACTGAAGTTGCCAAGCTGTCCATCCTAGAAAAACTGTGTGCTCAGAGTGAACTGACAACGGAATCAGTTTTGTTCCTGTACAGCTATGATGTGAAAACTTCTTCAGACACATTTGGGGTCCTTGCAGTCAATACATAAGACAACAGTCCTACATGGTTTTGTTTCAGCTCGCATTCTACGGAAATATACAGGTGCATTTGGCTAAATGTTCTTCAAAATGTTAAGAAATTGTTTTTTGTTGTTTTTGTTTGTTTTTAGAAGATCACACGCAAACCTCAGACATCACTGCTCTGACTGACTTTATGACACTGATCTCACACTCAAATGCATT
This sequence comes from Anser cygnoides, assembly GCF_040182565.1. Lineage (NCBI taxonomy): Eukaryota > Metazoa > Chordata > Aves > Anseriformes > Anatidae > Anser > Anser cygnoides. The sequence goes on from NC_089874.1 coordinate 74,484,475, forward strand.
CAAGCAAGTTCATCGACACATTCTGACCTTGAATTTCCCATGAATTTGTTGGTAACAACACAGTGTAAAACTGGGCAATGGTTATCTAACATGCCCTTCCAGAATTTCTCAGACTTTAACATTTATTTACAAATTATTAAAAACATACATAAATGCAGAAATAAATAGATGCATTTATTTCAGTCTTAAGTGACTACTTTAGTACTACATCACTAAATGAAAAGTCTATGCTTGTAATGTGGTTAACAAGAACAGGTAAACTGGGCCAGCCAAAGGTTTATCTAGCCCTGTATCCTGTTTTTAACAGTTGCCAAAATTGAGTACCTAGGGGTACTGAAGGAACAGAATAAGATGCGGGAAAATACGTAATGATACCTCTGTAAAATACAATACAGCCTCAAATGAACTGTAGATCAGGGACTTTCAGAGGAGGTGACTTTGTATTTTAATAGCCTTCAATTAATTTGCTTCAATGAACTGTCCTGTAATTTATATTTTTAATCCACATGTACTTCAAGTTTTCACAACAATCCTGTGTTAAGGATTTCCAAAGCTTAATTGCATCCTTTTATTTTCTCAACCTGCTACTTGCTATTTTTATGCTTCCTCATTCCAATAATGGGAGAGAAAAGGCATGTTCCTTATGGTATCTTAGAAATACATCTAACAGAATGGTTCCAGCACACCCTGCTGAAAGACTCCTTCTGACCTTCCATTAACACAAAATTAGCCATTTACTCTCACCTGTCTCCCACATTTTTTTTTATTGTTTGTTTAAAGCACAGGAAAATCTTCTCTTGAATTCCAGACTTATTTCCTTTTAGAACAAGGAAACTCAGCTAATGCCTGTTGAAAATTCTACTGGCCTACCTCAAACCCTACTCAGCGTTCTCTCGGTTTTCTTGTCTGTGATTTTTACCACAGATTTTTAAATACTTCTGACATTTAAAAATACTTATTTTAACATATTTCTACTACTTAAAAAGTAGACATTTTTTGTATTCACCACAAAATTCTCTTAAAAATTATCCTGATGTTATGAACTGGCCTACAGTAATGTCAATGACCATAACTATGTCAGTGATCTCTTAGTTGTACTACTAATCAAAGCACTTAATAAGAAATGGCTTAAGAAATGGAAGAGGATCGTTCTTGTTATAGAGAATCTTACCTAGGAAAAGAAAGTGTTTGTCATATGATGCTGTGAACATAACATATAGCAGGACTTGAAAGAACTTCCGTATTTTTAAGCTACAGTAAATATTTTTGAAAATTTTTGTTAAATTGGACTCCTGAGTACATCTGGTTACCTCACATATATTCCAGGAATGGGGAAACTTACGCTGAGCATGAAAAACGACATGAGTATATGCCGCCCTGTATTTTCCTCAGTGTAAAAATTAAAGATGTGTAGCTTAAGAGCAGAATTCCATTGTTATTTAGATTCTGACTACAGCATTTTGGAATATAAGCAGACAAAGAATTTAGGCACCAAATGCACTTCAGTAGGTAAACATGCAACATATGCAACATCTCTTCTGCCAGTAAGAAGAAAAAAAAAGCAGACTCAGGGAAGGAATATCATAACATTTGTTTCAAAACAGCTGAGCTGTTTTATTCAACTGTATGTTGAAACACATGAAAGAATATAACATGTTACTCTGCTGATAGGCTCACATGCTTTGACAAAACTGTGTGCCAGGACATTCCTTACTAAATTAGTGACTAATCAGATGTTGTGCTGGGAAACACACCCTCACGTGTTACAACAACCCAGGCGTCTGCAACAAGAAAAAAAATGGGTCTACAACTAAGTTCTCATGCCCTCAGTAAATAATTTCCATCATGCGTTTTGTAATCTAATGCCTGTATTTGGCAAACCAGATGCAATTAAAGGTCAATATCCTACTGCTTTATAAACTCTTGCTATTGACTGTCACCGTTCTAAAGATTCTACGCAATGAAATCCTTTCGGTTATATTCTTACAAATTCCTTGTTCCATTATTCATAAAGGAAGTAAGAAACATTTGAGTTGTCAATTTAACCAAAGTTGACTTTTTTTTTTCCCTTTCTTCTTATTACCCTTAAATTTCCAATACGCTTTATAAGTTATTTAGAATTTGAAAACTTGACATTAACTCAACAGGCTGTTGGGAAACATGCACATACTTTCTTTTTGTGCAAAATATTCTTGCTGCATATGGGGAGTGTATTGCTTATGGAAAACTGCGTAGCACTATAGACTTTACAACCTGTGTTCTTGTTGTTGAGATTTGAGACAGTACAAAATGTTACTTAAATAATACAGTTTATCAAGCCACATACAATGGTACAGAAAAACAAGCTTCCTAAGCAGAGGAAAGAGCCACGGATTCAATGACTTGTTCAGAGGTTCAAAGGTTCTAGAAACCTTTTCATTGTCTGCAGAATGATGTGAACACTGGTCTGACAATGCTGCAACCAATATTCAGGTACAACTGGCCTGGAACAATTCAATTTCCATGTACAATCATATATATATATATATTCTCATAATTGGATTGATGCTGATTGATGTGGCAAGAAAAATTCTGTGACTGGCATCAACTGTGACAAGCAATCACTGAAAATGGGAGGCAAATGCCTGTGATAAATAAACCTATGGCAGATTTGGGATTTGATTCAGTAACCTTTCCATGTGGGACCAATTTTAGTTCTGTCCCCAAATAGTAAAATAACAAAAGCAACACTTCTTCCTAAAGGAAACAGATAATTTAGACCAACATTAAAAGGGAAAAAAAGCCAATTGTACTTACAGCAGAAAAATACCTCTTTCATATTTTTGTTTGACATAACCCATACCATTTGCTTTTCATGCAGTCTTTCATTATTATATTAAAATACAGAACACAATTAAGTTTGCTACCTGCTTTTATGAGATTTTATTCAAATATGACTTGTTTCAGAAAAGCAACTTCAAAATGAAACACTCCATTTTTTCTTAATCCTAAAAGTAGTATCTCTATTTAAAGTAACACTGGGGGCTCCCTGAATGCTATAGTTTATAAATACCCTTTAAGATGACAAGTCAAATGACTTCAGGATTGTAAGTTATCTCCCACAGTTGTTCAACTGTTAAAATGGAAAGCGGTAAGAATAGAATAAAAATATCCATGGTGAAAATGTTACATGTGCAATGGAATAAACATAAGGAACAAGGCACATGAGCGTCCTAACATTAATCTTTACACTTAAATTTACCCTTTACCCTTTAAAAAGGTCAATTTTATGAACTTCTCTGTTGATGAGCAATTTGAGGTCTGTCATACTGTTCAAAGGTCCACACTGGTCAGAAATGCAGCCTTCCTCTCTGTACTTGTGATCTGTCCCATGCTTATTGCAATAATATTCTGCTAGTTCAGGCATTTATAATAATACCATGCAATGCTCCCTAATTATAAAGAGCTTTTTAGAAAATATACACAAGGCAAAAAATATCAGCATTACATTTGTGAACAGAACAAATCCCTGAGACAATCAAACACACCAAATAACTATTTGGTAATCAAACAGACTGTTCCTAAACTAGACAGTAGTTCAAACGTACTGTAAGATAAGACCATACAGAGAGTTACAAAAAGAATGTGTTGACTGTATGTCAGTTTTCTGTCCTCTTCACCAGGCTTCGTACCTTGCTACTCTAAAAAAACACTGTTGTTTGTTAACCAATTCAAAGATAAAATATAATCAGCTGAGATCTCACTGTCTAGAAAAATGGCTGAAACATTTTATTAAGTCTGCCTGGGCTCTCGGATATCTTTAATGCAGAAGAAAGCCTTACTGACTCTTAAGAGTTTGGAGTTGCACTAAAAAGGGCATTCTTTACTTCACGAGAGATTGACTTTTCCAGTTTACACTGTCTACAGCCCCTTGGAATACAATACCTCAATTTTAATTTTTTTATTTTCAAGATTGCACACCAACCAATGACCTTGTTTTAGTGTATTGATATACAGCTACTTCTGCATAGACACAAAAATAACTTGCAAGACATTTGAAATAGATTACCACCATAAATTAGAAAATCCCAGAATACCAAATGCTAATTCAAATATGTTCATGGATGAGGAATAAATATTCAGGGTGAGAGCTGACAGAGGCAGGGAATTGCAGGCTCTTCATTTCAGAATGCTGTGACTGTATCCAAGTTTTCTCCATTCCCTGTCTGAGCCTGGTAGGAAGTATCTTGCTGCCCTTCAAGAGACAGTTCATAACGTGAGGCTAAGTTCAACATATGCACTGAAGTACACCTGTCTAAGAAAGAACGTTACTTTTTGGCTGACATTTTATGAGAGTATGTTTAAACCTTTTGGATTCTCCAACTGGATATTTATCTAAGATAAGAGGGGTCTTTTCCACTTTCCCCCACATACACTTCATTCCAAGTTTCACTTTCTTATTGAGGAAATACATGTCAATCATGTCCTTGGACAGATTTTCCTATAATGCTATTTAGGTAAGCAGCCAAAATAAGAGCGTACTCTTCTATACCCTGCCTCTGAAGCATGCTATTCATAATAAACACTTTGTTAATATAAACGAGTCAAAAAAGTAACAAAGCAAAGTGTTTTATACCGCAAGTGCCGTACTAATCAGATTTGACAACAACATATACAATGTATGTGTCAGAAGCTGAGAATTTCCAAGCAATTTTGAATAAGTAGAGAAAGAACAATAGATGCTATGCCTTAGCAAACAGAATTCAGTATTTCTGAGAAGCTGATCTGCTCAAAAATGGTCAGTGAACACCATCTGCTTAGATTTACGAAGTACGTGAGCGTTTTCTCTTTTTCTACAACTCATTTAATACTTTATGTGGAGCTCTTGCACCCCAGAACAAGCAAAGCTAATTAATTGCTTCAACAGGGGTCCCTCAAGACATACAGAAAAAGTAAGGCAGATTGTACCAGCACAATTTTCTCTTGAGTATTTCAGGTATAATTTTCCTATAGAGATGTTCACTGGCTTAAGAAATCAACCTGTGAAGGTGGGATAGATAAGTATTTGAAGAGAAGCTTGCAGCTCTCACCTTACATCCAAAATGCGTCCCACAAACTCAACACAGGAGAGGGTACATTCTCTTTTCCCTATAGTAAGGCTTTTAAAGCTTTATCTCTCATGCTAAAAAACACTTGTGATAATACTGCTGCATCAGTGTGGAACAAGAAAGTATTAACAAGTGAAGGACACCTTTAAACTCCCTCGCTGAAAGCTGAGAAAACTTGGCAAACTACAGGCAACTGAATGTTCTTGCACTGTACAAAAGAGCAAGTTCAACTGCAGGATCTGCCATACTTACTCTTGCCTAAAACAGGAGAGTAGATCTAGGCACTTGTTTTTGAGATGGTACAAAGTGAAGAAAGGGACAAGTGGCACAGCAGAACTGCAGAGTAACACCAGCTATTATTGCATTTTTCTCTGGCTTGTTTCTCCACCCACCTCCTCGACTGAACTTACTGTATTCACTTTATCAATCTCCCTTCAACTCTCATCAGCTTTCAGGAGCTGTTTTGTTTTCTTAATGCTGAAAACAAGCTGAAGGTTAAAAAAACACACCGAAAACAACAACAACAACTTTGGAGGTTACATTTTTCCTCAGTGGTGCTAATACGGGTATTATGTGACATGCCAGCAAGAATGACACAGAGCTATCAAAACTGGGTCAGCTCAGAATTAGCAGTTCTTAGGTTGTTCACAATGTAAAAATCCACCTGGCTGCACTCACAGACAACTTTAACAGAACTGCATTTTGGGCATAAACAGATCCACAGGCAAAACTCTTATGAATAATTGAAAGGTGACTGTAGCTCCATACTTACTCAAAAAAATAAAGGTAGAGATGGCTTTATGTTACAAGTTGCTGAAGAAAAGCTGACATAGGTTTATATATAAAGCGATGAACAAAGGCTGTATTTCCATCCTCCCATCATTATGAAGCTAGCATTTTTTCAACTGAGTGCAAGAGTTCATTTTTACCAATGAGTAACAAAGGAAATTAATTACTGAGTCACTTTTGCACAGGATGCAGCATACCCTGCAGTTTGCAAAGGCTATATTTATGTCAGGTATTTATTTCACACATTTAACCATGGATGCAATGACTTCACTTAAATAAAGGTATTTTAAACACACACGTCTCATTGTGCTGGTGCCCAGGTGACCTATTTTCCAACATGGAGGCAAACTGACAGAATGCTATGTACAAGGACCTCTAGAAGCCTCCACATGAAAACTCCTATTCCGTGCTATTTCTCCTTCTGATTTATACAAGAAATAGCATTCATTTATCCATGAAAAGAAACTAAAAAGAATGCTTCAAAATACTTAGAAATGATTAGCTTGGATAGTCTGATTTGATAGAAATTTCAGTATTCTTCTGTATCTTAAAGTTTAATTAAAGATTTGCACAAAAACACTTTTGCTATCAGAAGAGCAGGAAAAAAAATTCAGAAGTAAACAAGGGCAATCTCCTAAATGACTCCCTAGTATCTTGGTGCTGCAAAACCCAAGCCAAAATATACAGTAACTAGTAAACCTGTCAGAGCTGTCTAAATAGTTCACACATTTTTAAATAACTCTTGATAATTCTGACTACAACTAGTTAATGAATTAAAAAAATATTATCAGAGGAAAAGACAGGAATGAAAAGACTAATCCATTTCTTCAGGAGTTACAGTTTATTAAAGGTAAAAAAATAGAGTGATCCAGGCAATTTCAGATCAACTGCTCTCACTTAGATACTTAGAGAGATACTAAGTTAACAACACAGCTGAGAAGCCGTTAAAGCAGTCAACAAGAATTACTCCATATACAAACAAGCAAAAAAGAAGGCGTATTTCTTTTTAAAAGTAATTAACCTGCAGTAAGGAAAAAAATAGGAGCATACATCTTAACTCTTGTAATGCTTTTGAAACTTTCCTATATAAGATTTAAAAACAAACTGCTAAAATATGTCCTATATGCAGTACCAATAACTGCACATTTAATAAAAAAGTCACACCAAAAGGCAAATATTAGAAAAATCTCATTATATGAGATTTATACATCCTTAGCACTTTCATGGAATACCTGTGCTAATCCTTCAGATGACTCAGTGAAAATACCCTGAGAGGAGTGGCAGATGCTATAGCAGACAGAATCAGGGTTCACAGAGGAACTCAGACTGAAAAATGGTAGGAAACTATCAACCCGTCAAATTCACCAGGGATGTATGATACTCGATGAGCCAAATATACAAATGCAAAAAATAGAAATACTAAACAAATATTATAGAGAAAAAGAAGAGTGTTCCAATAAGAATCTAAGCAGCTGGAAGTTATTTGCAATAGTCTCAGAGAAAATAAATCTATGCCTGGGATGTATTTGCAAGATGTTTATAATATATAGCACAATTAATCTCTTTTACTTAACAATGAGAAGGCCTTGGTTTGAGGTAACATGCTAAGAAATACATGGATACTGAGAGAAGAGCAACACGAATGATCAAAGTTTCAAAAAGCCTAAATCACAAGTCAGCAAATATCAAATTGGGGTGATGGAATATATCCCAGTTAAAAACAGCTAAAGAAACCTCAGTAAAATTCCCCTGGTCCTTTGCTTCTGCCCTTACTTCCTCAGAAGTTACTTTTTTCTTGATATCACAAGAATGCCTTATTGCTATTTTTAACTGATAGGGACAGAAAACAAGTTAGGGTTACAAAAGTAGATATGCAATGTTTGGTAACTGTAAAGAGGCTAGACAATTCCAGTATTTTCTCCCCTCACCTCTTCCATGCAAACTCCATAACAAAAGTTGAATTGAGCTCCTGGAGCTGAGGAAGTGGAAAACGTCATGTGATGGCTCAGGAAGAATCACACTGAAGACAAATTACTAAAGAATCACAGGAAGTTGGTCTGACCTCAAAAGTTTGTAAGCCACTCTTTTCATGAGAAGAAATCTGTTACATGCAGAAAAACAAAAACAAAAGCAGAACTACCACCTACAACAAACCAACCAAAGATACAGTTAAGATACAGGATACAGAGTATCTACAAAGGTTATGCCACCTCCTTCCTTTCCCTGCGCTTAAAAAAAGAACCGACCAACAAAGAAGCAAGCAGAGGTGTATAGGAAAACACATTAAATGCTCTTCAGACTTCAAGTGTGACTCTTTTGAGTAAGTTACAGACTTTCTATTAAACTTTTATTACTTTTCGTTCCTGTAAGAAAACTAATATACCAAATGTTACCAGAGTGTTGATTTTGTAGTTTACCAACTATAAAAGTAAACTCTGAAAAAGAACACACTACCCGAGAACTAAGTTAACAACTTGGGAATGACAACCACTAAGCATGAAAAAGGTAACGCACTATTAAAAAAAATACTAGCGTCAAGCTGTTTTTATAATGGATACATTTTTTTCTGCAATTTACAAGAGCCTGGGCTTTTATATATATGTATATAGAGAGAGAGAATAATATTTAACCATGCATGTTGTTATATGAACTGGGACAATGCATTATATAAAAATGGAATTATTCTGTTTTAGATTTAAGCAGTACAGTGGCTACTGTATAAATAAAATCTAAATTCAATCTGTAAATAAAGCTCACATTTCATTTGCTAAGACTGTAGTTCCACAAGTACATATCTGTTTTCTGCGGGACTGCAACCACTTTTTTTTTTTAAACCAAAAACATGTAAGAGTCATATGTTTAAGGAGAACTACTTGAGGTATGTTGTATAGCTTTTATGTAGCTACATATATTTCACAACATAAACTCATAGGAACATATGAGCTAAAATGAACAGAACAGCAAACTTTATGTCAGGAGTAGAACTCTTTGATTGCACTTGATGCCTTCAGATTACACTGAAGCAACCCAAGAAGGCAATATTTGCATTCTGAAGTGTATTTTTGCTTACTAGACTATATCCTGCCCTCTGTCTGCTGAGGCATTTAAGAGATCCACAGGGAAGCGTTTTTTTGTTTGTTCTAATGCCTGTTACCAGACTTCATGCGGTTGTGTATAGCCATGTGAAGAACAGATCTAATATGGATGACCAAACCAAGACTGAGCATCTGAGCAACAGAAACTGATAGCAATAGCCCCATCTCAGCACTGGCCCACAGATGACTGCTTTGGCTTACTTTAGCTTTGTTACTATGTACCACATCAAGGAGATGGATTAACAAGCATAAAGCAGAAACATTTCTGTTACAACCATGATTGTTTCGTTTTCCTAATGGAAATCTCTTATTACCTAATCTGCTCATCTTCAAACAGATCTCAGCAACACCCTGAGGGAAAGGACATTTGTTTTGAGATATGATTAAGCAACATATCCTCAAGGTCTCAAGAGTGATCTGAAGACGCAATCATACTGTGCTGGATATTCAATTCACAAAAACTGCTTGCATACATAGTGACAGAGGTAAATCTAGTCCCCAGGCTTGTCTGTCAAACCCTGCAGTGATTACTGCTGTGTAACGGTATCCCAGCACACTGCTGCAAGAGAGAGCTTCTTATCGTAGGCATTAGCATCGTTCAATGACATCTTTAAGATAGATAGGCCTTCAGAGCAACAGGAAAGAATGATACAAGGACCTTATGTGTTTACTTACCTCACCCTAGGTTTACAGTATATTCAAGGGAAACAAAAAGTAGGACATATCTGACTAGCCTACAGACATCTGATTTAGGACAAGATAAATCATGCTATCTACCTCACAACGTATTTCTACTCTTTCTTAATTGATCACGAAAGACGACTAGGCAGGCTAGATCAGAAATCTTTAGTCAAATGACTAAAAGACTGTCTTAAACCAATGCAGCAGGCAAAGCATATGCAAACCAGATGTATGTAAAGCCTCAGACATAATAAATGAAGCACATCCTCATAGTGTGGTAATTTGATGAAAGGGGGAATTATTCATCTTTCGTGATAGCATGAGTTTTTTCGATTGCTGTCTGTGACATACTAGGAGAATTTTGCACCAGTGCATTACAGAGTTATAATTATATTTGAAAGATTTTTTTCTTCTTGGAAAAAACAACAAACAAAACCAAGCAAGAACCAAACATTTCTATGACTTTCAAGCTCTGCACACTGTCAGTACACAATATTGCACTTCACAGACTGCAATGACCATTATAATGTATACAGACTTCTTTGATCTACGCTGACACAAGCATGGAATTTGTGTAGGTCAAAAGGTGAACTCAGGTCTTGAAAAGTTACATTCTGAATTTGAAGCTGATCTACCAAGGCAGGGATTTAACACCTGCTAGCCCAGTAATGGATGTAGTATTCTATCAATAACATTTGTTCTCCTGAAAGTAGGCAGCAACTTCAACAGCACTGGGAGGCCACATCCACCACCACGGTAAAGTCATGAAAGAAATGTCTGAGTGAGGTACTGGAGGGGATTAGCAAGAAACAGGTATGTTCTGGACAACAACCTCTGTGTGTCTGTAGGCTTCTGTCAGTGTCCTGGTTCCAGTTAGGACAGAGTTAATTTTCCCTCATAGTAGCTGGTAGGGTGCTATGTTTTGGATTAGGATGAGAAGAGCGCTGATAACATGCTGATGTTTTAATTGCTGCAGAGCAGTGTTTACACCAGGCCAAGGACTTTTCGGCTTCTCGCTCTGTCCTGCCAGCGAGCAGGCTGGGGGTGCAGCAGGAGCTGGGAGGGGACAGACCCAGGACAGCTGACCCAAACTGGCCAAAGGGGTATTCCATACCATCTGACGTCATGCTAAACAATATATAGGGGTGGCTGGCTGGGGTGGGGGGCCGGCTGCTCGGGAATAGGCTGGGCATCGGTCAGCGGGTGGTGAGCAATTGCATTGTGCATCACTTGTTTCTTACACATTATTATTATTAATACTATTATCATTATCACTATTATTATTATTATTGTTATTATTATATTCCTGTCTTAATAAACTGTCTTTATCTCAACTCACCGGCTTCACTTTCCCGTTTCTCTCCCCCATCCCAGAGAGGGAGGGGGGAGGGTGAGCGAATGGCTGTGTGGTGTTTAGCTGCCAGCCGGGTTAAACCACAACAGTCAGTGAGGCTATAATCTTAGAAATACCCAATCTGGCCAGATACCGAACAGAACTTCATGATCAGCTCATGGTTTTCAACATCAAGTACTAAATGGCTTCAATATAAAGATGGCTGCCAGTTAGAAGCTGCAACCAAGAAGAGCCTCTTTTCTTTTAATGTTCCCATTTCCTCTTACGGAAGTCTAAATCTTGACTGGTCTGATGAAATGTGGGCAGCAATGGATAAGACATGCTGTTCAGGGTAATGCGTATTCTTATTTTTCCCTCCTCTTGGGAATGGGAGAGTGCAAGTCTATCTGCTAGGCAAGCCCCACTCTGGGTTTCTTCCCAGAAAGGTTCTTCTCTTCAGAAAGCAGAGCCAGGAGAACCCTTTTAGAAGTTCCTCAGGAACAGAAGCAAATTCAGAAACAGAATGCACTGAGAAAGGTTCAGGATGAGATCTCATCTTGGTCTGGTTTTAAAATTTTTTTAACATCATGTAGTAGTAAATGTCTCCATTACAAACAGAAGCCACGAGTCTTCTTACATAGACACATTTCAAACAGGAGACAATTACCATTCTCCATTTGAGGTAGTACAACAAAAAAGAAGCATGTTGCTCTACCTTGTCAGTGCTTGAGCAGTGCTGAATAAAGATCAACAAGGACTGAAAGCAAGTGCAACAAATCAAAAATATCTTCACTGAAGGACTCTTAATGCTTAGATCTTTGATGCTTAGAGTATACCTGCAGCAGAAGGGATGTGCAATGTACATGAATGTTGCGAAAAACTGCAAGGATCAGAACAGTGATATTTTATCACAAGGCAAACATAATAGTGCAACACAAAGTTTTACTCTGAAAATCCTCATAAAGCTGTGCTACCATTTATGAAACATCACAGTGAGATACTGACTAATTTTCAAAACCAGAATTGCATAACAAAGTGCTCTTTTTTTTTTTTTCTTTCAAGAAAAAGTGGCTACAGCCAGACAGAGGATGCATGGTAACAGCTTAAAACCATCGGGTCTAAGACACAGTGACATCCAAGATCATATTGTAATGGTCTTGAGCATCACATAGTATCATGTATGGAAAGAAAAGACTGGGTATCCTTTAGTAAAAGTCAAAAGGAATTAGACTGCTGTACACAGTGCTACCAAAAGCAATGTCTCCATGATTATAATGATTTCTGAACATCTACTGTACAACTTTCATAAATATAAAAAAAAAATCAATCCTAAAATTGGGATTGATCATGAAACTGGGAAGCTTTAAAAGTGACGCTTTACAAAAGGTCTTCTTAAAAACAAAACACATCCAAAAAAAGCAGATGTTTGGAAAAAATCATCAGCATTAATGGAAAAAAAAAAAGCTTTTTAAATGATAGAAAGTGCATTGAATTCCAGGTTTTTTTCCTTCATTTACTTTGTAAATTTAAAAGTCAGTAATAGTTTCATTTGGGGAAGAACCATACAGATAGCTTTTCACGTTTATGCATACATATGAAACAAAAATTTCCCCCTCACTAAGCTTGTATACGGGCTGTGGGCACCTGTGGGTGAAGGTGTGTGTCTGTGTTGTTGCCAAAGCGCAGGGCGATGCTGGGGCTGCCCAGTGCAGGCTCCTCTGGCCCTACCAAAGGTCACGGCTGGGCCCAGTAGCCAAGATGGTGGTGACTCGCCTCGGGGACAGTCTGGGGAAGGGAGAGGCTGAGAGGAGCTGCAAGGGCCAGCCCCAGCCCCTTGCCCCAGCCCCAGCCCCCTGCCCTGCTCAGGAGGAAGAGGAGTGGGGAATGGAGGGGGAGATTGGGCCTGGAAAGGGAGAAGGAAAGGTGTTGTTTTAACAAAGATGTCTTTGTTTTTTCTCCACCCAAATCTGTTTTAATTGTCATTATATTAGATTAACTTTCCTCAAGTTGAATCTATTTGCCTACCAGTTACTGTCACCGGCAAATCATCTCCCTGTTTTATCTCATCCAGCTAAGGTTTTCCTCCCGTCTTCTCCCCTAGCACTACCGAGAAGGGTGAGTGTGCACACAGGCAGGGGGGTATCTGGCTGCTAGCCCAGGTTCAGCCAGCCCAGCTCCCTAACCTAACCCTCAGTTCAGGATAATGCTTCACTGTCACGCTGCTGACCTGCATACCTGTAGCACAGGGAAGAATCTACACAAGGGTATGAAATAACTTCTGAACAATTATTCTTGCTTTTAAAAGGTGTTGAGCATTTTTTACATTTTGTTATGTAAAACAACTTGTAAGAAACAAGCAAAAACCTCTTAATGATTATAGTTAAAGATTTTACCTGATCCCAGTGAAGGCAAAATAAGAATTTCAATCCTTGACTAGCTGGAGATTACAACATCAGCATTTAAAAAACATTTTGCTGTATGTGGACACTAGTACACTCAGTTCTGCAAATGTACTAATAAATATTATGAAATATCATGGACTGCAAAACTATGTGCAACTTACAGAACTGAATATAAACAGTTATTGGTTAATAAAGCACTTGCAGTTTTATCCCCTTTGGATACACTGTAGCAAAAGATTGTTTAACACAATTAACTTTAATAGCTTCAAGGGAAGTTTGGCTTATCATCATTCCTTATCAGAATATCAACCCTATCTCCCAATGAGATTGAGGACCAGTTCCAGCTGGGGAAACAAACACAAAAGTAGGAAATTAGCCTGTTTGTATCATTTGTTACCTTCTGTCTATTTTGATAAACAGAAGTGTGTGTCAATGCTGCTGTGTGCTAGGGCTGGTCCTTTGTGAAGTTAAACCACGAATACAACTCTTGGCGTAGTTTTGGCACCTGCCAACTAGCACTCTCCCGGTATCTCCTCTAAGCAGTTTTGCAGTTGGCACAGACCAGAAATCATTTCCAGCCTGCACGTGGATATTCTGCCCAGACCATAGAGCAATTAAGTGCTATGGACTCAGTTCTTTTGTGCCTGTGAACATCAATGCCAGAGAATGGTTGTGAACACATTTGACCTATTAGAACAAGCAAAGCATTCAAAGCAACATAGATCTATTAATTTTTTTCTCTGTATGTTATTTAAGAGCATGTGATTCTCCATGGGGTAGTGGTTTTTGTTAACCAGCAGTACGGGGATATGTTTGACACAGCTTGCTAATGTAAGATAACATGAGAACAGTCTTTCAAGTCCAAGACCAAGGAAAACAAAAAGCTTTGGAGCACCAGCCCCAGTGTCTTACAGCAATTATTCCATTTTCAACCCGATCAATGTGCACACGTGCTCAACAAAAGAACCGTAAATACCCACGGCATAAAAAAAATGCAAAGTCTTTACATGAGCTTGTAAGAGTTCTAATTGAAAGTTAGAATGAAACAGTTGAAATGTCACTTACGTTAAATAACCTCTCAAAGCGCCTTAAGCAGAGGACTGTTAAGTGTCTAAAGCAACATCTATTTTTAGAGGAGCTATGCCAGAGCACTGCAAATCAGTAAAGACTCATCTCTGTTCTGTGCAAATTGTCAGAAAATCTAATGAAGAACATGCATGCCTGTTCTATGGTACACTGGGAGACAGCAAGCACAATTTTTAAAGGGACATCACATCACAAATCATTTGTGCTTTCAAAGTCAACGAGATTGAAGATGAACACTGATATTCATAAAAAATACCTGCATTTCCTATAAGGCTTTCAACAAGGTCTCTCAGAAAATGCTCTTATGGAGGCTAAAAAGTCATGGAATATGAGAGGAAGTCCTTGCAAGTATGAAAATAAAAGACAGTTTTGAACTGTCTGTACAACATTCTGGAAAAAGGAGTGAACAGTAAGATGAGTCTCCTTACAATGCTAAATTATTCTGGTAAAGATGAAGACCAACTGCAAAGAACTGCAGAACTTCAACAAAGCATCAAGCAATGTACTTGCCAAAAGATGGAAGAAATGTCTAAAAATTAAGAGATTCATACGGGGGAAAAAGAAAATTAACGTCACATGGGCTTTAAGCTAACCTTTACTACTCAGGAACATAATCTTGAGATTATATATTCATGTAAACATCATTTCAGTGCTCAGTAGAGGTTTAAAAAGTCAATCAAGCATTAGGATTTATTATGAGGGCATTTTTATGCTAATGTATAGTCCAAAGTCTCCCTGAAAGCTGAACACAATTTCTAATTCTGCCTACCCGTTACAAGAAGGATAACAGAAATGGAAGAAAAGTCCAGAAAATCACAATGAAGATATCAAACCTAAAGAAAGCTTCTATTTTAGAAACAATTAAGTAGCCATGGACTTAACAGGACAGGATAAAAGTTTATAAAGTCAAGGCTTGCTGAAGATCATCAATAGTGTGATCGTTTACTAACTCTTCTAACCAAAAAAAAAAAAAAAAGTAGGATGGGATTAAGAAACTATCATGTAACAGTAAACAAACACAAGGCTGTGTTTTTCACAGAACACATAGTTCAGCTATGGGTCTTTCTGCTACAGGATACCGAGAACACCAGAATTTTGTAATAAGAAAAGCAACAAGACATATTCATGGACCTTTTCTGGTCCACTGAGAACAGCTTGGAGGAGGTAAGTAAAATACACCACATCTGGAACCCAGAAGTCCTTTAACTGTAAACTGCTGGAGGGTGGGAAAGTATACCAGGAGAAGCATCTTAAAAGCTTGTCCTGCTCTTACATACTACTTTGCTGGCCACCTTCCTCCTGGCTGGCCACCTTCAGAGAGAAGATACTTTGCTAGTTGCATATTTGGACTGATCTTGTGTTCCTGTTATTGCAAATTATCCAGAAGTCCAACTAGCCCTGGTGGTCTATTTAGAAGAATAATATTTTTATCATACAAACTTTTATTTTGGAAATTGTCTGTAAAGCATTTAGAGACACTGTATAAACCCAAAACAAATTAATTTGATTATGTACTCTACCCTACCAACATTATACAAACATTTGCCTGTAAACTGAGTCAGCCCAGTGGCAAGACAACTGAATTCACAATTATTAATTTATATTGCTACGGATATCAAGTAATTTTTATTTTAAATGAAATTGGAAAGCAATTATTTGTATTGGCTACTACAAAGATAAGGGAAACCACAGCAAGCTTACCTGCTTCTGGACAGCACTTGTTAACTTTCTTTTAGAACATCGTTACACCTCCTTAACCAACACAGTGTTTTTCCCTCATAACTGATTTCAAAGCAAACACTAATTCCCAGAAAACACAAAATGTGATAATCATAATAAGAAAAAGCATTTCTAGAATTATTTGACATTACTGTATTCTTTATTATAATTCAAATCAGAAAAAATACTTTTCAGAAAGTTATTAACAATTAAAATTGGAACAAGCAGTAACAAATTTAGAAAAAATGCAAATATCAAAATCATTCATGTTCTGTTTTAATTACAGAGAAAGTAGACTGTGTTTTAAATCCCAGATTCACTGTAAGAAAATATGTTATATATCCAGAATATTAAAAATGATATACCTACTTGTCAGTGATTCTCCTCCAGAGCTGTGCACCTGCAATTGTGAGAATGTAAGATGACACACAATGCACTAAAACAGAAATCACATATAGGTTTTTCTCTTCTTTATTCATAAGCAATGTGCAGATTTAGGACAAAATGAATACGGAATTCTCTCTAACATTTAAAACTAAACAAAACTAACAGTTCTCAGAAAAAGTCTTTTATGTAAACTTCACATACTAGCTTAAAACATTAATGAAAAAAATACTGTATTGTGTTGCTATATTTTCATGTGGAAGGAGAAGACAACCAACATAACTTTTGCTTTACAGCTACAAACTGGCAACCAGTTTCTACACTCCTTATGACTCTGTAATAGTCTTGCCATCTAGTGGCTGGCTGGAAGTGTGAAGTAGCCCTACAGAAGTGTTATCCTGGGAAGAATTTATTCTGCTGTTTGGAGTGACACCAATTGTCACTACAAGATTTCTATTCTTAGGTTCAAAAACCTAACTGTTCATGAACTTTGTGTACAATACCACTGAAGGCAATACATTTAACTGTAGTAAAATAATGATTCCGTAATCATAAAGCTGGGGAACAGAGGGCTGGGGAACAGACAAAAGAGAAACAAAGAAGAGATGGTAGCTTGGTCAACAGTGGTACATCTTGGATTTGCTCAATACAAAAATATTAGTCAGTAATTACAGCTAAGATTTACTTGTGTAAATCACCACCTTCCAACTGGTGAGGTATTCAACATTAGAGGTTATTTATACAATACAGAGTCTAAAAATCAAATCATGCTAAGCTTTTTAAATTGGCCTCTAAGTCTGCATCACTCAAGCAGGAAACAATGGTAATGGAGACTCCGCAGAAGGCAGTGACAATGAAATGTGTTTCAAAAACGTTGTGAATAACTGCTGTAACTTAGCAGGAAAGAATAGGCTGTGGAGGTCAAAAATGAAATGCTAGCAATGTTGCAGAGGAATACTGTGATTCTCTGACACTTATTTCCTGCTTTCCTTTGCATTTTTTCAAACACTGCACCTTATTCAGCGTCAAAGAAAAAGCAAAATAAGCCACTTCAGAAAATCTTCCTAGCAACAAGAAATATACATTGATGAACAACCTTTTGCCAGAGAATTTTCAAGATGGTAATGAAGTACAAGACAAAAAAAAGTTAAAACAAATACAACAACATAAAAAACCACCAATAAATCCCTTTTTAATTTGGTAGTATTTAGATAAGACTGTATACACTGGAAACGCAACACTCCAAAAACTAGAAAAAATACTGTTTCACTTATTTCAACTGTGAGAAAGATAGGTTATTTCACAATCCATTATAAAGTTGACCAATTTATATTAGATCTCCACAACTGTCCAACAGTGATCTAATTAGAGTAATGTCAGAAGAAGTAGGAACTTTCAGGAAAACTTTGTATTTTAGATAATGGATTTGGAGACCTTGTAGTTAAAATACAAGAATGACTGTTCATTGAAACTGATTATACTCATGCTGAAACAAATCTCATAACGTCCTGTCTCTAAAATATAGTAGAACAATCTACAATGATCTATTACCAATTGCAGTAATGTCATTTCACTCAGAAATTAGCTAATATTTTTGCAATAATCCTTGTATCATAATATTAAAGAGGATTTAGTAAAGGAGTTGTGGGTGTTTAAGCAAGGAACTCTAACAGTATACTGACCTACCTTTTATCCTGGATAAGACCAAATCCTTTATTATCTGAAGAACTAGCACTCCAAGTATTATGAGTGAAGTCAGATGATACACTCTCCAAGGCGTCAGAGCAACAAACCTAGAATGTTAAGAAATAAACACTTGTAAACTTATTGGAAGTATACGTATAATGACAGCTGTTATTAGTATAGAAAATAAAGAGAAAAAATAGACTGATACTACATTAGTTGAATTTAGTTTGTCCCCACAATGTCTTCACAGAAAGCAAACAATGAGAGTTCCAAGCATGACAGTCTCCTTCATTCATAGAATGTTGTTCACACTTTTATCAAAGCACAGAGGAAGTATACAAGCCTGAATATTTTCGTTATTGCATAAGAAGCATTACTATTTAAATCATTTAAGGTTTTAGTAAAAATAATTGTCTTGACACAACAACTTTCTTTTTTATTCACATATAAAGGTTAAACATTTCCTTGTATTTTCTACAGGATATCAGTTCACATCAGATTTTTATACGAATGATTCTTTCAAATGCAAAGATGAGGTAAAACTGTACAATTCAAGGCACAATACTCAAACTTCATATTGAGCTTCTGTGCTTTTGTTCTTCATTACAAAAAAAACTACAATATGTCTAGTCAAGTCAAACAGCCCTGGACTCACAATGTATGATTTATCATCTCATGCACTACTGACTTTACTGTCCAGGTGTGTCCAGATTAGCACTTCTATCTAACCTTCAATTAAATAAAATAAGTATTTTAATCGTTTGTTTCGAGCACTTTAAGTCAAAGATCTGATTACAAATAATGAGTGCGTTACGATCATTTTCAAGGTAAGAGCAAAAAAGTAACTTCAAAACAAATAAATAACTGAAGTTGAGGATAGTCAAAAACAAGAAGTTGTCACTGTGCAGGGCAGTGGATCAAATAAGAATACCAACAGAAACAAAATCATACAAAGTGGAGAGGTTTTCAAGAAACTGATTTGTAAACAGGGCATTTGGCCACCCACCCACCTAGTTGCTGCAGCAGTTTTCCTACAGAAGAGAGGGGAAAGGAAATGTAAAGAAGCAAGTATAGGCACTGGAGGAAGCCAAGTAACACCCTTTGAGCACACCAGGATTTTTACAAAGAAAATTGCCTTCTAGGTGTTTCTACCACAAAAAGCATATCCAGCAGTTGTGAAAAACTGCTCAAGTATTCCTTGAAATTCTAAGAAAATATGATTGCATCAAAGAAAATCTCTATGCCGCTAATTTTCACACTTAATACAATTCACAGAAACTCAAAGCCCCATCACCCTGACCAGACCAGGATATGTCTTCCAATACAAACAGATAACTTATTCTGAAAGTCTTTTTTTTTTTTTTGAAGGGTTTCTACATCTATACAAAGTATGAATTATTATTCTATGGGGACAAAAAAAAAAAGAAAATGTTTTCTCAATTCAGTACCTCTACAATTTCAGCCAGCTCAAGAAAACCAAGAGATGCTTACAGAAAAGATGTTGAAAAAAGTTTTTCAAAACTGCCCAAGCATAGCTCTCATTAAATCAAATAATAATCTTCAACATTAAACATCCTTGATTTTGTTTAAGGGTGAAGTTCAACTGCACTGAAGACTCCATCTAACCTATTTTTTTCACTTGCTAACAAGTGAAAAAAGTGAAGGGGTGGAGATATGACACCGTGGAGAAAAGTAAACTAAAGAATTTAAATGTGATTTCTAAATGCCTAAAGTTTGTAACAAATGCAGTCCTTTAAGCTGCATGGCCTTAACACCATGACTATTCTACAGGTTCTTCATGGTGCTTGTACATTAAGGTTTCCTAGGATCAAACAGTATGTTCTGACTTAATTATTAACACTGGGCCATCCTCTGTGGGTAAAAGAAATAAATCAATACTAAGTTTTTGCATGTTTTCACATATGCATAAATACACACAGTTTACTAGTTCTTAAAGTAAGATGAGATGTTTACTATCTTTCAAATGAATATATAGAGTGTTTGACCTACTTTACAGTCACAACTAATCCATACTCATAGTTTCACTGCAATCACAGCTGTTACCTGCTGTTAAAAACAGTTGTACTAATGTGGACGAGGATTAGCAAAAAAGGATTAGCAAGGTAGCATGCTGTCTGAAAGACGCTTCCAAGTCATTTCATTCTACATTCTTGATACTGCTGTTTTTCTGCTCCACAGCTTTTGGGGAAAAAGAAACAACAATGTAATCTATTTGGAGCAGCTAATGTAGTAGCTGAGCAAAGGCTCTTCACTTACTTGGAAAGCTTTGAATTGTTCTGACTGGACTTCCAGTGCCTTAGCGTTATTAGTTGTCACAATCCCCCCTCCATTGTTTCATTAATTTAGACCACAGTGTTTGCAAGAAAGGCTCTGTCTTGGAAATTCATTCACAGCCACCGTGTCAGCCCCCAGGTGCTCTACCAATATGGATTAGAAAAACTGCAAACCTTACATCAGACAACTCTGACATATATCCTCAAATCCATTACCAGTCAATAGCTGACAATGTCCTCCCTAGTTTTTTTGGTAGGTATCTACCTTCAGCTTATCAAAATGTTAGTCCAACATGCTGGGATATGAAAACCACGTATTATGCTAATGGTGTAGGGATTCAAAATTCTTGAAGGAATTATCAACATGATGCATAGCAACCAGATCAACAAGAAGTTTCAGTCGTACTTTTGCTTGTTATTAGGAATTAGGTTTGGGGTTCCCCCTTTCCCCCCCCACCCTCTCTTTTTTTTTTTTTAAATTAGAATCTACTATTATATTTCTAAAACACAAGCATTCCTGACAAAACTGGAAGGCTCCAGAATGATATCACCACATATTGAACAAAAATATTTGTTTAGTAAAACAACAGCTATACTTAGATACTTATACTACTTATACTTAAGAAGCTTTTATGCTTTTTTTAAAGATCAGTAAACAAAACAGGCTGAAGTTCAAGTTGTTTAATTTCTTCTACCGAAGAAACGTGCTGCTACAAGTGGTGTGGAAAATAACCATTTCCAGAGACAAAGATTTGTTCCCCCGTAAAATTCTGCAGTATTTTGATAGAGATAGCTTTTTCAGAAAGCAAAGGCTAAAACAATGCATAGAATTATGCACTTTACACAATGACTTCAGCGGTTAACAGGGTAGCCTGCATATCAGTGTGGCAAGGGACTGCTGCCGGCAGCGTGGGACTTCATAAAACCAGCTGTGAGGTGCCACGGGACTCAGGCCCTCGCACTGGCTGAAAAAGGCATCCCCAAGACATGAGAGGCCTTCACTCTGACAAAGCTCCAGAGGCAGGAAACAGCCACCTGGTTTGGGGGCTGCAAGAAATACCTCAAGCCTCTCCCCTGGGCGGATGGCAACAGTGATCTCACCTGGAGATGGTCGCTGGGCGGCATACAGAGCAGCCAAATGAAAGACCTACTGGAGGCAGTACGCAGGGGCAGACCATCGGGGAAGTATGATCTCCAGAATTTGATTGGGTAAGCACCTGAGCAACTTGATCTAACTGGACCTACTTTGGGCAGGTTGGACTAGCTGACCTCCTGTTGTCCTTCCAACCCACATCCTTGTATGACTCTACAAACAGGTGATTTACATGGTATCTGCAGAGATCTTGCAGAGGCACCAACTCAAATCCAGCATTGCAAAGCAGGAAGGCCAAGCAGACCTTGAGCGGTGGATGGAGATTCCCACAATGTGAGAGGCTGGAAGCCTGGGACTTCTGGCAGCAGAGGAAAGGTTCCTTCTCTGCCCTTTGAGCTGAACTTGCAGAATCAGTACCATACCATGCTGTAATAGCCAATACAGGGAAGACACCTGCATTAAAGGAGGCCTCAAAACCAGCTGGGCCTGAAGACAGTGCTAAGACCAAGAGGAAGCAGAAACTGTTAAGGGGTTAAAGATTATCTTCTGCAGGGAATGGAAGCAGACAGCTGCTGAAAAAACACTGTCATGAGAGGCTCACTGCTCGTCAATGGCCTGGATTTGAGGTCTTGCAGAAAAACTGCAAAGGCTTATCTGACTTGACTACTATTTGTTGTTGTTGCACGCATGCATGTGGGCACAACTGGTACTGTCAAGGAATAGCAGGAAAGAACAAAGAAGGACTGCAAACCTCTAGAGATGAACGTGAAGGATATGGGAACTCAGGTGTTATTCCCATCAGTTCTGTAGGTTAAAAAGTTGCCCTTTGTCTGATCAAGCTTTTGTTTATTACTAACACTAAACTGGGAATGGGGATGGGGGGGTGGGAGGTTGGCTGAGCACACTAGAGGCAACAACTGAAAGAAAATGAAATTGATGAAAATCAAAGGCAAAGTCCTGCACCTGGTACAGACCAACCCCCTGCATCTGACTGGCTGAGGGGATACTCCTTGGAAAAGGACATGCAGGTCCTGGGTGACAGTAGGTTTAGCATGAGTAAATTGTGTGGGCTGGCAGTGATGAAAGCTAACAGTGTATCAGGCTGCATGGGCAGGAGTTCATGCACAGCATAGGTGGTGAGCAATTCCCCTTCACAGAGCAGTCATGAAATTACATCTAGAATACTTTGCTTGGTTTTGGGTCTCCCAAAACATGAAAGACATCAGTGATCATGAGCAAATTTAGCAGACAACCACCAAGATGGAGTTGGAGGTGAGGGAGGGGAGGAGCTGGAGCACTTGCATTGTGTGAAAAAACTGAGGAACCTGGTCTTGCTCAGTCTGGAAAAAGGTGGCTTTGCAGGGGGAATGTAATAGCAGCTTTCCAGTATAGCAGCTTTTCCACCGCAAAGTCATTTTCTTAAACACCACAGTGCAACTTCTCTCTGAAAGTATGACTGCTCCTGCTCTTACAGGGAACTGCCCAACACTGTTTCAGAAAAGCCCATAGTGATGGTATGTAGAAAAGGAAAAAACATGGCTGTAACTCTTTCCTGGTTGCAACTCTTTCTCACTTGGAGCTGAATGTAGATCCTTCTTCCGTGCCTACTGCTGGAGTGATCAGCACCAATCCTGCTGCAACAAATTCTGGTGCCCAGTGCAAGCAAGAGGACTGGGGGAAGGGGAGTAGCAGCAGGTGTTTTTCAAACACAGCATGAAACGCAGTTCCTGAAGAACACTGCTGAAACACACTGCAAAGGCAGCGTCAGAAGGCTTGAGCACTTTCTGATCGGTGGCTAGGTCACTTCGATTGCCCTCTCGTGAAATCAAGAAGCAATATAAGCTAAATTCAACTGCATTTTTTTAAGTTAATTTAACACTTTGAATGATATTTCCTATTGAAGAAAAAAATCCCAAGTTTGCAAAAATTCACATTAAACATGTAAATTTACAACTTCTACATTAACTGCTCTTAGATGTAAATTATTTTCATATTAAGCATCTGTGTTCTGGAAATACTAAAATGCAGTATCTATAAATATTAAAATCCAAACACTCAAATATTCAACGCATTTAAAATCCAAAACTCTAATTCAGTATTTTTCCTGTTGTTCCTTTAGCACATTTAGGTCTGAGATGAAGTATTTCCTGATCAGGAATTATGGCGCAAAAATCCTTTCCCCATTGCTGCACAAAAAGCATAGATACCCACTTATGGTAGAAAAAGTTATGCTTGCTGTTTTCGCAAAATATCCAGTTTGTATTTGCTCTTATTATATGTATGTGGTATTTAACTTTTAATCTGCAAGTCAGAAAGATACCACAAAAGGCTGTGGTATAGCAGGTTCCCTGCTGCAGAGAGGGAAACATACCACATGTAACAAAATACATTTGTGTATATAATGTCAAGAATTTTAGAATGAACAAAGTCTTTATAAATTCTAACAACCCTCTTCACCCCTACAAAAAGCATAAGTTGTTGAAAAAATTATTTCAAGAAAACACTACAAATATTTACTCCACAACTCCCATTTTGCAAAGAAATCACAGCATATTAATCCAAATTTACAATATCCACACTGCCACTTCTGGTGTCTGGCAGCTTGAAGATAAATAGCTGTGTGTCTGTTTAGCCAAAAACATGCAGATTACTGTAATGGACTGTTTCTTAAAATATGTACATTAAAAAGTTTAAAAATACTTCTCATTTAGTGGAAAAAAGTAAAAGCCTCTGTAGAGATATAAATTAGGAAGAAACACCTTTTTCTCTTTAAGTTTTCTGTAAGAATGACTACTCAAGAAAGTAGATATCTAAGACTTTAATAAAATATTACAACAGGAATAGAATGAAGAACTGGAAAGTAGCTGATTCGTGACTTATAAGCTAACCCAAATGTTTTCCACAGGATAGTGCCAAAAGACTAAAAATTCTACCATTAAATAAATAAAAATCAGTCAAAACAAAACAACGACAACAATAAACAGAAGTGGCATGACTACTATTCTAAAACTTGCCACATTCCCTTTAATTATTTCTTTGTTAAAGACAATTCAGTAATCAACCTTTTGTTCAAGAAGTTTATTTGCCAGGTTTTATTCAACAGATTAGTATTGTATTTGTTCAGCCAGAAAGCACAAATCAAATCAAAGAACCTGAATAGCTCTTCTCTAGAAAACCTAGAATATTAGGAATAAAGATTTGGGAATAATAAGATAACTTATCATAAGAAATAAACTGCTACAAACTCTAACTGTTACAACTTTGACAGACACATGTGGAAGGGATGGTTCTCTCAGAGGTTTGTGAACAGGTTGCAGTACCAAAGGCAAAGGCTGCTGAACACTTCTAAAGAATTATATGATTATTACCTAAAGGTTAGTAACACACAGGATAAAAATTCAAATTGCATATTCTCTCTACCCCAACTAGAAGAAACAACATTTTTAACTTATAAATACGTACAAATAAAAATGAAAATAGTATTCTTCTCTAAGCAAAAAATACCAAGAAAAAAAAAAAACGCACTTTAAAATGCTTTCCATTTAATTGCCAAAGATAAACCTGCTTATAAGTGGTAAATTTTGGAAGCATATCGGTGATTTGGGAAATACGAACAAGTTAATAATAAAGTGTCTCACTGCAAAATTATCTCACACTCTTAGCAGGAAAACCTCTTGGGAAAAGCAAGTTAGAATTGTGTTTGAACATTTGTAGCTTGCAGATCAGATTTTCTCTAACCAATTGCATTCAGATAGGCATTTGAAATAAAAAGATTAAGAAGGTGGAAATTTAAGCGACCTAAACACCATACCTTCTGAGTCTATCAGGACATCAAATGCTACTGCCACTTCAGCGAAAATGGGCTATTTCCGTCAGTTAAAATTATTTTGAATTAAACACAAAATCAAAGAGCCTGGCTTCCTTTATTTTTGTTGAAACATGTCCAGATCACCTTAATTAACCTATACTCTGGGAAAGCACTGAAGAAATCTTAATCCCATTTTGTCATACAGTAGCAGCAGTTTGATGTTAACACAATCCACCTCTACCACGCTGCCCTAAGTGTCCTTTTCGTTAATGCTCTCATTAGTCCTATAACGTCTACCAAGGAGCATAACATATCCCCCTATAACTTCCATTGTTCTCAAAATTCTATGTATTATTTGGAAAGTCTCATTATTTTCAGTTAATACACACAAAAATATATTTGTCTCTCAGAACAACTGTGCTAGACACAGAATTTATTAGTTTCATCAGGCTAGAACAAACCCAAGCCATGTTACAATTCTGCTATTCTGCTTTGTTTGGGATTTCCATCTTCTGGAAAGTCCTCATCCTGTATTTGAACCTAAATTGTTCAGTAAAGCTTGCTTTCCCTCAGTTCCTCAATTATCCTATCCAATTTCTTTTCTGATTGATTCTGTTTTCTTCTGAGTGGTTGAAAAAAATGCTGTGAACTGCCCAGCTTTTTACGTAATGCAGCTTGGCTCGTAAACAATGTCAATTTTCATTCTTGTAAACTAATCTCTCAGCCAAAGCTTTGCAAACTGTCACTAATAAACTGTTCAGTTAATGGCTTTATTTTTTTTCCTTAACTAAATTTAATTAATTTAGCTTTCTGTTCCACTCTACCTCCAAAACCCTCAAAAGTTAATAATGTGTGTTGAAAAAATAAACATAAGCTTATAACTGGTTGAGTGAAAACAAGTAGTCCCTAAAACTAAATCATGACTTGTATTGCCATCGAAATTTTAACTTTACTTCTGAAAGTATGGGAAGCTTCTGGGAAAGTGTAAGACTGAGAGGAAAAGGGATTCTGAAACAGTTGAATTACTGTGTAAGCTGATTAAAGCAATAGGGCGTAAGCCACTGCTACTTGCAATTTCAATAACCGGACTCATCAAAAATCCAGAGCTGTTTAAGTGAAATTAAAAGCCAAATTTAGATAGCCAACAGAGTCAATACAGAGTCTCTGTGAATTTCCTGCTAATGGCAGCTGGTGGCTGTTGGTAATGAGTGGTTTGGATGGAAAAAAGCCACGGGATCCTTTTACACCTACTAAGCGAGTCATCATTAAAGACAGCACCACACAAACTGCTGGGGAAAACAGCCACTAACCTCACAACCCGCAGGCAGTACTGCTACACCAACTGAAAAACACCAAGGATCACCACATCAGCCTTCTAGGAACAACATCACTAGTATAAGGAGACCACCTACAACAGACAAAACCAAGAAAATAGTATTTTGTAAGCAGTGAAATTCCTAAGGCTCAAAATGCCCTGATGCCTGAGATGTCCTGTTGCTGAGGGCTACCTTCTGAGCAGTACCTATGCTCAATTTTGAGAATAGGCAGAAGTTTACAATCACCTTTCTCAGACACTTAAAATGGAACATCATAACATTGCTATACCAAACACAGCGTTATGAATAGCTAGAAACTGGCCTATCCAGGAGCCCTTTTTTTTAAAAAAAAATTCTTATAACAAAGAATAGAAATCCAGGTGTTGCATATACCATGTATACACACTGCTATAAACATGCTGAAACCTTGCTTTATAGGAAAGTTATCCATCAAGATGTGGTACTGACACTACAGTTTGTGTGCAAACACCTGAAAGAAATGTTTAGCCCAGCACTATTTTCCTGCTTTAAAAGGATAAATTAAGGAATGAAAAAAATGTTGAGATCTCTCCATGGTAAAACATTATTGTTGCCAAGCAGGGATTTCAAGTAAGAAAAACTTTAATAGCAAGTCTTAAAGAAAATTGGATAGTTATTAAAAAAACAAACCAGACAACAACAACAACAGAACAAACCTGTGAACTCTGAATGTGTTTTGGTTACTAATACTTAAATAGCAATTAGATTTTATACCTGGAACAACTTTACTAGCAGTCTTTATCTGAAGCAATACACATGGCTACTTAAGATATAAGAAATACTGCTTCTTCTTTTGATTAATTTATTCTTCCATAAAATCAAAACATCCATTAGGTCTACGACCAAACTCCCCAAAATTTGAGTATGGATGGCAAAAGACACTATTTTAATGGCACAATCTGGCCAGCTTCTCTGTCTTTAAACCAAGGAACGATAGTTGTCTTTTAGAGTCAATCAGTTAGTTGGTTCATCCAGTACAAAATCATCTAACGTTGTTAACGAGAGACCTGCAGTAACATACAATTTGTATATCCGAAAGTGTATAAAAATCCTCAAAGAAAAGTTGGATTTGGGCCAGCAATGAGAACAGCAAACAGGATAAAGCAATACAATGCAATAAATCTTTCCACAAGGAGACAGAGATCTACTAGATCCTAGCCTTTTTACTGTCACTGTTCCCAAGAAACCCTAAAGAAATCTGTGATTTGAGCAATCAGTGGATATACACAACTGATGCATCTAAGGATGGACTTGCAGAAATTAAGGTATAATGTTAAAAATGCACAAACCATCTACAAACTACAAAAGACATATGACAATATAGGATTACTAAAAATAAATCTGCCCCCTGGATCTCATAAAAAAATATTTGACAGACAGAGAATAAAAATGAAATTATTTTATCCACCAGCAACCCCTCCCATACACACAAAAAAAGGTAATAATTAAGCTAGGATAGTAGATTAAAATCTAAGATTGACTCTTAATACTTAACTTTCAATCTTAGGTGTGATTTTAGATATCCGTTGCCTAACACCTGGAATGCCTAGACTCAGCTTCTGGCACCAGCAGTTTGCCTGCACATGGGAAGAAGCACTCCTTTTTTTTCTGTACTATATGTATAAAATAAGAAAAATGCCACATTCTCTTTTCCTATTTTTTCTTTCATTTTTTTTATGTGGCATTTTGACTTCAGTCCATGAACTATCTACAGCAGAAACAATCCAAATCACACATCAGATAATTAGATGCTAAATAATACATATTTAACCCTTGTTCATTTTAAACATCTTCCATTGAGGGCATTTGCAGGGGAGTTTAAAGCTGTTCACAGTGAATAAATAATGGTGTGATAAGTGATGGCTGCTTTTTCAGTCATCAGATTTGTTTCTACTTTTATTGTCAGCCTTGTTTCTTTTTCTTTTTTTTTTTTACACAACGTTAGTTCACTAAATATACCAGTATATATCAAAGCTGAATTTTATTATAAATATTTGATATTTATTTATTCTTAAAAATATTAAAAGTAAAGTATATTGCACTAGCTTTTGCTAGGTTAGAAGTGCAGTCTTTTACATTAGGAATTTCCAGGGAAACTAAAAAATGTTAGAATACAGTAATGCCCAGTCCAAGAACGTCCTGAAGTCATGCTCAAAACCAAGTTGCTTTAAGCCTTTTTAAACAGCCCATGATTATTTATTTGCAATGTTCAAAAATGAAGGAATTTTGGAAAACAGAATGAAATTAAGTTAGTTAGTTTAAATTAAATTTCTTGCAACCACAAGCAAGTTATTTCAGTAGAAAACAATGAAAATGCTTTCATACAGTACCACGGTTTAAAGATTTTTCATGGGAAAGAGGTTACATTCGAATATATTAAAAAAAGATCTTGTGGCAAGACATCATACAAATAGTTAACCCTCAGCAGCTCATACTGTAAGGGGTTTTGAATGATGTACATAGGTTCAAGAACTAATCTAATGGAGGGGAAGCATTGCCCTACCAAAACCAAAAGGGTGGGAGGAAGGAACTATGACTGCTCTTCTGACATTTGGAAAGCAGCACAAGTGAACTTCACCTCCCCGTCCTTCCTCTCCTGCCAGTACTGCTGCTGATCCAGAAGCAGCCCTCTGTCCTTCTGGCCATTCTCGTTTCTCAGCTTTGCGGAACAGAGAGATGAGAGGCCCTGCATACCAGGAGCGAGACGCCCGTGCACAAGGACAGGGATGCTTCCAGGCACAGGGCATGGGCGCGTGTGGCAGTAACTGAGGGGCCCTTCTTCGGCCTCGAGGCCTGGAAGTGCAAAGCCCTGTGAAGAGAGGCTGAGTCATGGCAAACCCAGACGGCCAGCTGCATCTCCAGAGAGGAGCGCAGAAGCAGCAACCACACTGCACTGCAAATCCGTGATGCCAACACCAAAGCAGGGAAACGCGAGGCTAGCTTTAAGCTAGTGTCTCATTTTCTAAGTGTTTGATTTCACAGGTTTGCTAACAGGACCATTCCTGATGTCCTTTGGTCTCAAACCAAAGAGTTTTACCAGCCAAAACGTTACTGCAGTCTTCCCTGATTTGTTCCCACCGTTCAGATCCCGTGGCACCAGGACAGAGAGCTTCCTGGTGAGCAACGACAATGCCAGCAAAACAAAAGCAGTCCTTGTGCTGACTTTTTTTTCATTCTGACTCATTTTGACAGTAAAAAAAGTAGAGTGAGCTACACATTTTGGTAAAATAACATCAAATACTGGCCACTTAGCAAGCTGCCAGCGGGACTACCACAGGAGATTTTCTGTACATGTTATATGCTACATGCATTATACGCTTTGCTTATGATCAAAGTCACACAAAAGAATGGCAAACAGGTTGCCCAGTAGCTATTATTCCTTGAGATACAGAAGTGAACAAATCCTGTCAAACACTGGCTCTGGTAAAATCAAGAACAATCTCAAAGAAACATAAAGCATTATGACCCTTCCACACTGCTGAAAAAGCAGATGAACTCTGAAATTGGAAGAGCAGAACCATGTAACTTTCCCAGTGAAAAGACTTACCACGGATACTTAACAGCAAGACTGATAATAAAAGGCAACTTAAATTAGACATCACGTGTGCTGCTCCTGGGATTAAAGAGGATAAAATGTTTTCAAAAATATTTGCAGAGAGATTTTCATGTGCAACACAAAGCTTCAGAAAGTTCTCTTTCCATAACTTGGATCGCGTGTTTAAACATCACGCTGTTAGAGTTACAGAGAACTAAGTGGAGTTTGCAATTAGTCCACCTCTTTGGTTGTTTGCCTCTCATTCATTTGAGAGGAAATGGGGCAGTTTTAACCACAGGAGAGGAAACACAATTCAGTCTCAAAGTCTCTACTGTAATATTAGATGGAGTCCTGATACACAGACTGCTCCATGTGAACAAGTGGGCACACAGCAACATTTTAGATGAGAAAATCGAAGGCATCGCCAGCACCTACGATCGGGGGAAAGTTCTGAAGAAATTTCACAATGAAAGGCAAGTGGTCTGCTACAGGCACGAACAGAAGACTTGTTGCAAACACAACAACGAAGCCACCCCTAATGCAACCTGAGTAAAAAAGTTTAGCCAAGAAAGAGAACAGGTGCCCTACAGTAACGTTCACAGAACCGCAGAACGGCTGGAAGGGACCTTGCAGATCACCCGACGCCTGCTGCCCGCACTGCACAAAGGCTCCCCGAACAAGGCCACCACCCATGCCGGGCCGCCAGCCCCTGGGGAAGAGCCCACGCAGCGACGCGCGGCCCCACCGCCCGAGCACAGCCGCCTCACGCACCAGAAGAGCAGGTTGGCGCAGATGAAGCCGCCCAGGCTGCGCAGGGGCCTCTCCCAGCTGAGGGCCGCCGCGATGCAGCAGCCCAGCGCCAGCCCCGTCTCGCCCAGCAGCGCCGCCCCGGCCCCGCCCGGCACCTCGGCAGCCGCCGCCGCCTGCCGCCGAGCCTCCGGCCGCTCCTGCCCGCCGTCGCTCTCCCCGCCCGCCTCCGGCTGTCGGCGCTCCCCGCTCGCCATGGCTGGGCGGCAGCGGCCGGGCTGCGGCTGCCACGGGACGGCACCGGCGGCAGGGAGGCACGGACGGAGGGAGGCGGGGCCGGGGCGCGGCCGTTACCCCCCGCCAACCGCCGCCAACGGCCGCCAGTGACGTCACCGCAGGCACGGGAGGTGGCAGCAGGTGGAGCGAGGCGCGCGCGTGCGCGTGGCAGGTGCATGGGGATGGGGAGGGGGCGGCGCGTGCGCGGGGCGCCGTTAGGGACGGTTGGTTGGGAGGCCGTTAGCGTGGGGGGGGTACACACGACCGTTAGTGGGTGGGGGCTGTCTGTGAGGGTTTGGCGGAGTGCCAGGGGGCAGGCGGGCTTCCCCTGTAACCATGAGCACGGGGACGGGCAACGAGGTCCTGGGAAGGAGTGGCAGCAAGGGTGGAGAGGTGCTTTGCTGGTTTGCTTCAGTCCTGTGCTGGTGGATGAAGCTTTGTCGTGAAAAGAACTTGGTCATGACAGGATGCACTGCCTGGGTTGGCAGAGGGGCAGCTGTCCACTATGTGAGCGAGCTCCTACTTAGTTGCTGAGCTCTGTGGTACCGCTTGAGCATCTGACTCCTTTCTAGAGTATGTGCAGTGATTGCCTACGGATGCCGATTGCCTGTTTTGGGGAGCAGAAGTAGAGGGAATTTTATCAAGTCCATGGGAGTAAAAATAGGGTCCTATGGCAAAGAGGAAGAGATAGAGAAAGGAGCACAAATAGAGGAGCCTCTAATTAGTAATTAACTAATTATCTTTTTTTATTATTTTTTTTTCCAGGCCATTTTAGGATGGTTTTTTGTGTGTTCTAGTGAATGCTGCCCGTAACACTGCTAAACCTTCCTCAGCTCAGCCAGTGGTGGCTAGCTTTCCCTTGCCAGCATTGAGTTATTTTGGTCATGTGGGCTGTCCTATTCAGGATTTAAGTCTAGCGAGCTCCAAACAGCCATTAGATAAGGTTGGAAGGCAGTCAGGTGTTCTTACACACTGTTAAAGTGAGCATGGGATGGTTAGCCACAGGAAGCACACTCTGCTTAAAATGTTTGAATTTGGATTTAACCAACATTAGGTCTTAGTTTGTACTGAATTTGTGAAATGTTGATAGTGGCTTGACAAACCTGTGGCCCCAAGGATTACAGCCATGGCAGATTTTAGGTAATTCGCTCTTTCCAATAGTTCATGTTTTTAAAAATGTTTTTCAGAAACATTTGAGTATGATCGTGTACCTCTGCATTTGCTCTGTATAGTGTAATCCCTTTGATTCAGACTGTCACAGGACCTGCAGAATCTCCCCCTCCCCAGAAAAGGGGGGTGATGAGGGGTTGTTTCAGAGGGCAGCATAGACTATGGGTGTGGGAACTGTTTCAGATTTCGATTAAACTTGCTTCCGTTCTGTGTTACAGGCCTCTGCTTTTCTGACCTATACCATAAAGCATATGAATGGAAATTAGTGGAAAGCTTTTCCAGAATAGTTTTTGTAATTTAGCTAATGGAAAAAATGCTTCACGTATTGGCAGGTGACAGCTTTTCTTTTTCACTGTAGATAGTTATTGGGCTGGATTTATGACTGAATTTACTGAAAGCACTCTGGTATAAACAGTGTGAGAGAAGAGATGGATTGTTCATTCGTGACCATTGGAAGTTTAAATGTTAAATGTAATAGTGTGTATGTTCCCTGCCTTTGATCTGTCTGTAATTTAATGTTTTGTCTGCCAGGGTTTGAAAGGTTTGTGTGCTGTTTGTGCTGGGAAAATCTAGGACTAGTACCCCGTGAACAGTTACATGTATGAGCTGTAATGTGCAGAATGAGATTAGAGAGTGCAGTTCTGGTGTCAGGGACTGCAATGTAAATGATTGATGAAGCCTGTGGAGAAAGCTTCCTAAACGGCTGTGTCAAAGGAGTTTACAGCTATCAAAGCATTCTAATGCTTCTGAAATACATTTTAAAATTCTGATGTCAGCATAGAGTAACGTTGTTAACATCAGTATTTCAGCTCAAAATGTTATGATTGAAACAACAATGAAAGTATCTTCAGTGGAAAATGCATAACTCAATAATAGTAGACAAACTTACCAAGTTTTTTTTTTTTTTAATTTGGAGGTTGGTTCCCAAATTTGCTTTTGTGCAGGACAATGGATTGCTCTGAATGCTGACCTATGAGGAGCTGCTTTTGGAACTGATGTATTAAAAATGATTATTTTGTGGGGAAAAAATATATACGGAGTAATTTTCCTTCATTTTTCACCAATTAGAAAGTAACTGAATAAAAAAAAATCGTGGTTTTATTAGGACTGTTAGAATTCACACATTCAACCAATCCGATACATTCAAAGCTTTTATGACCATCTTTTTAATTGCTTGGGTAATGGCTCTTCATTGTACAAAGTGTCGCTATATTGTCAAATCTCACATCTGGTAGAAGATTTTATGTGCAACTGAGGAGTATTTCTGGTCTGGTGGCTGGGCCAGAAGGCTGTTTCCAGTCTAAAATGCTGAATACGACCACCAAATAATTCCAACGGTTTGTCACATACAATTATATTAATGATTTTAAAACCAATGAAAAGTTGAATTAGGTTGAGGACAAAAGGAAGAGAAATGTATTTAATTAAAGAACATTTATTAAATAGTGAAAGTATATTAAGCATGCAATTTGACAAAAAAAAAAGTTCATGTTTGCCTCTAGAGATCTCTCTCTGTTGTTTGGATTAAGGTGTGGATTCTGTTTTTCTTCATACTGCACTTCATTGATATTACCTGTTTTTGTTTTTTTTGTGTGTGTGGTAATACAAAAATCTACTAGATGTGATTTTAAGCTGTTAAATCTTCAACACTAAAGCAGATATTGAGTGTTGTAACTAAGAAGTCTGAAGATCTTTTCTGCTTCTCAGAATAACCTTCATGCAACAGGAAAAGGAGGACTGAGGGTGGAATACGAATTTCAGTGTGTTTTTCATTATCAGCTACAGATCTCCATAGTTTCTGAAACTGCACCTAAAATACTGTTTAAGGTAGCTTAAAAATGACTCAAAAATCTCTGTCCTATATTTTCTGGTTTGTTTCTTTTTAATAGTTTGTTTAAGTTAAGATTTATTAGGTTGGGCACTTCTCAGAAGTGGAGACAATAAAAGCCGAAGAACTAGACTACAGAAGAACTGAGCAAGTATATATATAATGCTTTGTTTATCTCTTCAATTCTCTCCCAGCCCCCAACTGTTTTCTGGTCAGAAAATTTCTTGAGCCCAGTATGGCTTGCTTATTTAGTAATTCCCTACTGGGTTTCTCTTCCAAATGCTCCTAGAGTAGCTCCTTGAATTCATGTTCTTAGACACAACGGCGTCCTTTATCAAGGAGTTACACAGGTCTGCTGCCTGCTGTGTAGATTCACCCCACACCCCTTTTTTAGAAACAAAAAACAAAAACGAAAACTTGTTTTCTGTCTGTTTTATTTCATCACAGGACCACAGAATAAGTTAGTTTGGAAGGAACGTCTGGAAGACATTTGGTCTGCATTCTTACTAAACGGTTACGTCAGGTCACTCCTTGTCATGCCCAGATTAGTTCTGAATGTCTCTGAGGACTGGAGATACTACAGCATGCTCTGGGCTGCCTGTTCCAGTGTTTGGCCACCTTCATTGTGAAGAATATTTTCTTCACAAACAAGAATTTCCTATTCAAAACTTTTCATGCTGCAATTTTTGTTCTTTACCTCTTCTTTACTTGCTGTGCATCCTCCAAGAGGAGGAGGACTGCTCTGTCCCATAACCATACACTACGTGCTTAGCATGTAGATCATAGAACCATAGAATGGTTTGGGTTGGGAGAGACCTTAAAGATCATCATCTAGATCCCCATTAACCTTCTGTCCTCCAGAGTGAACAAGCCCAGCTCTCTCAGTCCCTCATTCTACATCACATGCTGACCTTCTATGGGCCCTCTGGGCTCCTTACAGGATGTCAGCGTGTCTTGTTTTGGTAGCCTGAAACTGAACATAGTGTTCCACATGTGGTCTCACACATGGTAGAAAGAGGGGAAGAATCACTTCCCTTGTCCTGTTAATGACCCGTAGTTAGTGCACGATTATGGACTCTGTATCCAGTCATCACCATGCCACTTCCTAACTTGCCTCTGTTTTGAGGCTGAAGAGTCATGTTTTAGTCATTCTTCATGCAGTAGCAGTTCCAAGGCTGTGATCATCCTTGTTGCCCGTTTCTGAAAATTTTTCAGTTCTAGCATATCCTTCTTGTGCAGTTCTAGTCACATCATCACTGCATTCAAAGTGGTGTGTTGTAGGGTCACGGATTTAGATAGTTTCGTAGCACTGCTCTATGGTATGCTGATGTGCCTTTGGTAATAATTTCTAACATCTGATTTTATTTTTTAAAACTGGTTCCAAATACTGAGTCAATATTTTCCAGGAACTACTACACTGTCACTATTTTGTCCCTTAGTGATAACAATCAGTTCAGAACTTATTGTTGTGCAGTTGGATCTGGGATTGGGTTTTCCCCCCCACCTCCCCTGCCTCTGCAGAACCCCTGCAGAACTTCAGTGGTGGTCTCCTCTCTATGGTGAGAGTGGACCATTTCCTCTTATTGTCTGTTCCCTATCTTACAGCCAACTATTCTTCCACATCAGAACTTCACTTCTTTTTTGGTTTCATAGCTTTCCTAAAAGCCTTAGGCGATGAGTTTTGCCTTTTGGAAATCCACATGAAAGTTTTCCCTCATGCACAGGTCATTAAAGCCATCAAAGAACTCCAATACAGAGCTTTATTGTACAGTCTGTGCTGCCTCTCCCCAGTAGATTATATTTCTCCAGGTGTCCACTAGTTATGTTGTTTATTTTAATAATTATATTTTAATATTCCCTAATTAACATTGAAAGCCTTTAGTTCCCTGAATCACTTGAACTCCTGGTGTCATACATGATATAC
Organism: Anser cygnoides; assembly: GCF_040182565.1. Taxonomy (NCBI): domain Eukaryota; kingdom Metazoa; phylum Chordata; class Aves; order Anseriformes; family Anatidae; genus Anser; species Anser cygnoides. Next base: position 74,520,767 of record NC_089874.1, read on the forward strand.
ATAGCATGCACCTTTCTTTAATTCTGTTTCTGCTTGAAGCTTCATGCATGCTTTTGTGGACTTTCTCAGTGTTTACTAACCTCTGATATCTTTTATAGTTGTGGATTAAGAGTAGAATAACTTCCCAATTAATAACAGCCAAAGAGCTTTTCTCCTTTTATGCACACCGTCTTAGCCTTTCAGCCTCCAAAAGGTCTCTACTCTGTTGTGGAGCATTGTTGAAACTACATTCCAAACTGTTTCTTTTATTTGGCTTGAGTATGTCATAATGTTAAGCAGAAAATGTTAAAATTTGTTAAAATGTACCATACAGTTAACATCTGTGTTGCACCTTTTAAAGTACTTTACTTAGAAGTTTGTGTATCTGTTAAGAGTGGTAGGCACTAACTGTCCTACTCCACCTTCATCCCCTGCCCAGTGTTTTAAATACACAGCATTCACTTAAGTATTCCGGGTCTTGGGGTTCAGTAGAGGTGTATTTTGGTTGTTGTAACTAACTAATAGCTAAAGGAAATGCAGGGAAATTCAGAGACATAATTGCTAGTCTGAGAGAACATCAATCACCTTCCAGAAATGCTTTTAGAGACTGCCCTCTGCTGTTTCTCTCAACCCTCAGCTTTGCTTCTTGCTTTTTTTTTTTCTTCGTGAAGTAAAAATATTTTTAAGTTTTGTGTGTCAAATGCAGCATAGTATATCTTGTCCCAAATTATATTCTACAAGAAGAACTTCAGTCACTAAAGTTGTTTGGTACTGTATGAAGACTGTATGTTGCTTTTTCTTACTGTCTCCTTATTTTTACTTCTCACATGATCTAATAAATTTGTGATTAACTTTCCTTATCAAAAAAAGGACAATTTATGGGAGAACATAATTAAAATACAAACCCTAACACATTGTTATCAGCAGGATTATGGTGTTTAGAATGTTTGTGCTGCCTCTGCTAGCTTTTTAAAGTTACACTAATCTGGAAAAGAGAGCACTGGCTAGGAATGAAGAGCTCCTCACTCCAGTATTCCCGTTGTCCTGCTGCATGAGAGGGGGAAGATTGTATTTCCTCCTTGTGTCTTCTTGACCTGTTTTTTGTCTTTTCTGTTTGATTGAAGTCTTTACAGATTGAAGTCTTTACTGGCCTCATAATGTGTGTTTGCACAGTGCCAAGCGTAATAAGCAGGGTGCAATCTTGAACAGATTTCCCAGGTACTTTCCCAATATAAATAACAAAAAACATGAGAACTTATAATTTACAAGTCAAAGCTGTGGTTGATTTCTAAAACAAATCTTAAGAAAAGTCTGTGCTTGCAAAAGCTTGTAGGTGGCCTTAAAATGAAATGCTTGGTTGTCTGAGGTTATGAGACTGCTTAGGGGATACATAATTATGCTGGATTGTAGTAGACAATGTTAGTTGATAGGATGAAGTGAAAACTTGGTTCTTTTAACAACATGTCTGCGTAGATGTATATTTATGGGAAGAAACCCATTAATATGCATAGCATGCTAAGCAAAATAGAAGTTTCCCAATTCAGACTTTTCAAAAATACTCATGTTACACTGGAATGTTTCTGTTGGGCAGCTGGAATTCATGTGACCTATTGGCCTTGTAAGTTAAAACTACCAGGTGGTACAAGATGAAAAAAAAAAAAAAGACAATGTTATGATATGAATGTTGATGCCGCTTCTCATCCACAAATGTTAGTATTTGGTAGTTTTTTTTTCTCGCCACTAGGTTATGCTGCTTCATAATGCTGGTGAACTTGAAGCTCTAACAGTAGAATCCAATAGTGAAGTAATATATGGAAGAATCATGCTTATTGTTCAATTTTAGTTTTTCCTATAATAGAGATGTTGGTCGGGATGCTCTGATAGCCCTGCAAGAGGTACTCCATTTTGCATGGTTAATACGTGTGAAAGCAATAGTCAGTGTTCCTTTCTCAAATGCAGTGTTCTCTGAATCTGCGTTTTACAGAATTGAGCTAGTGTTAACGGTGTACATTTCAACATTTTGAGTTGTTGATGTGGCATTAGATGGTTGCTTGGATAATACAAACTGATCAACTTTAAGTTAGAAAGGAAGTATCTTTGATATAATTGTCTAGGACCTGAGACAAAGGAATTTCTGAAAGAAAATGCATGTTCACAGACTCAGCAGCTATGGTCAAAGCCCATTAAGAAACCAGTTAAGACAAATGTTTTTGGCTCAGAAATCGTACTGTACAGCCTTCTCATAAAATATTTATGCAAAAATTTATAGGTGTTGTTCAACACTAAAATATGTTGCAGTTCTTGTCTGATTAATCATGGTGTGGAAGATTAATAACTTTAATTGATTTTCATGGTTCTAATTCTGGACCTAATTATATTAACCTCTTATATAGCATTAGCTGTTTGAATGTATGTGGGAGAGTCAATAATGACATTATAGGTTTAACTGCGCTCTTTGGTCAACTCTGCCTGAGAGCAGGCCAAGCAGGCCAGGACCCTCTCTGACTGTTAAGAATTTATGAAACAGGTAAGCTAATAAAGGGGGAGTGTGATTAGTAAGGCAGAATAAAAATCACTGGGAATTAGCAAATTTGTACATTAGTGTCTTGGCTTTATTTGTAAGGAGAGTGACTGAAGCAAAAATATTAGTATCGTGGTAAAACCATACAATGTCTTAGACACTGGGAGAGGAAAGTAATTAGTTGAATTTAATTGTAATGTTGACTTTGTTCATGAACTGACTTTTTAGACATGAGCTATGTGTGTGAGCAGTTCTATGAAGATCAGATGTTTGACAGCGCTTGTTTAAAAACTGTAGTTCAGGAGATCAAGATTCTTATTAGGTGTTTGCTTGCAACGTGAGTTTGACTGGAATTAGTAACTCAGTAGTTTGAAAGAAGCGGGTGAAGTCCCGTCAACATACTGCAAATGCTTGTCTCTGCAGTCTCACCCACCTTGCAGCTGTGTGTGTTGAGGTAGTTGTGCCAGCTGCACCATTGGTACCTGTATTCCTGTCTGATGGAGTGAAATGCAGTGGGTTTCTATGGCTGCACACCATACAGGATTAGTTATAGTCAAGACAGTGCTGTCATATTTGCTTGGTACTCTTCCATATTTGCTTCACAGAGCTGTAAATGATGATTTGGGGTGTATGTGCTGTGAGAACTAGTCTGCACCCAAGGAATTCCCACTGTTCTACCCAAGTTGCTGTAACGCAGGGCTTATGCCAGGATGACTTTCAGCTCTGTAGCCCGTTTGGCGTTTGTGCTGGTGCGAACCTGCATGTACCTGTTGTTACAGCTGTATGTCTCAGAAACACAAGGATTGAAACCTAGGTTTCTGATGCAACACTTTTTGGGTGAAGCAATTTCCTGTGCCTAACTTCTATAATTAAGTTTATTAAGGATTCTGGCACCCTTACAGATGGATGTATTTGTGTTATAAGGCTCAAGGAAAGTGCTTGTTAAACTGAAGCCTGAGGACATGGCCAGCTTTAAGGGTGTTAGGATAGGGGTGTGCTAATATGATGATGTACGACTGTATTTCCGTTGCAGCTGCTGCCTTACTCTGCCGATTACCTGGGCGTGTTCCTAGGCTTGACCGAGCAGCTTTTGCCCTGGAAGGGATCTGGCAGCCCATCTCTCCAGTGGGGTCATTTGCCTTTTCTCACTGCGGCCGTATGTGACCAGGCAGTCGGCAGACATGGACAGCGCCGTTTCTGCCCAAAGGGATTTTGTCAGGCTCTGTCCCGCCACGCAGTAACTGGCCCCTTCGTGGCAGTGCTCTTGATGTGACCTGCAGCAGAGCACCCTGGAGCTGGCCCGCAAGAAGCACTGGTGCTCCATGGCCACCAGCTGGTGGGGTGCTGGCAGCAGCATTGGCCTGTACACTGGGGAGTGGCAGGCAGGAGACAACAGGAACTGCTCATACCTCTCCTGGAGAGCAGGATAGCTTCAAGTCCTGAAGACCACAAAATACACAGTAAAGTTCCCCATCTCTCCAGAGGGACGGAACCTAGTTTGTCCTAGACTCCTTTAGCTGGTTAATAGTCAGTAGTTTGTGATGTCTGATGCATTCAACATGGAGCAACCAGGAATGTACTGTCAGGCCTCAGAAAATACAAGAACTTACTGGAGAGAAGAGGAGCCTTATGCAGTGCTTGCTTGTGCTCCACCACTGAGTTACCGAAACAGAAGCTGGAAAACTGAGGATACAGCTTGGCAGAGGAGAACTGCCCATACCCTTTTCCTTTCTTCTTTCCTCAAGTAGTAGTCCTCTTTAAAAAAGTTAAGTGATCTTGTAACAGCTGAGATAGCTTTCTGTTGTTGTATGTCTTAGTTTTCTGATGGCATGCACTAAAGGACAAAGTTTAACTGGACTTGACTTTGAACTCCAAGGTTTAAGGCAGAAGCACATGCTTAGTTCTTTAGAACCAAACATTATGACAACATGGTGGAGCAGCTGCAATCCTATACCCTGTCCAGAAGTACAGCTCACCTCTTGTAAGTAGTGCTAGGCTTCTGCAATGTTTGTTGTGTTGGAAAAAAACTTTATTTCAATACAAAAATAAAAATGTAGTCTGATTTATGAGAAAAGCTCCTCTTCTTTGTGCAGATAAGCTCAACTGCTACTGTAACAGAAGAAATCATAAGCAGGAGAGAATTTCTTGCTTTAGTAAGAAATTTCTTGTGGTTTTGGGATGTCTTCACTGAACCAAAATAATTTCCAAGCCTGGGTTATCGCCTAAATGCATGTTTAAGTATTTTATAATTTCAGGAACATTGACATTTCAAACCTAGGCTTATTTATTATGTGATATTGATTTTTATAAAAAAAATAACTTTTTATAACTATACATTCTTTCGAGTATTAACAATTACAAAATTTTTTATTTGCCTCCACAGCAGTAACTGAGATCTGTGTGGAAGATTGGTGGAACTAGCATGAAGAGAAGCTCTTAGAGGTAGTGACTACTTCTTCTGTGTATTGACTAAGAGTAACTACCCCTCCTAATGGTTGATGACATCCACAGGTCAATTAGGAAGTAAATTGCTTCGAGGTGATCAGGCCCAGTCAGCATGGGTTTATGAAAGGTAGGTCCTGCTTGACGAACCTGATCTCCTTCTATGACCAAGTGACGCGCTTGATGGATGAGGGGAAGGCTGTGGATGTGATCTACCTTGACTTCAGTAAGGCTTTTGACACCGTTTCCCACAGCATTCTCCTCAAGAAACTGGCTGCTCATGGCTTGGACTGGCGTATGCTTTGTTGGGTTAAAAACTGGCTGGATGGCCGGGCCCAAAGAGTTGTGGTGAATGGAGCCAAATCCAGTTGGAGGCCGGTCACTAGTGGAGTCCCCCAGGGCTCAGTGCTGGGGCCAGTCCTCTTTAATATCTTTATCAATGATCTGGATGAGGGGATCGAGTGCACCCCCAGTAAGTTTGCAGATGACACCAAGTTAGGTGCGTGTGTCCATCTGCTCGAGGGTAGGAAGGCTCTGCAGGGGGATCTGGATAGGCTGGACCAATGGGCTGAGGTCAACTGCATGAAGTTCAACAAGGCCAAGTGCCGGGTCCTGCACCTGGGGCACAACAACCCCAAGCAGCGCTACAGGCTGGGAGATGAGTGGTTGGAAAGCTGCCTGGTAGAGAAGGACCTGGGAGTACTGGTTGATAGTCAGCTGAATATGAGCCAGCAGTGTGCTCAGGTGGCCAAGAAGGCCAACAGCATCCTGGCCTGTATAAGAAGCAGTGTGGCCAGCAGGTCTGAGGAGGTGATTGTCCCCCTGTACTCGGCTCTGGTGAGGCCGCACCTCGAGAACTGTGTTCAGTTTTGGGCCCCTCGCTACAAGAAGGACATGGAGGTGCTTGAGAGAGTCCAGAGAAGGGCAACAAAGCTGGTGAGGGGTCTGGAGAACAAGCCTTACGAGGAGCGGCTGAGGGAGCTGGGATTGTTCAGGCTGGAGAAGAGGAGGCTCAGGGGAGACCTCATCACTCTCTATAGGTACCTTAAAGGAGGCTGTAGTGAGATGGGGGTTGGTCTATTCTCCCACGTGCCTGGTGACAGGACGAGGGGGAATGGGCTAAAGTTGCACCAGGGGAGGTTTAGGTTGGATGTTAGGAAGAACTTCTTTACTGAAAGGGTTGTTAGGCATTGGAATGGACTGCCCAGGGAAGTGGATGAGTCACCATCCCTGGAGGTCTTTAAGAGATGTTTAGATGTTGAACTTAGTGATACAGTTTAGTGGAGGACTTGTTAGTGTTAGGTCAGAGGTTGGACTAGGTGATCTTGGAGGTCTCTTCCAACCTAGACGATTCTGTGATTCTGTAAATGAATTGGGACTGGAGAACTGGCTTTGGCTTCTCAAGGCTATAACCCTCAACAAGACTGTCACTTTATTTTTTTTAACCACCTATTAATTGTGATGTTGTTTGTGAACATGCTCAGAGAAGTCCCTGCCACAGCACTTGGACAAAACTAAACCCTCTTGCAACACTGGCTGAAATTTGTTTTTTTGTGTTATTCCAGGGATGTCTTGCTAAAATCAGCTGAGTTCTTTCTAAATAACTTGTATATGGGAAAAATCAGAATTGTTAGTCACCAGTACTGTGTGTGTGCATAATACATACAATATTGTGTATGTACAGATAATATATACAGTATAATATGACTAACAATTCATATACAGGCACATACTGGAGTTACAGTTCTCTCATTTTCTTTTCTTCCTTAGGTAAGTTCCTTTTTGTCATGGGATGGGGGGCATGAAATATGGGGAAAAATTTAGTAACATCATTATTTACAAGTGTGTCCCTGACAGAGTGACTGAAATTATTTGCCAGTTCAGGCAAATTTGAGGGTTTCTCATGGGATTTCTCATTTCCCTGTAGCATATAAAGGCTGTGTGCACTTATGAGGGCAGTGCTCGCTGCCCTAAGTACTGTAGGTGGCTAGTTAAAAGCCAGCTACTTTACATCAAGGCTAAGCAAACAGCAAAAGTTTTACTTGCATATTGCTTGTAGAATGGAATTGCTCAGCAATCTTTCCCTGGTGTTGTATTGGTGTAACTGACACGTATCATGTGATTAAGTGGGTAGTTTTGATCAGAGATGGAAACTTCGCCATCACAACACAAAGCACATGCACCTTTCCAAGCATAACCATTATGTGGAGTCAGCCCTGTTTTCCTGACTTGGCAGAATTAAGGGGTTTCTGTACATCCAACTCAGTATAAAGTGGAAACAAAACACATTATGTACATTTTCTTTATTGCTGGACATTTTTATTTTTTTGAGTAAGTAGGCATAATTGCTTAAAGGCTGAGGTTTTTAATAACAGTAAGTACTTTGTCTTTTTTTTTTCTGTGGACTAAAAGATACCTTTGATCAAAATTTTGCCTTATATTACAGTTATTTCTGTACAAAAATAAAGTCAAAAATCAGCTTACTTTTAGCTGATATTCCCCAATGTATTTACAGGGTACTGTCAAGAAACTTCATCAGGCAACCAAGTAAAATATAGAACTCTATATTAAAGCAGTTGCATTGTATTCAGTCAATTCTGAATGGCTCTGACCTTTGCCAGTCAGTCTGGGTTGGAGAGTCCAGCCACAATTATAAGAGTGGTGTCTTTAAAAGAAAATTTTTAATATTAAAAACTTATGCTGACATTATGGAGTACGGGAACTGATAACTGTATTTCCATATTAGAGCAGTCTATAAATATTCTCAGCTACATCTCTCTTTATAATACAGCAGATACAGAATGCAGACTTCTGTTACTTATAGGGTAATACATATTTGCAATAGTAAAATCAATGTATGAAAATTTTGGAATTTACTTGTTAATAAAACTGCTTATAAAGTAACCATACAATTGTAACAACTATAACTCTGAACTATTAAAATGTACAGAAAGACTGTTTACACCATTGCACGTACTTTTTCCCTTTGCTTTGAAAGATTTATGAAATACAGAATAAAATTAGTCAAATTTACTGACAGCTCAAATATGCAATGTGCACATCCACAGAAGCAAGAAGAAGCAAAGTGTTGGCATCTGTCAGGAAGGCTGCCAGCAGCTCTCCAAAAAAAATATACCTTACTCTTCTTCCCTCCCTCTTCCCACATATGTGCAGGCCAGTAGGTTAGTGCAGAATGGATGAATAAAACTTTGTTTTCAGTGTTCTGAAAGGACGAAAAGTTTCCCCTCCACTTTTATCATCAATTTTAGGTCAATGCAAGTTGGGTTTAATGTTGTAAGGCACTTATTACTGCTTGTATTGCAGTGGATCCAGTCTTAAAGGCATTTGTTACATCAACTGAAGATAATAATGCTTTGGAAAGTTTTGAGTGAGCTAGCAGTTCCAGTATGTGACTATTTCAGCTGATTTTTCCCTCCCCACCCTCTGGTCTTTCTACAACACGGTTGGAAGATATTTTCCTTGGAAATTCTGGTTCTTGGTTAGCTTGTCAACAGATGTGATCAGTATCATCAGGTCATTTTGAGGCCAAGCAGCGATATGTTCTATTTAGAGTGCAGTAGAACTGGTTTTGTTTTCACCTGGAGCTGCCCTGGCTTCCATGACTACTCACTGATCGAGAGGTGCTGTAGCGTTTTTTCACAATCATACTGATGTATGCTTTCATCAGCTTTGCAATGTCAACCACCTGCCAAAAGAGAATAAAGAGCAGAAAGTCCTTAGTAAGGTAACAGTATGTGAATGAGTTCCTTTATACACTAGCAGTAAAAGAAACTGTTGAGCTTTCAGCACAAGTTTTTTGCTGTTAAATAAAAACTCAGGACTTCTGTCCATCTCATGATGTCTTCCCTTTAGCTTTACAGGGATCTGAAAAAAGAATCTGTTAACAGTCACAGCAGCTTCTTTAATTACCAAGTAGTCTGGCTATTAGAACAGGAAGACCATAGTACTAACAAAATTCCTTCTTGCTCTTACCTCACTAGTCTCAAAAAGCAATTCTCTCTCATCCACCACGATCTTGTAGGTGTTGGCAAGCGGTGCTCCGAATGACAAGATATGTTCATACTGAAACACCTCCAAAGGCCTTCCTTCCCCACGCTTGTAGACAGAAACAGCATCAGCGCTGACTCCAAGCCACAACTCTTGTGGGAAACCTCCTTCTTTGCACTAGAGGAAAGAATGTAAATTAAAAGTAACGGTAACAGAGGAGCCACACCACACTTACTGTTGAGATTCTTGCCTGTAGCTATTTTAAAAAAGAAGTGTATTGCTTGTCCATCTTTGAACAACATTTTATGCTTCTCCTAAACACACATGCAACTTACAGGGTAGCATTCTGTCCCTCTGTATTTTATGGATAAGTGGTGGATTTAAATGCCTACAGTGCATGCTAAGTGGAGCGTGCTTTTAATATACAACATTTTATTACATCAGCTGTCTGAGTATTTGTGATATGGCATTTATGGTTTCACCAGTCTGTAATGAGATCACCAACTATACAGCACAACCTATATTTTGAGTGGTCAGGAGGTCTTACTCACCTCTACGTCAAACAGTGTTGACCCATATCCAGGCCATTCCTTAATCAAAGCCATATACTTTGCCATAGCCTGCTCCTGGTTCATCCTCTGCAGTTTTTTCCATTTGTCAATAATACTAGTCCTGGAAGCTGAGATTTCCTCTTTGACCCACATGTCTAACATCTGATCCTCCTCAACCTTTTGTTTGCTGACAGAGCCACTGCGAAAGCTCCTCCGCAATGTTCCTTCAAGAAAGCTGGCTCGTTTCTTCTCAGCCTTCTCTGCTGCAGTAAATGTTTTGGTAGACTGTGTAATTCGAGACTTCAACTTTTGCAAGGGATATACTTCCTCCATTTCTGGTATGGTGGTATGTGGAGTGTAATCTCCCTGAAGGTACTGGAGACGCAAAGCTGCAAGGACCTGGAGCGTTTCTTCAGGAGCAGGATAGTGTCCTCTAATCACTGCTTCGTGAGCCTAAAGAGAGGAAAAAGGTAACTTTTTATGTACAAACTAATATTTGAAAGAACTGAGAGAGAAATGGGAAACAGACCTAGTGCCAAGCAAACCCAGGATCTGAAATAAATGAACCATCAAATAAAACAAATGTGGTAAATCTCATGGCAAATTTGTTAAACTGGTTAAGACAGGGTGTACCAGAAGAACTGCAAAGCAATTGATGAACTTGCTTAAGGGGAATTTCTCTTACTAGTACAGCTCTTTGAGAATTCAATTATGTAAGGGCAACTGAACCACTGAAAGGAGAAGAAAAATTAAAGGGGAAAAAATCAGGAACTAAACACTTGCTTGGGAGGAGTCATCTATGTTCAAGGGCATTGGGAAGAAATAGTTACCTACTTTTACTCAGTGCTATTAATAATCTGTCTGTGAAACTGATGTTTCCAGAACAATGAGCAAAACCCTAAGACAGCTTTGTAACAAACTGCACTGAGGGAAAACAGTAAATCTTAAAAGGGTCCCAGATAAAATTATTAAATTAATTAAAAAAATGTAGGTTACAGAACTAAAACTTAAGACAGAAGGGATCTCTCTGAAGTTAGTTGCTGAAAAACATCCATGTCTGACACTGAAAGCAAATTGAAAAAACAACAGAACTGATGAACCTCTTTCAGGTATTTTAATATTAATCACAAGTATTGAGTGTGCCATGCTTTATAACTGAAATACTATTGGTCTTAGCAAGACATAAAATATTTGGCTGAACACCAGTCAGTACTGAATGCTGCATGAAAACGATCTGCCATATAAACCAATAAAACAAATCTGATGCAGAGCTCTCATGGATTTTCTTATTACAGTTTAAATTTCATCCCGAAGTGGAGGCATTAACAGGCTGACTAAGCCTAACCAAGGCAAGCTTGTTGCCCAGATCCTTCAGCCAACAATGAGTGTTTCTAGATTGAGCTACAGCAGTAGGCTCTGCAAGGAGACTTCCGGTAGACTTGTGCTGTAACATGGTGCCTTAAAACCCAAACTGTGAAAAGCAAGAAATACTCCATTACAGTGAACGTGCTCCCAGTCTTGTGGGAAGGGGAAAAGGCTTCATCCATACAAAAATTCAAATATGTCAGCTCCTGATCACTTCATGCTTACCTGCCAACAGAACATCTGTGTAAACTTGTTTGCATGCCAAGACACTGAAATCTTTAAGTCTCTAGTACACACCTGAAAGAAGCTGTTCGCTGGAAGACTTTTTAGCCATTTGCAGTATAGTAGAAAAGGAGGAGGTCTTTCCACAATAATATCTGTCATCAGCAAGTTTCAGAGTAATTGCAAGACTTCATATAATAGAAATCCAACTGCTGAGGCATTTAGTTTTCATTATAAATCATTTTTGCTTATTTTCTTTTACGTTTTGCAGTATGGCCTCACTCTTTGCTCAGCACCATGATTAAGTGGATTTTGGCTTACCATACCTGTCTTATGGTTATGGCTGAGAGCGGACTGATTTGTTTTACTATGGTGCCTATGAAATACCAATCAGGTTTTGAAAAGAAAAGCTGCTGATTAGTTCTATACTGTTTTCAATATGGGTATCTCAGAATTTGCTTGTCAATTACACATTTTTACTTTATTTGTTGTACTTTCTTAAGAAAACAGTTTCATAAGAGCAAAATGAAATGCAGGTATTATCCCTTTTTTCCCCCCCCGGATATAAATTATCTAGGATAGGTCCAATTATCCAATTTTTTCACCACTATACATAAAGCAATTCACAGGTAACGCAGAAGCAAGAATAGTCATAACACTAGGTGAATCACATTTGGTTAATTTATGTCAGGATAAGCTTATTTTTATCACTGAACTGCCTTTATTTTTTTATTATTATTATTTTTACATTTGCTGCTTGAGCAGTGCATTTAGTTAAACAGTAGAACAATCAAAACATTCCCCTCGTTGCCTAGATCTCGCTTTTTTCCTTCTCTTAAAAAGTGCCTCAGAACAAAACCTTTTTCCTTACCTGCTCAAACATAAAGGCAAATTCCACGCTATCTTTTGGGACATGTTCCGTGTCCAGGAAGCAGTAGAGCTTGAAGTAGAACTTCCAGTGCATCTCCCCAGCTTCGGCAGTGGCAGCAAGCCTACAGGTGTGTGTGGAAAGGGAGAGAGAGATCAGACCTTCATAATCAAACTCCTTTCTAAATTGACACCTGAAAAATTTCAGCATGGCATTAGCTGAATTTTGCTTTCCTACACCTGGTATCAATCTGGTATTGTTGACAGCAGTTAGTTGTTTCAAGTATACCTGACTTATGTGATCTGGAGATACATATAAATATGTATTTAAAGCCCAAAACTAAATCAAGGACTTACAAATGTTGACTCAGTACTCAGTCAACTGTTTCTAACCCAGTTTCTCTTCACAATCTTTTATCTATGGCTCAGACAAGTGTTGATAAAAACGACATTATTAAGTTATCCTGTTACAAACTGTACTTGCACATTAGACATTCCTTTTTTTTCCTCTCATTATCATCATAGAATCATTAGGGTTGGAAAAGACCTCCAAGATCATCTGGTCCAACCATCACCCTACTACCAATGTCACCCACTAAGACATGTTCCTAAGCACCACGTCCAACCTTTCCTTGAACACCCCCAGGGACGGTGACTTCACCACTTCCCTGGGCAACTCGTTCCAATGCCTGACTGCTCTTTCTGGGAAGAAATGTCTCCTCATTTCCAACCTGAACGTCTCCTGGCACAACTTGAGGCCATTCCCTCTAGTCCTATCACTAGTTACGTGTGAGAAGAGGCCGATCCCCAGCTCCCCACACCTTCCTTTCAGGTAGCTGTAGAGAGCAATAAGGTCTCCCCCGAGCTTCCTCTTCTCCAGACTAAACAATCCCAGCAGTATGTAGATAAAGGATGCTGATTGCCATGCACATAACATCAGAAATGTATTATTTCCTATTTATTAGATTTGGCGGGAGAGAAGGAGAGGTGCACTCACTTTTCAAACTTCGCCAAGACATCAGCCACAATGGTTCTGCTTTCAATTGCTTTATCAGTAGTTCCATTATATTCAAACAAAGCAAACATATTTCTGCTGTCCTCCATGGCCAAACCACGAATTAACTTTTCAACCACCTAATGAAAAACAGCACATGAAGAAACCATGGGACGGAGAAGTAGTACCACAGATGCAAGACAAATAAGTAGGAGAAATTCAAAACTAGGTTTTACATTAGGCTAAAAATGCTGCTAAGATGTTCTCATCATCAGTATTAATTGTTGCCAAATTCCACTTTCATTTTTATCCTAAGTAAGGATGATTCCTTCAGAATATATATGTGCTATCACCTGCCCAGATATAAATAACCTTTGTATTTCACCAACTCGGCTAAAGTGTTCCTGCTTAGCAAACAATTTGGCCTCGTACACATCAGTATATACCTGAAGTTATTCCAATAATGCCTCTATTGAGTTGCTTAGTCTGTCCTGCATTTTTTCCTACAAAAGCGCTATTGCTGGGTAATCCTCTGCAGAGTAAAGACAGTTGTAGTAGACAGGATTTCTTCAGAACATCCTGGAGGGGTGGGGCAGAGAGACCTGTAAGCCTTCCTTGCCCTGACAGCAGCGACCGTGCCCTCCCACCTGGCAGGGACACTGCTGGTACTTCCAAGGGCTAACACTGCTACTGGCTGGAACTGCCACTACAGAGAAACACTGGTTCTGCGCCAAAGCTGTCTGTCACCACTTCTCACCTCTCCAGCTGTGGTGTGCGAGTTGATCGTAATCTTACAGGAGCCACCACCATGACAATACACTGTAGATGTCATTTCCTGTCTGCTGATCAGGGCTTCTATTTCATCCCGTGATGGCACAAACTCTCTGCATTTGGTTTTTTTCAGAGATTCGTAAGTAAAAAGTGCATATTTCTCCATTTCAGTTCCTGGAAACTGGTCACGAACCCTGTAAGACAAATATTATTTAAGTTGCCAGTCTGCAAAACAGAAAGTTTATTTATTTGAGAACCATTCTTTCCTGAAAGTGACAAAGTACTAATGTATTCAGTACGCTATTTAATTGACACAGTCAAAGGTTTATCTGCACTGTCAAGGAAAGTGTTCTAACACGATTTACTGTGCAGTAACTTATGTACACACATCATTTTGTTCTGCAAACCTAACAGAAAGCAAAAACGGAACCGCCTTTATAGCATTAACTACAGGAACATTGTAACGGCTCAGATTTGACAGCAGGATAACTGTAATAATCTTGTTGCAATCAACTCCCTTTTTTGTCAATAACGGTTGTTGAATAAAGACAAAACTACACTGAGGTACTACAGAAAAAAAAATGTTTGACAGCTCAGTTTTGCAGCAGTGTCACTTAGGATACTTGATTTCTATTCATGACATTCTTGAAGATTCTCTCAAACCTTACTCTTCAGCAGTTAGTACTACAAATACAACTTTAATGAACTCATTTATGATTATATATTATAATAATATATTATTTATTTATAATGAATTTAATGAACTCTTAATTATTGAAAACCACTGAATTTCAGTAGCTTTTCGTACAGAGTGTTTCTGTAATATTTCCAATGACAAAATATCAGCTTCTTCAACCTAATAAGGTTTCATTTATAAGTGTATGAAAAATTAGAAATTCATCATCTACAAGGCATAAAAAGATTCCTGCAGGATTACAGCAATGCTTTAAGAAGACCGTGCAGCTATAGTGTTGAAACAAACCTGCAAATATTGTGTCAGATAGCTTTATTTTTTTTAAACAGGGAGACTATTTTATGAACTGAGTTAAATTAAAAAAGTGAATCAATATTGTTATATATTTTTTTTAAATTCCAACATTTATGCATAGTGATTGATGTATTTCACAAATCTCACTTTGACAGGTATGTCTTCAAGGATTTTACAAACATTTATAAAATAATTACATTCAGCAAAGTGATTTACAGAGTCCATGTTCTAGCACAAACATAGATGTGACTTTTAAATTACTGAGAACAGTTTGTTACTATTGGACTACTTTTCCTAAGGGGACACACTTTACGTTCTTCGGCTGCATCAGAGCAAGAGGAACTCTACATTCTGGTTAATGCTTAGCTTTCAAAAATGTTTCAAAAATGTTCCTCAGCAGTTGCTAGTGTCTTAAATTAGATTTGCAAATAGACATTTTTACCTCAAGTATATCTTTAAACACTGTAATGTTCTTTTATGTGTATAGTACCTCAAAAAACTAAGGTAAGCATGATGAATAATTTTTAGCGACTTGATTTGGACAGTTAGGAACAGGACCTGCGCATACTTGCCACAAGTCATTTAAGCAACTTCACAAAATTACAGAAAGCCCCCCCCACCCCCCACCTTTTGTCAACATTAGTAAATTATGATTATGCATTTAGTTTCATGGGGCTTTGCTTGATTCCTCGAATAAGAATCAAGATCAACTCAAACACTGTTTTCTTACAACTTTTTTTTTCTTTTCAGATTTACTCTTTAGCATAACCAGTTCAATAAGTGAATGTATCTTCAAATCACACTACAAGATGTCTAAACACTGTTACATGTTGTGGGGAAAAAGACAGTGAGTGAAGAAACTTCTCGCTCTTGTAGTTGAAGGCTTCTCACCTTTTGAGATGAAACTTGAGATATTTGAGGATGCTACGACTTGGCAGAAATGTGCAACTCATGCAGGTGAGTATTTGCCAACTATAAAGGTTCCCCACGCTCCCAGGGTTAGGCACTTTATTGGTCTGCTTGATGAGCTGACAGTAGAGCTCATCTCGAAGAGGTCGTAAATCATGTCCTGTTTGGAGGATACCTTGAATTATAGGGATGGGATCAGACATAGACTCCAGCTGCTGTAAAGAATTAAATATCTTGATAGCTTCATCCTGCAGAGTTGTGTAACCTTTGTCTTTTAGTACTGCGAACAAAAACCAGGGAGAACGGTGCTTAGACTGAGATATTAAAGAGAAAGCACTCAGACTTATCATAGGAATTGCCCAGTGATATATTCTATGGCCCTTATTATGCAAGATATTAGAACGGATCTTTTCCATTTCCAATGTATGATGCCAACTCATTTTATGAGCTATTCTGTTATTGAGATTTGTTCTGAATGTAATGAAATACCATTTTGAAATTTCTGACAATGTAGCTTAGAATGTGTATTTTGCTTGATCAGAGATTTTTGATGGAGAAGCTACTTTGACGGAGAGGGGATCCACACTGCTGGTAGTATATCACTTTGTCACTGTCACAAGAAAGTGGAAAGCAAGTCAGATTTTAAGTGAGGTAAAGCATGACTGGATTATGGAAAGTGACAGGTTCATGACATCGCTTTTTTCTACAGCAGAAGTTCAGTTAAACCCAAACAACATGAATAAAACAAAATCTCTGCCATGAAACTGCAACTTTCTTATTAAGTGCTGGAAAAGAAGGTGATTTGATTGATTTTCATACTACAAGTTTTTCAGCACGGGCTAAGAACTTTCACAATATTCTTAAAAGCACCATGGTGCTTGGGTTAAAGGGATGAGAGATTGCTCCGGTGTATGAATCAGTTAGGCCTACTAACCATCAAAGCATGAAGCAGTACAGGCATATCTTCCAAATACTAAATTTCTAACCTAACATTCCTAACATTATACTATTAGAGAAAGTAACTAGAACTCAACTGCAAGTCATGGCAATAACTGAGCATCAGTCAATCTGTAGAGAGACATTTAGTATGGGAAGATTTTGGAAAGACTTCTACTTCAGAGAGAGCTAGCCTTTTCTGTCCAAGGGGATTAGAGAGCATTCATGTTGCGTTTGTGCATGGGACAACCAGCAAAAGTGACCAGCTCAAGATCAGAATTGTGGCTTGCCAATGGACAGGAGGAGGAATAAAAAGAGAAGGGAGAGGTTTCTCCTAGGATTTTATTTTTCTTTTTCATTCATGCAGCAGGATATCACGTGATTTATCAGGAAGTGTTAGAAGAAATATCTTAGCTTTTAATCAACTGTTACCTCCCACCCTCCTCCCAGGGATGAAACTTCTGATCTGAGACAAATCTTGTTTAATACGCAGCTGCAAAATAACACAAGCAAATCCATTTACAGGCATCAGATTCACAACCATCGATAACTGTGAACCGTTCATTTAATAGACTTCTAAGTTAGCGATTGAACAAATAATATTAAAAGACACGATTACACCTGCTTCAGGCATAAATGAACCATTACTTTTTCAAAGCATGCCCATTCACCACTTGTTTCATGTAAATAATACTTCCCACCGCAACTGATGAACCTTACACTTGTGAATTGAAGTTGTGCAGCTGCAGCTCCCCTCATGGGGTATGAAAAAACAATAATTTGAGAAGGAGTGTATGATTCAAGGAGACTGAATGAATTGGGTTTTGTTCTTGATTTCAGTGCCAGGCTTTTCAAACTCTGTCTTCTTAGCTGTGTTGGTAACAAATTTCTCTTAAAGCAGCAATAGCAATTTTCCTTTCTGTAACACTCCTGTAGGAGCACCACAAACACGTGGTTTTCTGCTAGGTAAACTGCTGTTCTCTACCTTCTGCAAGAGAACAGGGAAACTTCTTTATTTGCATTACAAGAATAATTTTTTCACTATACCCATGGACTGAAAACTCCCATCCCACAGTTTAGTCTTTCATACAGAAAAGTGTTTCTATGGCTGAAAAACTTACAGTTTAGATTAATGTCCCCATATGGCAGTGGCAATAATGGCGAGTGCAATGGATGATGAGTGTAACGGAGAATAGGGTTTCTCTTATAGATCTGCTCAACCACATCAGCATTCAGGCAGTTTTCCTATTGGGGTAAGAAAAAAAAGCAGGATGTTGGGTTCAGCATTAACAGTGATACAATGCTTTGTGCCTTTAGGTTGGCTATGAAAAGATCAGTCAGTGTTACTATCTGGTGCTAAATCCACTTGCAGGTACTGTGGCTGCCATGGTTTTCTGCAGGCTATGAATGCTTAGTGCCTGCTAACCTCAGTAGTTGCATAAGCTTACTTTATCTGTGCAGTAAAAAAACCTAACCATAGTAGTGCTGCAGGAGACACAAGTGAAGTTTCATGAGGTTTTCTGGAAGTGTGTTTTCATTTTACGATTGTTTTATTCCAGTATTTCATGGTTGAAATTATATCAAGACATTGTTCTTTAAGTTTTATTTAGAACTATTTCTCCAGCATACCTAATTGGCCTTTTCAGTTGTAATCTGCTGGAACTATCATCAGCAAAACAGTCCAGAAAAATAGCTGCTGTAAACCTGATGCACCCGCTCTGATGTCTAAATACTGTTCTTTCTTAGCTCAAGTCTGACAAATGTGTGATCACTGTCTTCTGTCAATCCTGAACTTCCACATATTTCTACTGCTCTGAAGAAAGGCTCTCAACAGCTTTCGTAGTTTTGAAATTTAGGATCTGATAATTTTTCTCCATGATGGAGGCTTCCACTAAGAAAAAAGGTTGGTAGTTCTCCCCCTTGCCTTTTTTGTATCTTCTGAGAATCATCGTCCCCTGTCCTGAAAGCAGATTAACAAAAATCTCTAGAAAGACCTTCTTTGGGTATGCATGCAATGTCCCCAGCAGGATAATAAAGCAGTAAATATTCACAGAGCATGCTTCTTGTCATGCAGAGAGACATGCTTAACCCACGCTATCATAAATCAAGAAATGCAACACATTGGGGGGTGAGGGGAGAATTAAAAAAAAATAAAAAAATCACAGGAGCTGTCTAGTCCACATCCTGGCACGCTGCTCACTGCGAACATAGCCAAACAGGTCCGCTAACTCATGAACTCACAGACTACAGCTCTACTGCCTGATACAGCAACGTCTGTCAAGTTGCCCAAAACAGTACAGCTTATTACTGTTTTAATGAAAAAAGTTCTCTCCCTCTTCCCCTCCAATTTGCACTTCATACTTTGGTCTTATATTGTTCAAATAGAATTTCCTTTAGCAGGTGAGTGAATACATCAGATTCTACAACTTCAGTCCATGTCACTGCATGACTAAAATTCATGTTTTCTGCTTTATTACTACATACTGCAAAGGCAACATAAAAAAAAGACTGATTTCAAATATTTATTTAAACAACTCTTCTTTCCCAGTTCTGCCTGTTTGTTCCTACCTTAATATCCTGAATAAGTTGCTGAGTTGGGGTATCAATCGGCGCTTTTGTGTCAATCACATTCTGGATGGCACTTGACCAGCGGGTCGCTTCATTAAGCAATTTTGTATAGAGACGGTAGCAATGTTTGCGTCCATACACAGTTACATTCCAATAGCCTAGCACAACAATAAAAATTGTTAACCATGGAAGCAGCAACTATAAATATACCATGACTTCTCTCTGAAAACAGATAGTCCCATGAGACCCCAAGTGCTGAATTCTGGATTGTGCTGGCAGTTTTTCAGGGACTAAGAAGTTGTACTGGCAATTCAGTAACATAATCTGGACAGTATGGTTTTAAAGGAGTTTCTCTCCATTAAAAAAGCATAAGAATAATCTTAGAATGCAGCCACCACCATGCTGCCTTCCATTTCACCCAGTAATCTTAGTAAAAGCGATCAGAGAACATCACTGTGGAATACTGTGAGCGATACGTGACTTGCAGGCCCTGCTTCTCCAGTCCTGTCTGTAGAAGAAGAATCTAAGTCTTGTTTTGTATATGAGTCTTTCATCACCTATGGCACACATACTAGCAGGTATAAAGCATGAGCTGCTACTTCTTTTTAAAAAACGTCATTAATTTCACACAAATGAAGTGGCAAAGATGACAGAAGAGCATTTCAATTCAAATTCTCTCTCTGCATCACTGTATAGGCTTTTTACGAAGCAGATTCAATTAAATAAAACCTATTTCATCTCTCACTAGCAAAAGCCTCTTTGAAGTGTCAGTGACCCCAGTGAGATTACATAGGGCTGTCAATGCTTCTCATTTGCAAACAGCCATGTCTGAACTGAAAACCAGCATGGAAATGTGCTCTGGAGCTGACTCAGATGTAGTATGTAGGTTAGCACCGAGTGGACTTTTACTCTAGATCTCCTTATATTTGCTCCACGAATGTTTGCCCTCACAATTGCTACCCATGTGTCTTTAATGTGAAAGCATATGTGTTCAAACTAATTTAGCAGCAGTGTCAGTCAGTAACTTGAATGCTGGTGAGAACAATTTTTACTGTTGTGTACATTATTACCTATCTTCTGCCCAGTAAGTCCATGTAAAATACCTCAGTGACTTAGGGACCTGATTTGGTTATCAAACTGCAACTCTAATAATCTATTTAAAATATTCTTATGCAGTGTTTGTTACATTACTAGGTAGGTAGGCCAGAAGGTAACTGAAAGGAGACTTGAACCCAGAGCAGACAATTACCTGTCTCTTTGAAGATTTTTTCATCAGGAGGGACCACTGAACAGAGGCTGTTTAGGACCAGTGTACCCAATTTCAAAGCATTTTTCTCAGAACTCTTGTAATAGTCCAAAGAATTGTGTGTCAAAACAAACCAACGCTTCTTGAGTTTTAATGAAGACATCTTTGGGTTGTTTTTTACTTCCTTATGTAGCCATCCTATTAAAGACACAATTTGAAGCACACTTTTTTTTTTTTTAATAGAGTTGGACAAAATTAAGTTGCTACAAGTTAGTTGCATACTTTTAATGACAAAAACACAATGTAAATTGTTTAGCTCACATATTAAGCAACTTTGAGTAAAATTTTCAAGCAATGAAATGATGAAAATACCATATAAAATCTACATGAAAACTTTTCAACTTTGGTGTTTACATAGAGAAATTCTTTTGTCAACTTACAAAGCTGCTTTTGTCCACATTAGTGTCTTTTTATTTGGCACAATTGAAAACAAAATCAGAATTATACCAGCAGTTTATTAACTCCATCTACATATTATCTGTAGAATTGATTGTCTTATAATGAAATGTTGTCTTTTCAGTTATATAAGCAATCCATAGTCTATCTCTTTTAAACCAGAAATTAGATTCTATTGACTATTTAAAGCCCTTACAACTTAGCAACAATGCAGGGTTATGTACATGCAGGTAATACGGGGGAAGATTACCCTGGAGTTATCTGCCTCTGCTCCCTCCGCATAATCTCTAACCAGTACCCCTTTCTTCTGATTTACTGCAGGTTATTTTGCACTGTAGGTTGTAAGAGAACTTATTTTCAAGTACGGGCACTTATAAAGCAGCAGGGATTATCCAAAGTTCAGGCTATGAAAAAATATGGTATTTCATTAAATGGGCTATCTGAGATTTATGATTTTAGATTTTCATTCCTTTCTGTTTATAAATGCCTGACATTTGTCAAAAATTAGGAGAAATTTCTTCTCAGAAGAAGTAGTCAGGCATTGAACGGGTTGCCTAGGGAGGTGGTGGAGTCACTGTCCCTGGGGGTGTTTAAGGAAAGGTTGGACCTGCCACTTAGGGACGTGGTTTAGTGGGTGACATTAATGGTAGGGGGATGGTTGGGCCAGATGATCTTGGAGGTCTTTTCCAACCGTAATTAATCTATGAGAGTGTGGTATCTGTGAGTGTGATAATTTCAGCTGTATTCATTTGTGAGTAAACTATACTGTACAAAGATGAGGCTCCAACACTGCCATGCTATGCTAGCATATTACACAGATTGTATTGGGGAACAATCTCTTTTGAGGTTAATGGATCTTGTTTACTTTATTCGACTTGGTTCTTACCCCTCACAATGAATTCTTGTCCTTCCACTCTAGTGTCCCCCTTTGACCTCTGCAGCAGGGTTATCCAGTGATGCATCTCTTCAGGAGTGTCAGCATTACAATGAAGAACACGATTAGCAGTGATGATCACAAAGGAATTGGGTCTATGAAAATAAAGATTGAAAAAGCCTTTACAGTCAACATACTGTTTAACTCATTCACCATAAGCATAAACACCATCCATTGTTTGCATTTTTGTATTCAGATAAATATTGTCCACCTCTACAGCATTTATTTCAACACCACTAGATCTAAAAAATATTAAGCATTTATAAAGACACAAGTGTGTTGGATTCACACTGAAATGGTCGGGCTCTGAATAGTGGAAGGGTTCAATTTAAATTGCAACTTCTCCTATTCTCAAAATAAATCTATCATGAGAAAAAACTCAAATCTTTAATCAGCTTTCGATCTTAATCAGAACTTTATTTCAGGGTTGGATCTATTTAGAGTGTCTGCTTCAGTAGTTACGTTAGCTAAAACCAACAACAATTTACAATGGTCTGTAGTGAAGCAGCATGTGAACACAGATTCTTTTATTTTTAATGCAGTGAATCCCAATTTGCAGACAATACAATCTATTTATAATGAGAGTCTGGCTTTTATCCAATCCTACACCAGGATTCACTGAAGCATAAAGAACTAGCCCGAGTGAACTGTGCTGATGGCTCTCTGGATTAGAGGTGTAGGTTTTTCAGCCTACAAACACTTGTTTTAACCCTTTACCATTAATTCTTTTCATCCTGCAACACACAGAATCACAGACTGGTTGAGGTTGGAAGGGACCTCTGTAGGCCATCTGGTCCAACCCTGCTGCTCAAGCAGGGACACCTAGAGGAGGTTGCCCAGGACTATGTCCACCCACTTGCTAAGACCTGTATCAGGTGTAGAAAATGGGAATGATGCAGTCTGGGCTACCCCATGCATGAGAAGGGCATAGGCTTTTGTTCTATGGTTCTAGCAAGAACGTAATTGGGTAGAATTTAGAACCAATTAAAATTGTTTATGGGGATAGTTCACCCAAATATGACCCAATATGTCCAAAGTGAACGTGTGTTGTTTAAAGCTTGATGGAGGTCAGCATAAAGAAAAATTAATAAAAATGATTAGGAGATAAATCTGTAATACTTGGTGAAGGGAGGTTACAGTAAGTCAAGAAACACGAGAAGTGTGCAAGTAAGTTTAATTATGCAAATACAGAAAAACAGAAGAAGGAACATCTTCTGAATACTTTCTATAAAGTGGGAGAAAAAGTGTTATCTACAAGTAGTGCTTGCTCACCAGTGTGACAGAAGTGGGTAAGGAGTGATCAGGACTCAATGTTTTGGTCATACCCACTTTGGTGCTGAAGTGCTAAATTATTCAGGAATAGTGGTAGATGAGGAAACAGAGATGTGAACTGAACAGCAGAATTTTGCTGACCACTTTTTAAAATACGTGAAGAGGAGGCAGCTTGAGACTGAGCTATGTGAAGCACATTGTAGAAGGCTGTATAATGTGATATGCAGGAGAGAAGCTATAGATAAGCAGTAGCAAGAGAACTGAAAAAGGACAGAGCTAAGGTATAAACTAAAGTAGATCAAGCTATCAAGCAAGAGGTTTTGATGACCAACAGTAGCCAACTTTCCAGGCTCCCCTTCTCCCCAGTTTAGGGAAACAGCAGAAACTCCATTCTTGGGATTCCTTCTGAATACAGATTCAAAGGGTGCTCTGCTTAGCCCCTCTCTTTTAAGCTTGCAATAGTGGTTTCATATGTGTCAAGATAAAAATATTCTATTGCCTACATCGGTCAAATTAATTTCCTAATTGAAAACCTTTCCATCCCTGATGAGCATCCCAGAGAGCTAAAAAAAAATACAAGAAAAAAATCTGTGTGAAAAATGCTTACAGGAGAAATGCCTCTCTAACAACATTTTGAAAGCTTTGGACATCTGTCTTGTATTATTTAGAAAGCCTGAGCTTACAATCACAGTTACTTGCAGTATCAGGATCATGGTAGGCCAAGGAGAAACCAGTAACTTAAACCCAGATGTTTCACACATTTGCAATGAGTAGACTGTAATGAACTGTTCCAGTAAGAATAACACCTCAAAGCCAGTAATCTTATAATCAGAGCCACAGTCTGAACTCAGATAACTTTGTATCCCTCAGTACGCTGTTGCTAGTTCAAGAGCTAAGAATACCCTGATTGTTTTCTGTTTATTTTTAAAACGCTGCATTATTTTGTTTGTTATAAAAGATATTTTTATTTTAGGAAATAAGTATCGTCCATCTAGAGCACAACATTCTTGCAAGAGAAGATGAATGGCAAAATATTAGCCAAGAATTTTTCTGTCTACCGTATTGCTAAGGGACTCAAAAACAGGCTTCTCTTTTTCAGGAGTATTACTTGTGTAAGTGAAAGAAACATTTAATCTTCTGCTTTTGGATCACCATACTAGTAAAACAGCCGAACAGTTCACATATGGAGCAATGTCAGGGAAGATAGTGAAGTCCCCACATAAAACGTCACTCTACTTACCTTCCCTCTTTCAGTGTGGTGTTTGATACTATGAAAAGGGAGACAACAATGTGTGGTTGGCCAGCAGAATATAGAGACTAAAATAAAAAGCATCTGATTTTGACTAGAGAAATAATAAGAAGAAAGTCACCCGTCATGGTTCTGACTTACCTATCTGGATTGTCAGCAGCACAGACAGAATCAATTAGTCCTACATCGAGTGTACCCTATAAACAAATGTCCAAGCAGAAAAGGAGGAAGACATTTACTATTACATTACTCACAGTGCTTTACTCCGAGACAGGTGAAAGAAGCAGCAGCTTTGATCAAGCAAAATGAACCACAGATTTGGGCAGCAGTTTCTCCTAACCATTATAATGAGGGGAAAAACTAAGAGACTCTGATAAACAGATTCAGTAAAAGTTTATCTGTAGTTAAGTTGGAGACAGCTCAGAAACTGCTCTTATTTTTCTATGCTCCCAAACCTGCTTTAAGTTTTGTCCTAGAAGTGGCATCCCACTATAAATGGCATTCTCTGAGGGCAAACATTTGAAGTTTTTGTTTCCCTTTGCTTGATTGTAGGTTCCAAATTTATCACATTATTCCCAGTGAAAGTTGTAAAGAATGACAAATGCAGGACAAGGGAAATCTCAAATTTTCTACTTGTGGTTTTAATTTACTCATTAACTGTATCCTTGCAAAGCTTCAAACTCAGATGTACACTGTGGTGTGGCAGGGAACTGGACCAAAAAAAGAAAAAAAACAACAACAGTGCTCGCTTTTCACTGAGGCAAATGATGGGGATGGGGAGAGAAGCCAGCCTTTCCTCTTGTACAGGTGCAGGGCCTAGGACCTGGAGCCTCTGGCCAGTGTCACAGCTAGCACTGTCAGAAACTGCAACCACCACAGTGTCCCCTTGTTTTCTAAAAATCTTTGCTTTGAAAATTTCTTCAGATTTTGACTTACCACAGCATTCTGTGGATTTGCCTGCTCATCATGCATCTCTCGGATCTCTTGCTCTGTGGACGCATGGACTTGACTCAGAACACTAAACCACTGGCTGTGGAGTGAAAGGCAGCAGCGTAAGTAAAATGTTGCTTGTGCACAAGCCTTTTGTCACCTTTGTTCTGCAGAGATCTAGCAGGTTCTGCTGGTTTTTGAAATTGCTTAAGATTCCTTTTGTCAACATGCATAAATGCAGCAAAGCTTTATGTCAGTTCAAGTAATACAGGATACAAACAAGCCCCTCCAGGTCTCCCATCCAAGTTCATGTCATACCCTTCTTCCTGAGGACAAATAGTGTGTATAAAAAGTGGCACCTCTAAAAAAACTGGCAATGAGCACACTAAAATATCTGAGTGTTTAGAAAGTATTTGTAACACATTCCTCACATTTCATCTGAAATAAAACAGGTTACCAGCTATATACAAAGCCTTTATTGGGAAATCCAACCTTCAGATAATAAATTTTGCTACACTGATAACATGACTGGTAATAGTTTCTTACAATGATACTTCTCCAAAGGCCAAGAGGACGTAAGTCCTCTGTAGAAGCACAATCGAGAGGGGGAAAAGAATAAAACCCTCAAGCAACTACCTCTACGTTTTTTGTTCCCTGTGGAGCACTAGAAAATCCAGCTGCTGGAAGGACCAGTGATGCTGAACCACAGCCAATTCACCCCACTCCAGTGGCCTTGTATTTCCACAGTAGGGAAACTGGCAGAGAGGTTTCCAGTACTCTGGCCCCAGTGCTGAGCAGCAATTGCAAAAGGATTTAATTCCAACCACACCTTCTGCTTCTGGGAAATCTCTACCCTCCTGGCATTTGTATATGATAAAGCTCAACTACTCTAAGCAATTCCTCTGAAAGAAATTTGAGGGCAGAGCTTGGCCTGTTCGGCAGGTTCCTGAATGCCATTCTTTGAGATACGAATTTGCCATTCTAATGAAAACTACCTGGGGCTGAGTTTTCAAAGGGCTCAAAAGCCCAGCCTTTAAAACTGAGTCCTCACCTCTCTGCAGAGGGTTCTCAGTCACCACCAGGTTGAGAAAACAAATGCAAGATTAATGGCTTTGAATTTAAAATAATCTTTTCTACAATTGCTTATAGTCAAAGAATTTCTGCCTATGAAACTGAAGCGCTGTCTCCATAACTCCAGCATTTGCAAGCTAACTGCTTTGCATAATGTAGATATCTGGAAACCAAATTGCCAAAATAGCTTGAGAAAACGTGCGTAGTAGTCCGTCAAACAGTACCAGTTCTGCCTTGTCATCCTAGAGCAGCTTCTAACAGCTTATACTTTCATTAGAAACAACACAAGGCATGATGAAAAACGAAGATTCGGACTGCCTGACAACGGGAAAGAAGATGAGAATTTATTTAGTTTTTATTCTTTTGTTAAGACTCAGAGGTACACCCATGGAGAACTTGTGCTTAACAATTACTTTGCTGTAAGGATTACTGATGTAAAACAAGGTCACTGAAAACCCCCTGAAGTGAGGGTTACCCAGAGAGAATGAACCATCAGCTGAAGAAACCTAAACTCACCTACGTGAACATTCCTACAAATTAAATTCAGCTTTTTTTTGAGGCTTAGGAATTGCAAATGTATTTAAATGTTAACCTTTTATTTAAAGACAAAAAAGACTTCATAGCACTGTATGCACAGTTAGTAATAATTTGTTACTGGACTTTAAGGCACAATTCAAAGGTTTCCTAATTTCATCGTGCAATCTTTGTGTAAACAATGAAAAAGAAATCTATCATGTCACTTTGCAAAAACGACAAAGGCAGATTTTACTCTCCTATTGCTTTCTCCCTCTCGGGCCATCCCTTGGTTTTCAGCTGAGTGCTAGAACTCAGGAATATGAAAAAGACAGATGAGGGTTTGAAATAATGGTTACCCACTGAAACATTACTTTTATCCTCAAATACACTTCCATGAGCAAAAACAGTAATTCCTCTTTTTGGGGGGTGGGGGGTAGGGTGGAGAGGGGGGGGAGCTCAGGTTTCCCCCCCCCTTCATTTGAACAAAAAGCAACCTCAGTTGATCGTGTAGCTCATGTGCAAAATAATTTTTCAATAGCAGATCCAGAAACAACATAATACAATGATTTTGTGCTTCTCTTTTAACAAAGCCAAACATTAACAAGGCTTTGACTTAAGCCCATCTGGAAATCCTTACACATGTCCCTCATTAAAGTTTTCTAAGATGAATGTGAAAAAAGGAAACTTGAAACACACCAGAAAAAAAACAATTTAAGCTAGATGGTATGTTATGTGTACTATATACAACAATGGTGTGTTGTGCTTCCTCTTCTACATTAAAGAAAAAACTTGAAAAAGATGCATGGCAGCAGACAAGTTTTTATGCTGGCAATTCATTATTGATCCCTGTGGAACCTTTATCAGGGCATGTACACAAGTCTAATAGAAAAGACTTTAGCTAAGCCTTCATTTTAAAATTTACTCACATCAAACAAGAATCTTAACAATGAGTGCTGAGAAATTCATATGTAAGTGTAGTTTTAAGGATGCCTAAAAATGAATCAATGACTGCATTGTAAGCATTGCTGAATTTATATTCAGGGTCATGTGATACAGGAAAGTATTACAATTTCAAAAAAAAATAGAACACAAAGCAACTTTCAAGGCTTCAGAGCAAGACGAGCTCAAGTAATGTTGACATAAGCATCCTGCGCTCTGGCCTTGGGGCAGCAACGCAATGGGTAGTAAGATTTGATTACTAAGTTCACTTTATTTAAATGCTTGATTTTTATAGGCAAGCATATTATTATCTCACACAAATGGTAGTGTGGGGTTTATTTTGTTTATTTTTTTTAAAGATACACTACACCTGATTTGACAAGTTAAGCTTGCTATTCACCTACCAGCATGCTCCTACAGCTTGATATGGATCCTTCAGCAACAAATGTTAAGACCTTTTTTTAAATCAGTAGAAAGGCCAACACTGTTGCATGCTCCTCTTGTTCATGAACACGTATTCACCCTAAAATCCAATGATCCCATTGCAACTTGAAAAGAATTAGGCTCTGCTTAAGCAAAAAGATCCCAACCCCAAATAGTACTTTATTTTAGATAGGTGAGAGGGATCTTATTGATCTAATCTGTGCAGCTAAATGCAGCAGGGTAATGCAAAAGAAAAGCATCAAAAGCTGACTACATCAGCAGGCCTTTGGAAAAAGTGTTAAATGCAACATGTTTAACACAGCCTGACTATTTGGTGACAGTGGGCAAATAAATAAATGATAAACACAAGTCAGAATGGCAGGGAGGTTAAAAAGAAAAAAAAAAGCCTAATGATTTTCATACCTTGCATCCTCAGGAGATTCAGCGATCAAGTGGTAGGTCCTATCACCCATTATTAGATCAATACCATTTTCTTTGCCTGTATTATCAACAATCTCTCTGAAAAGAAGAAAATGCCAAGACTGAGCATTAGATTGTCACCGTATTTTGAAAATGGCTATTCTCCTGAGAGGATCACAAACTACTGACATTCAGAGTAACAGCAATCGGCATTGTTGAACCTGATTAGTGTTTTATCTCAGACAGTACTAATACACCAGATGATAGTTGCCATGTTTTCTGCCTGTACTGTACAGATATTCAAGCTACTTTATGAATGTCACTATACAAAGTTGACTACTCTAATGTTTTAACATGAACTAAAGGAAAAGCATTATCAAACCCTGAGAGAGGCAAGGCCAACTGAATTTAGAAATGGATATATTTCTGAACTGATTGCATACCAATAGATTTTGGAGTGGTAAAATGAAAGCCTTTGAAAATTAAAAATAAAACAAAACCAAACCTGAATTAGTGATTCTGTGTAGCTGTAAGTCACTATAAAGACGCTTGAAAAAACGTAACTTCCAGAAAAAGCTGATCACTCATCTTCTGAAAAATTACATCTTTCTAATTTGCAGTTTGGATACCTAAGTATTGATATACTAAAAAATCATGGACCACAAAGCACAAGATTTTTAAGGAGTAACTGAAATATTGTATTAACATTTGGAAGTTTTTGGTGGAAGATTAAGACTTTCCTGAAGCTTAAGAAAGAAATCAACTTGATTTCCTTTTCACTGTTTTACTGTATTTGTCTGAAGCTTATTATTTCCTTCTTAATGAGCTATGCTTCCTTATCAGCTATACAATTCTCATAAATCTCTCTCCTACATACAACACGTAGTCTCTCCTTATCAGCCTCGTGAAGACAATTTGTTTATCTGCTGTAAAAACAGAATGCTATCATTCTGTATTGTTGTCTTTCATTTGGACAATGTTACTGGGAGGAAGGAAGATTCAACCTACAGTTCAGGTTAGGTTCAGCAACGTTTACCTGACAATTTTAAAGGTATGTTCAGCAAAGAACTTCTTCAGGGATCAGTCAATGAAACAACATAGTGACAACAAAAAGAAGGTTTAAATGTATTAGAAAAAGGGCTAAATAAATGCTATGACACACAAGACAGAGTCGAATTCAGTTTCAACACAAAAATTGTGGTAGGAAATTTAGTCTATATGGAGTTTTACTTGACAGCCAGCAGCTCATTGGTTTTACAAGGGCATGTCAGGATGCTCACCAAAACTATTTGCTTTGTCCTGCCTGAATCCAAGGCTCAACCAAGACTTCCAAAGAAAAGCTTAAACTAAGCTTTTAGTTTAGTTCAAGTACTCTGTTAAATGAACAAAATAAAACAGACAATTGCAGTTTACAAGATTCTCAGTGAAAGCAAGTGTTACAGCTCTTTATGTTTTTCTCTACCTTGGAGGAAATCTTAGGTATGTTTACACAGAAATAAGACTACCAATATCAGTAAACTGTAATTTTTAAATTAGCTAATCTATGGTCATAAAACATGTTGACTGTTTAAAATGAAAAATGCTATCCCTTAGAAAACTTTTTTTTGATGCATGCTTTATGAAACAGAATTTTAAGGCATAAGGAACTTCTGTTAGCAAGACAAATTGTTAAATTGGGTTTAGTAATTGTAGACTTTGGAAATGAATATATATCCATTGTAAAGACTTTTTTTGTGGAACTACCATAATTATTTCAAATGTAAAAAAAATCATAAATGTATACCAAGGATACAGTTTTGACCCATGCTAACTTAAATATATTCATCACCTATTAATTCCACCCTCTCCATTCTGTGTTTGCCTGCGGCAACAGACTTGGCAACATGCCCTGAATTGCCTTGGGAATCATTACAGACTAAGTAGGGCCTCCAGTCTGGGAGAAAGCATAGATGGGTTCATTATAGCAGCAGCTTTCTGAAGTATTTGGCTCTAGCTTAACTCTGGATCAGACTTAAGAGAGAGCCAAGTGAGAACAACACTTGCTTTCAAGATCTTCATCAAACACACGCTCATGCTTGCATTTCGTACAATTTGAGGGCAGAGCACTCAGTATCTTCCCAGATTAAGTCCCAAGAAGTATTTAGGAGGAACTACGGCTAGCATATGAACACATGTAAACCTACTTGGCCATTCGGACATCAATGGAACCCTTCAGCTTTTCTTCACTGTCATTTTCAAAGTACATCAACCTGGACTGCCTGAGAACAAACCATCGTTTCTTCCAGTTCCTTCTGGAAAGTGTGGATGATCCGCCCCCCTTTTTATGAAGCCAACCCTGCTTAAGTGCTTCCTGCTTGGAACGAAACCACAGGAAGGTCTCATCTTTCAGGACACACCAGCGTCGCTTCCATGTGTTTATTAAGCCACCTGGCAAAAGAGGCAGATGTAGGTTTATAGGTAGTTAAGACACACAATTATATTATAAAACAGAAGCTGTGACCAAACCAACGCTGGAAGATGCTGACCAACAATGTGCACTTGAACTGAGTCTCTGCTGTAAGCTATGAAACCAAAGACCTCATTTTTACATATCCTAAAGGCCACCATACAGTTGGCAACCTAAAGACCCTGGAACTATAAATTATAATAAATAAATAAATGTAAAAAAACCCAATATAATGTATATTAACATATACTATATATTTGCTATATACATATACAACAATTATTTAAAATAAATTATTTAGAGGTCTTATTGTATGTGAGAAACAGGTCTCCAACACTGTTTTCAGTGCATTTCGATGATAACCTAAGGAAGTTTAATAAGCATTAAACCCTTTCTTCTCTCCAATTTTCTTCAATACTTTTGGCTATTAGGAGGTAGCAATGTTCAACTCAAAACTATAAAACCTGGAAAAAGCATACTTAAAGTGGGAAATATACCAGTGTGAGCTCAGTCATACCAAAGCATAGCTATACTGTGTAAACTTCATGTGAGTTTTGCTACGACAGACAACACAGCTTGCACTGTAGTTATGTAAGTACTAAAACCTCAACCAAACCAATCTTCTCCTGTCATTCCTTCTTGCTAACTACGTCAGAGGGTAAAAATCCATGCTAATGATGACTGCATACATTATTTTTCACACAAATGTACCCATGTGCCTGTTCATCCCTGTTCCTATTCCAAGAAATTTATAGTGATGGTTATGATAGAAGAATTCTAGATTATAATTTAGTGCCAATCATTAGAAGGTAAACCCAAGAATCTTAACCAGAGAACTCCTGTGTATATTCTTTCAGTCTCTCATGCCCCTTTGCTATGCATACCCTTCCTTTCAGTCTTTCAGATCCCAAATGAAAGTTGACTGAGGTCAGTAAAACTGATCTGCAATGCAGAATGCTGTCTGTTATAAGGTTTTGGGAGAAGGAATTGGCTTTCTTCAAAATTTGGTACAATTGGACTTTGCGAGTTATTTTGCTATGCCTATATTGGATATTCCATTGTTATGACCTGGCAAATATGTAAAATGAAACAGAAGCAGTCTAAAATTTTTAATGTTTCTTTGCAGAGGGGAAAAACATTGCCAGATGTAAGCCACTGCAAGTAACTTAAATTGAGAGCAGCTCTCTCCAAACTTTTGCATCAGTCTTTGAAGATTTTGAAAATAGCTTAACTCCACAAGAACTGGAGTGCAAGGTTTAGTAAACATTTCTGTTTAGCTTGTACACTTAGCAATCTCTGATTCACACAGTACCTTTCATGTACAGAAAGCTGTGAAAGTAGGGCAGGCTGACGCAGCTGTAGACTGAATCCCTTCGGTAGGAAAGTTCATCATCTGTATCAAACCTGGAGTCAAAATCTTCTTCGCTGTCTTCAAACTAGGAAAGAAAAGGAATGAAGGCGGAATAATCTCTCAGGAAAGAGTTTAGAGAGAATTGGTTTAGAATTCTTCAACTAAAACGTTTTATGATGTACTGAAAGGACATGATTCCTTGGTGCTTCTTGTCCAGCTCACAAAGGGGAGTACACAGTAGTAAACTACAGCCTGTCCTATGTGATTACACAGTAGCCCTAATTTCATTTAACAAATTTACGAAACTGCTTTGTAGGTGATCTTGATCTTTGCAAGAGCATGACGAGGGCATGCTGTTGTGTTCGATCCCCCTCCATCACCAAAGTGCTGTGGGTAACTGCTTAGAGAAGCCCTGAAAAAGAACCTATTCCACAAGCTGTGATGATGGCTTTCCTCCATGCCCAGATATAGAACAGAAGTTCTGATGACTGACACCCACCCACAGCCACGCAACAGGAAGGAGTCCTCAGTGTAGATAGATAAATAGACAGTTAAAAGCATTTTCCTCTTAGGCAAGAGCTGTTGGCTTATCCCAATGACCACGCTGATCATGCTCTTTGGCTTTCATTACCTCCACTGCCATAGATATTTTAGTGCTAACATATTCCTTCCAAATAAGTCAGTGTTGCTGAAATACTTTTTCACTTTCCCAGTCACACAGTTTCACAGAAGTATTCTGTGAGTGGTGGAGGAAATCATATTCTTCCAAAAATATTTTTTGGAAGAGTAAACACCACAGTAAATTCAGTAAACAGCACTGAAAGAGAGCTCTTCATTGTAAGCGTCTGCCTCAGTAATTCTACCATTTGCCATCGTATGAAATTTACTCTGAAAGTAATTTCAAATACACCTGGCATATCGGGGATTTCTGCAAGCAGTTTATTCACACTGTTCCAACTTGCATGCATAACGGAACCTGTATTTTCTGAAATCAATTCCCCACCACACTACCCCATGCCAAATGTGCGCACACAGGTATTTTGCTTATGAATTGCATCCACGCCCGTGCACCGAGCTCCTCACGAAATAATGCACAGTTCTGCATTAAAACAGACAGAACCATATCCTTGTATAACCTTGGACTGCAATCACGGCTGGAGCTGCCTCTGACTCTAATATGCTCACCCCAGTGGCACTGAGATTGCAACAGATAACTATGTCCATACGCAGTGTAAATAAGTCAAACTACACGATACAGAATTTTCTAAGAACAGCTACAGTGACTGTACAGCTGTACAATGGAAAAAATATCAGAA
Organism: Anser cygnoides; assembly: GCF_040182565.1. NCBI lineage: Eukaryota > Metazoa > Chordata > Aves > Anseriformes > Anatidae > Anser > Anser cygnoides. Next base: position 74,554,457 of record NC_089874.1, read on the forward strand.
ATCTTAAATCAATTATTAGATAACACAAAAATTGATACTTACAGAAGACTGAGCTCCTTCAGAACTGAATCTGTATGCTCCAGAGCTGTTGTATGTCCCCACTGAGCATCGGTAGTCCGGTGACCACTGGCTACTGTGCGAATTAGAGAAGGTCACGCTGCTACCAGAAGTAATAGCACCATCTTCATAATCATCTTGGTCGTAATCATAGTCTCCATCGGGAGAAATAAGTTCCACAGAGTCTGGGGGTCTACAGGATACGTTTTCTGGCATGCAGTATGTAGATTCACCACTGGAAGAGTTGTGGAGACTCACTGTGTCATGGGTAGGAGGAATAAGCATGGTGTTGCTAGCAGCAGGAATTGTTGGCACTACAGTATCATTCATATACGGATCCTCTTCTGAGGAATCATCACTTGTTCTGATGCCACTGGTCCTTTGATCAGAATGGCCATGCTCACTTGGATTGGGCGAATCCTTAAATGCATCATCATCAGCTTCAAAGCCCTCATCTACCTCCTCCTCGGGATATGGCTGGCTGAAGTTAAAATTGGGCTTTTCACTGCAGGCGTTTCCAGTCTGTTCAGTGAGCTCAGCAGGATACCCACCGCCCACGGAGAGTGACCTCTCAATGTTTCGGACACATTCATCTATCTCAGCAAAGTTCAGAGATTCTAGGAACTCCTGGGCTGCTCGACAAGCTTCATCCTCGAGCCGCCTGAGTTCCTCATCTCGGAGCTGCTGCAGCCTCTGTAATGAAGCCTCTGTCAAAGACAGCTCCTGCTGCTTCTTCACGCGCTGCAGGTCTTCAATTTCTCTTTCCAGACGCAAGATTTCTTCCACCTGCCTGCTTTCTTTCTGCCTCTCCACCTCTTTCTTCAGCTCTGCCTCCTTCTGGGCTTTCTGAATGGCAGCCAGTTCCTGCTTCTTTCTCTCCTCTTCAGCCTGCATTCAAAATAAAATAAAATAAAATACTACCCCCCAACACTAGATTTTGTTGTTGTTGTTCTAAAATACTATACTCCCACCATGCTGTTCATTTAGAAGGACCTTTGTCCCTACATCAGAAAGAAAATGAAAGAAAAAGAGAAATTAAATCATGATTATATTTACTCAGAGATACTGAAAAGCTCAAGTATATGCAGAAAATTTAGTCTTTGCCAAAAATTAAATGAAGCATGAGGTGAAAGAAATTTCCATGCAAACAACTGTATCAAGTTTCCTTTAGCTTTATCTGCCAAATCTTGTAATAAGTTTAGTTTAAATGCCACAGATGCCTTTTATTTTTTTTAATGGTTGGGTTGAGATATTCAAATAAACAGGATGGCTAAAAGCATTAAGAATATCATTTACCTGCTGGGCAAGACGCTCTGCTTCTTGCCTTTGTCTTTCCCTAAAAGTGAGGGAAGAAAACAAGTTATCAAATCAAGCTCTACATAAACTCATCAAATGCCTTTGCTAGGGCAATAGCTCAATTTTCAAATCATCTGCCAGATGCAAAAGACAGCCAAAAATAAGGTCACCAAGGATATGTTTGTGAATATGTAGCTACCATGATAGCTACGTGCATCTTCTAGCAAAAGAAGAAAAAAGATTACCAAAATCACTTGATTTTACCTCCCACCCCAAAAAAAGGCTCTTCAAAGCACAATCTAATGTGGCACAGAGAGAGCAAAATCTAACATGGCGTAGGGTGTAATGCAAGAGGGCATACTGCACCTTTCTTCTTCCTCTTTTCTTCTTTCTTCCTCTTGTCTCCGCTTCTCCTCTAGTCTTTCCTTGTAAACACGTCTAGCAAGCTGGCCTCGCCGCTGCTTCTGAAGAACTATGGCTGCTTTCTTCAGACAAAGGAACTTTTTCCTACTACAGAATGCTCTGTAGTTCTTCTGTATCACAACCACATAGTAAAGAACTTTTCTATACCTCTTTCTGGAGAGAAAAAGGGGGGGGGGGGGGGGGGGGGGGGGAATCACAAAATAATGCAAATTTCTAAGGAAACAAGGGACTAATGAGCAGTCATAAGAGGTCCTGCCATAGTGACTTGCAATAACAAGCCACAATAGTGAAGCAATTTATTATGTCTAGCTCTGTGATGGTTTCCCCATTCTAGTTCACATTCTCTTCCCCAGGAGAGGAAAGAGATTCTCTTATTACTATGACAGAGCTGCGTTTTCATTAAGAAAACACACACTATCAATCTTGGATGTTCTTATTCCCTTGAGAAGAAGATGCTACCAAGTAGAGCTTGCATACGTGCACACGTGGAGAAAGAAGACACATAGGTATCCATCCAACATCTCCGAAAAGAAAGATAATGCACAGGAAGTTCTGCCATTAAAAATGGAATACAGTTTTTGAGTAACATACTGGTCAGAATATAAGGGACAGGACTAATTCTACACATGAGGAGAAAATACCTCGTTATGTAAACAAGTTTCCTTAAACTATCCTCAACTGATTTGTAGAAAAAGCAGAGGAATAAACAGATGGGATCAGGAACTCCACCTAATACATAATGCAGGATGCCAAGTAAACAAATGAAACATTAATCAGTTACCTAATGTCATGGTTCTTTAAGAACCAAACTGACTAGTTTTATTTGCCCTCTCTTTTCTCAACATGAAAAAGCAGAGATAAATCTGCATCTCATCTGGTAATTTAATTTGGGGTAGCCCCATTAGGTGCCATCCTGCTAGATTTCCTACTACGTTATCTCATACCATGATGCCATTACATGGATGGCTGACCTCCAACCTTCCATTCTGTCCTATTCATTACATCAAGATGACTCAAACACCTTTTTGTTTTATTCATGGGTCTGGTAAAGATACCAGATGGTGTTTTCAAAAGCCACGTACAGTATTTGGATGCCAGACCTCTGTGAAAGGTTAAGAATTGTACCCAAGGTATTTATTTATCTACCTCCTCCCCCCCCTCTTCCCCCATTCATACCAAGGTTCAAGTATTGATATTCTCTTCTAGTCACTTACCGGGCTGTGTAACCCAAGATGTGTGCTCGGATAATCATTGCTGCTTTGGTGACTTCCACCTCTCTCTGTTTCTCTAACTTGTGTTCCAAGGACTCACGGAGGAAAACCTACACAAGAAAACTTCTGGCTTAACTTGCTGATAATTTCACATATAAAGGACAGCCAGGGTGCTGCCAACGTCATTCTGAGCAGCAGGCCTGAGCTTTGTATTCAGAGTCAAATGATACATTTCCTTAATAGAAAAGAAAAACAAAAAATTTCTCATATTTCTCTCAGTAGGAAAAGCCTGCCTGCAGATGATCCTCTGACTATGCAGATTTCAGTAGTTTTACTGTAAATTGAGCTTCTGAGCACACGTATATTCAGTTGACTCACTGCCTGTCCTTGTCCTTTTGTGGAGACATGCTGTGATATCTGCTGGGGCCAGACATCCATCACAGCCATCCAGCATCCTGCAGACAGACAGCTGCCCAAGCTCTCAGCTGAGCTTCGTAAGCAGCTCGGGAAACACCAGCCCATCCCCAGCACAATATCACTGCAGTTCCTCCAGCAGATACAACACCCCTCCTCTGACTAAAGCCCTGGCTGGCAGGAGCTGGAAGTGTACATAGGCATGGGTGTCTCAGTTAAGTGTGACGGCAGACTATCTGTGCACATAGATCTGGGAAGAAATTCTGCTAAGTTCTCCTACAGCGTACCACCTGTCCATTCCACAAGCCATCCTGTCTCTGGCAGGGCTGAGAAACCTGAATCATTCACCTCGACTGCTCAGTGCTAACGCACAGGTAACTGTGAGCAGAGGCTAGAAAGGCTGAAGGAAAGTTTGTCTCTATGGCATGGGCTCTTAGAGGCAACGTTAGCATACAGCATTGAAATGCATTTAGCTAATCCAGCTAATTTTGCCTTAAATGAAATGAACTGCTTCTCCAGCAAAGCAGAGGCACTGCGGATGCGGTTACTTCTTCCATATACCTTGATGTCTGTCCTTTACTGTACACTCAACAAGTGGTGAGCTAACTGCTGCCAGTGCTTCTTCTAGGTCTTCTCAGCTTTTACATAATGAAGGATAAATCTTGTGGTATCACCTATAGTGGCAACAGCCTGGCATTCTGCAGGGTAAGACGTGAGTAGCTGGGATACTTTGCTCAGTGATACTTTGGTTACTTAGGATCAGAGCCAGGCTACACATCAGAGTGTGGCAACAAGGAAATTGCACGGACAGCGTGGGCTCTGCTACTACAAGAGAGCTAAAAGCAGGACCACTTCCTTGAAGTGTTTTTCTTCTTTCTTGGAAGAGAAAAAAAAAAAAGTGTAGACTTTTGGAGATGTTCAAGTGGGAAAAAGGTAGTTTAGGGAGACAAAAGCCCATCATCGAAGCAAAAGCAGCAGAAATACTGATGAAAAGCACGATTCTGAGTTTTGAATGCTGTTAGATTTTGCCACAAATTAACCAACACTAAGAACATAACAAGTCCCATAGAAAGTCCCAGAGTTCCACTATCTGAGCTGCACTGGGCGGCTTTTTATATATAAGGTTTTTGCTCATATATTAAATAAGCTGTGACATAAAAAGCCTTTTCTTTTACTCAGTGGGCGATCTTTCCTTTGCTTTGCACACACTGGCTTTAAAAACGTACTGAAATTCTCATTCAGAAAGGCATTCAGCTACTTCCTGAACCAAAATAGACATTAAGCACATATTATGCACAGGCTAATGCATTTTCCTGAGCAGGTGCACTGCAGCTTGAGATGTAAAAAACAAGAAAATTTCACACTGGAGCTGAATCATTGCAATGTTGTTACTACTCCTTTTAAATAACATAGTGCCCCATACTATACTCAGTCTGAAACCAATGCCCCCTTGTTCTCTTCTACAATAAGCTATTTATGAAGACTCTTAAAAATGCACATGCAGCTCTTGGGGGCAATTATCCCAGGCCCCAGTAAGGGAGGTTACAACAGAGCTCTGGTTCCTGCTGAGCAGTTGGTGAAAACAATTTGGGGTTCTTATAAATGTTATTTTGCTAAGACGCTAAAGCTGTGTCCAGGGCCTGTGCATAAATACTATTAGTATACTGCATCTGAAAGAATAAGGGGAACCAACACCTAGCTCTGTGTTTGATCATCATCACTGTATTATTTGCAAGCCCTGGTCTACAAAAATGGCATGAAAAATGACTCCAGTTGCAATCAGAAAAACTCAGGTTTCACGTCTCATTTCTGTTTTAACTTCAAAATGATTTAATCAAATTTTCCAATACCATCTCTGAGACACCTTAGGTGTGCAAAGAAACACAGGAAACTCTTCAAAGCCATGCAGTTCTGGGGAGAAGAGTATGAGGAGGAATGGCACTTCACACAGAAATCATTTGGATTTCATAAAATATTTTTGCTACCTCATGGTAATGAGAAAGCTTTTTCATAATTGTATTTAACAATTGACAGGAAAACTGCAAGAGTAATATATAATTCGGCTAACTTTATTTCTTGATTTGTATCCTTTCTCTCAGCTATGGAAGCCCTTGGAGAGGTGACTGGAGTTAGAGAAAAAGAAAGCACGCAATCTGCAGAGGCCTGGCAGGGAGGATCATTGGCAGTGATGACCTGAGGTTTGTAATCCACTCTGTAGTCCTTTGCACGATGCAATCTTAGTATTTAGGAAATCTCAGATCTTGCAGTGGGGAACCTTCTCCTGAACATGCAATACTTTTATATCATTTGTTAAGTCCAAGAATACTAATTTGCAAGACAGATAGAAGCTCTGCATACAGCTGTTGTCCAAGATCAAACTTGCAAAACGAGCATGCAGAAATGCCTGGACTCTTTTGTCACTCAAAGTAAAATTCCACTCTTTTAATAAACACCATTTGAAATTCTTTTGGAAGAAAAAAATGGTGCAAAGTTCAGGTTGTCTGGAAGGGCACATATTGGGGTCTCATGTACCTCTGAAAAAGACTCTTAGACTAGGATGGCAAACGGATGTAGAGTTCAACTCTGCCACACCAACACTGGCTACAATTCCTCTCCGTGATTTCCCCAACTGAGCAGGTGCCAGACAGGTGGATTTACTGGAATGAACAGAGAACTGCCTTGCAGAACAGAGTACTGCCTCACAGGGTGGGTACTTCTGAGAACGACAAAGTCCAGCAACCGTGTTTTCTGCCGTGATCCTCCCCAGTGCTCATGCTCTTGAGCATTGGTGTAAAATCCAAGTGGACTCTTTCGCCATCAGTGAAATCAGCAGTACGTTTAAGTGCTTCGGACAGCAAATTCCTTAGCACAACTCTGAGTTGTTACTATAGGGGTTTCAAGAGCATCAATAGACATGCTCAGCTTCCTCTAAGCCCAAAGGTAATTAACATTACAACTACACTTCTGCAGCTGTGCAGTCTAAATCCCATCCCCTCGACTTTGTAAAAGCAAAAGCTACTGTAGCAGTCAGATTATTTTACCTTATTTTTTCCAAGCTGCCATTCAGTACTTGTGTTGTCATACAGACGAAGTAGGACAGCACATTTCTCATTTAAATCTTCAGGCAGAGTTAAGTTTCTCATGAGGACTTTATACCTGGCAATCAAAAAGTATTTATTACTTCATTTAAGAGAAAAGTTCTATTTTTACCTTTTATTTTTTAATATTAGATTTTCACTTTATTCCTCATCATGACTCACATCTGAAGTACACAAGTCATTGTGTTTACCTTTTATAAAAGTCTTGAAAGGGCCTTCGGACTGGGAAGCCAGCCCTCCGAATCCTGACGGTCTCCAACATCCCAGAATAACGCAGCTGGTTAAGCACCACAGTCTGATCAAACTGGTCTGGCATCTAAAACAAGCAAGTTCAAAATAAGGATTTTAATAGCAATGGTTAGAGATGTCAGGGGAAATAAACACAGGGAAAAATATATGAATCTAACATGTACAAAGGCTAAAAACTGGCTACAGAATGTCTTAAGCACATTAGCAGCTCAGAACATATGAAAATATATCTGAAAATAAAAGGGTAAATTCATAACAATTTCCATAGATAAAACATGTACATCCCTATAATCCAATCAACTATCTCTTTCCATTTCTCATATGAAACTAACCACTACAATGCAGGACAAAATGATGGTAAGAACCACAGACCAGCTGACAGTGCAAAGCTCAATTATTTTGTTTCTTTAGCAACTGAACTTACAGTCCCTATAGACAATTCCAAATATCGAAGATACACTATTATAGTGCTGTGATAGTTTTAAAAAACAAAACCATAAAGTCAGAAAAGATTTAATTTTTAATGTAGTGACACTTCATCTACTGTTGACAGTAACACCTCAAACCTTAAACAAGCTGTATGTCAAGGAGTTTCTATTCTGAACATCAGAGATGTTTTCATCTGTAAATATAAAAAAAAACTTCTCTAAGTGTCTATTAGTTTGCATGCCATTTGGAACCATTTTCCATTTAGAAAATAGATAACCCTAGCCACCCCATCATGAAAACCAGTGAATACTGGTCAGTTGTGTTCCTGCTCCTAGGAGTCCTCCAGTTTCATCTCTGAAGCCTCCAAGTCACCTGTGCTTCTACTACCAGGTCTTGAGATAAGCCAGTGTCAGCCAATGCCACACAAAGCTACTCAGGACAGTGCTAATCACCACCCTGCAAAATGCTGACAGTCCTGTCACTGAAATAACACCACAGGTAAACGCACTCGAAATTCACCAGCTGGAAGTCCACTCAAACACACCAGTTTATCCTCCCACAGTCATTTGCAGAATTAGAGGGCAGTCTTTGGTATTTTGCAATTGAAAGTTTGGAAGGCAGGATCTCATAGCTGGTTTATATAAAAACTGAAGTGGCTCACACTCAAAGTTCTGCAGCTGATAGAAATGAGAGCAAGATCAAGCCCTGAGCAACTGTAAATCAGAGGACTCTCCTGTCATTTATAAACTGTCTTTAATCGTGCTTCTTGTTCAACCTGGCAAATAAATGACTCCCCCAAATTTGAACTTATCAGAAGTAATTTCATGAAAGCAGACTCAAAAGTTAATTAAAAACAGCTGTCTAAACTTTTTTTCATCTGTTAATGCATAAAACAAAAAAACTCCCTACTAGTGATGATAACTCATTTGCTAGCTTCAAAAATATTGATACATTAGCTTTTAAACCCTTCCTTTAAAAGGCAGAATGTCTAAAATAAAGCATTACAATTCTTCATTAGTTTCTTCTCTGGAGCAGTGAGAGGCAACTTCTCTGTATATGCAACAGCCCTTCTGCACAGAGCTGTCACAGAGCCATGAGGGAGAAGGCTTCCTTAGCCCTCACTGTTCCACACACAGCAAAATTTTTTGACCCCTTCCTTTGGCACAGGGACTGAAATTCATACTACAGCCTGACCCCTCCTCCACAGTCAATAGCACTAAACAAAAAATGAAAACAATTTTATTTATTTATTTTTTTAAAGTGGCTGGTCCCAGTGGTGAGCCCTGCCCTGCTTCAGGTTATCAGCGCTGCATGGCTGCAGGACCTGATCCAGCCTTAGCAGGTGGATGGGGGCTATGTAGAAATTCAGCCACCACCAGCTGCTCATGCCCAGTGAGATGGGCGCGTGGCATCCCAGGGAGGCTCAGGAGCTGCATCCACTGCGCCACAACAGCTGCTGTTGGGTTAAGGGTTCTGTCACAGAACCATAGAATATCCCGAGTTGGAAGTGACCCACAACGATCATCGAGTCCAACTCCTGGCACCACACAGGTCTACCCAAAAATTCAGACCATATGACTAAGAGCACAGTCCAAACGCTTCTTAAACTCTGACAGGCTTGGTGCTGTGACTAGGTCCCTGGGGAGCCTGTTCCAGTGCGTGACCACCCTCTCAGTGCAGAACCTCTTCCTGATGTCTGTCTAGCCTGAACCTCTCCTGTTGCAGCTTGACTCCATTCCCGCAGGTCCTATCACTGGTTACTAAAGAGAACAGATGGGCACCTGCCCCTCCACTCCCCCTCATGAGGAAGCTGTAGGCTGCGATGAGGTCCTTCTACTCCTACACGTGTTGGCTCAAAGGGCAGCATTCCCCGCCAGACTTGCGGTCAGGACAGCGTGTTTAGATGGGAGAATGGGAGAGGATACACCAAAGCCCAGGAGTGACACTGCGGACGGACAGATGGACATCTCTCCCTCCCTGAGGGAGCACCTCCTGCTCAGAGCCAACTGGCTGCTCCACTACCTAATCCTTTTAATACCAGCCCCAGGCACTTAACAAATCAGAAGTCATCCACAAGGCCGGTTTGAATGATCATTACTTTTTTTTTTAAGAACAAAAAAACTTTTCATTTTTAGCCATGTTTTGATTCACAAGGGAAGAAACATTTTCAAGACTTTTTTTCCTGCAACTACAGAAGTTAGAAACAGCCTTTTGTCACCAAAAGCTAAGATTGTCAGTTTCACCCAACTTCAAAAGCTTGGATTTTTAAGCAGAAACTCAGAACACTGCAATAGATGTTAATGTGGTATCAGCAAAGCAACACAAAGACCAATGCAATTTTATTTACATCCGTGAATTTCCTTCACTTTCCATTACTAATTATTTTTAATTACTCCAAGACACGAGACTGTTAAATTGGAGGGTCAAATCCTGCCCTGGTTTATCACTGGAATTACACCAGTAACAAATCTGGCTGCTCTGAGTAACTCTGGGGGCAGTGGTAAGAGATTTGATGGACTCTATCCTACCCTTCTCAATATGAAGAACCAGAAGAGACAGAGCTCCCATCACCTGGGGGTTTTTGACTGGGCCATCCCAGAAACTCTTCAGTCCTCAGCAACAAGGAGAGCTGCAGCCAGGCAGCAGGCAGGGAGGGAGCCAAAACCCAAAACACTTGAATTCATCCATGGTTTCCCATGTCTTATGAAAACAACCAGAAGAAATAACAAATGCAGTCCTGTGCACCATACCTCAGCATTCAGCACCTTATGACTTGGTGATACATTTCACATCAGGTAGTTTTACATTATGGACACGGGGCATTTCAGCCTCAGTCATATAAATGCTTACAGGCAGGGATAACCTTAGGCACAACGTCCAGTCAGCAGGGCTCCTCGTACTTAAAAATCAATTGCATAAGCGTTTACTGAACCAGTGCACAAGGGCTATACATATGCCACTGTAGACAACTTCCAAGATGGAGAGCAATGACCACCTCCACTTGAACTGTGCTCAGAACAGCCACAACGGTGTTAAGTGTAGAACAGCATAAAATATCCATGCAAAGGATATTTCATCTATCTTCGGGGAGACCTTACAGTAGCCTTTCAGTACCTAAAGGGGGCCTACAGGACAGCTGGGGAGGGATTCTTTGTCAGGGACTGTAGCGACAAGCAGTAATGGCTTTAAACTGAAAGAGGGTAGGTTTAGATTGGATATTAGGAAGAATTTAGGAGGAAATTCTTCACCCAGAGGTGGTGAGGCACTAGAAAAGGTTGCCCAGAGAAGCTGCAGATGCCCCATCCCTGGAAGTGTTCAAGGCCAGGCTGGGCAACCTGGTCTGGTGGGAGGTGTCCCTGCCCATGGGAGGAACATAAACATTTCACTTTTACCACTAAACCCCTCTGACACACAAAATTGCCAGACAAAGGCTACGGACTCATATGCATCACAGCCACATTCAGGCACTGAGCAACATCTACGTGGAATTTCTTATACTTTGATAGCTGCAAGTCAGAACTGTTCTGCCTGATAAAGGTGTTTTGGGTTTTGCTTTTGTTTTGTTGGTGTTTTTTTTTTTTCTGTTTTCTTTTTTTCAGTGCACTCTTTCACAGTACAACTTGTAATGCATCATTTCCAGCATCCAAACATCTCCCCTAAATTTGGGCCAGACAGCACTAAAGCCAAGGCTTTAATGTGACCTGGAGTCTGTGCTGGCGAGACTGTGGCTCCTTAAGCTGCTAAATGATTGCTCTGATATGCTGTGAGCCTCCTAAAGGGCAAAGCTTCTGCCTAAAATCACAATCAAAAGAAGCCATTAGGATAGACATCTAACACCTACGCATAATTTTCATTATAAAATCATTCCTTAGATTACAGGCTGACTGAGGTTGGGAAGAAGAACATCCCTTTTCCCTGGACAGCACCGTAAGTGGAGGCCCCAAGCAAATACCACACACACAAAACTGCAGATCGTTTGCTCCATTCAGACAAAGAGGATAATTGACTTTCACCAGTCAGACATCCTTTTTCATCCCAGAACTCCTAGCTGCCTCAGAAGAGCACAGCCACAATAATGACAGATTATGTACAGTCTCACGATTTTATTTAGGCAGGAGTAACTTCATAGAGAGATCAGGAGAAAAAAAAAAATACCAGTGCCTTGCTTATAGATCTCACTATGGCAATTTAAGTAGGATGGTATGTACAGAGATGGAAAAGATGAACAACAGATACAAGGATGTGAAAAAGTAACTTTCTATCTAAAAAAACAGTAACTTTTCTCACAGTCATACTTCTTTAAATCTGTTCTCCTTCACTCCTAGAATGAAGTCTTGGCAATTTAACTCTGGAAAAAAAGCAGCATGAATTAAAAAGAGGTCAGTCTTCCCCTGCCTTGTAGTGGGTTTTTGCATCCCAAAGTGCATTGGTATCTTTTTTTCAGAAATAAAGTAACCCCTGCTTGCACAGGGGGACTTACTAAACCAGATCTTTCTGAAACAGTTCCCCACGGTCCACTGATCTCCATCAGCAACTCCTCGAGTCAAAACTAATGCCAGGCTTTTCTCCCAAATGGATTTGAAACGTGAATAAGTTAACTTGTAATACATAATCTGTCTGAACTGATAGGAAAATTTCTGTATTCTCGTTGTTTGTTTTTTTTTAAACCACGTGACGCTTAGTGATTCTTATCCACACACACTACTTGGCAGCCTCTACTCATGCCAACGATTCAGTCCAACAACGTGAAAGAAGTGAAAAGGAAACAGCTGCAGTCTCAATAGGAAAATACATCGCAAAGACAGGATATGGACAGGGTCTAGTGCACTCTCGCTGTCATTCAAGAGCCCTTGAATTTAAGGGCACTGTAGTGCCATCCATGTTGGTCACCGTCTTACCTTGCACAAACCGTCTCACCTCTCTACCCCTGCTCCTCCAGCCACCCACTGTTCAGCTCCTTGCACCGTCAACTTTGATAGTGTCTGCCTCTTCAACAGGGTTTCAACCCCAGAACTGCTACCCTTAGAACAGAATGAGCATGAAAACCTGCATGTCCTCTCCAAGGAAGTGGAGCATCAATCCCACAGATCTAAGACCATGCACATTTCAGAGAAAGATTAAGAAAAGAAACCCTCTGTGGTCTTGTCAAGCATGCAACTAACTGTAACTGGAAGAGATTCAGGTAAAAAAAAAAAAAAAAGAAGTAGCAAGTTTGACGCTGGCTTTGTTTTTGAAGATGTTTCCTCATTATCCCAGAGTATGTGTGTCTACACAGACAAACACCATGAAAGTACAGGAGGATAAAAAACAAAGAATATGTCAAAGCTAAAAAGTTTATTCCATATTTCCGCTTCATGGCAGCAGAAAGCCAAGCAGTATTTGGATAAACATAAAATAACGGTATTTTGCATGTCCAAAATTCTCTCAGGTTTTCATTCACATGACCCCCCCAAAAAAACAAAAATCCTTTAAAAAAATATTAACACTGCTGGTGGTAACTTGACAGAAAAAGAGCATACATATATTAAATCAACACTTATGCCTCAAAAAGTTCTCCTGCGAACTCCAGGTCGGATTTCACTGCTAACTCAATAATGATATGCTGCCTCATTTATATAATCTCTACAGGTCTGAACATGAAAGTACTACATTTACTAACAGCAAGCATTCACACGATTAGCTGATCTTCTCTGCAGTTCCAAATACTGCATCTGACCTGCATGATTTTTCTCCCAACCCTGAACAGCTCAGATAAGTGACAAACTGCTGAATTTAGTCGCTCTCATGCTGCAGGTTAGAGATGCCAGTGTTAAAAATAATACTGCATAGAAAGAACATGGTAATCTTAGAGTTCTTCCACTGTACCAAAACAGTCAAAGGAGTAGACTTAATAAATTAATGTAAAAATGGTTTTGTATTTATCCTCTGCCTGTCATTCAGCTTACTTAATAAGCAAGAACGTCTCAAGGTAATTTTAAAGAAAGCAGCCATTTAAGAGCTATACAGCAGTTGGTATTTCCACATTGACCCTTTGTACTAGAGTTTAACAATTTCAGCTGGGTCAGGAACACTACTGAGCTAGGTCCATTGACAAAGATGTCACATTTCAGGTCTTGCTTGCTTGTCTGTAGATAAGAATTGGAACTAGCTTCATAACTGGGGGAAGGATGCTCAAATGATTCTGACTGGCTTGCTGTGATTTTTTACTTTAATCAACAACAGTCAAACTCACAATCGTGGAGCTATTTAAATGAGTTTGCTAGTCGGTGTCCCTGTAGTCTTGCATTTCAGAGAAATTTTCTTTTTGGGTGTTTCATATGAACTAAATGCTATCCTGAGTAAACAAACAACAGCCTCTTTGTGAACCTTCCTTTCTAAAGGTATCTGAAGACAGGATTTGTCTACTTCTCTAACTAGTGGTGATATAAAAACCTAGAGAAATGCAACCTCCTCAGAATGACAGCGTATAATTTCTTACACACTAATTAAAACTTCATGGAATAGGAACAGATTGTTAAAGGCACAGAAATCTCCAGTATTTAAGCCTAAATTATCTGAGCATGTTTAGAGCCTTCTCTGCTCAGGCTAAGTTTTTTGCTGAAGTGAGCCTTTGTTACTTGAATACATTATTTAGAGAGTCCATTGAAATGCACAGCAGGTCTCACAGCCATTTGTCCCCAAACAGTGACTGCAGGACCATCCATGTGAAACAGACGATTAAAGAGCATTTGGAAAAAGAGGGATTTCAGATTTGGAGCAGCTCTGGCAGAGTCCCAGGGTAGCACCAGAAGGTGCAACTCACAGCAGAGTCCCCAGCTGGAACTTTTCATGGACCCTCCTTCTCCACCTGTGAGTAATCCATTGCCATTTCATCTGAGGTCGTCCTAATTAAAACCTCCAACCTGTGCAGACTAAACCCAAATCTGGCCTCATTCTTCCCACATTGTGATCGGTCAGCAGGCCTCTCCTGAAGAGAATCAATCAGGCTGCCTGATAGCTACAGACATACCATGAAGAAACACACTGTGAGGTACTAATTGCAAGGACAGCTGTCCTTCCTTACCAACCGCGCGTCAGGACAGCCAATACCAGTGTCACCATTGTTCATTACAATGGTTAAGAGAACAATGTCACATGCCTGTGCCATACATACACTGCTCCATGTCTGCTAAGCCTGCATACAAACCAACTGCACATGGTGAAATCCTGACCCTCCAGGTCAGTGGTGACTCTAGATAACTTACACAGACAAGGATTCCACCCATGTTTTGTTTTCATTTTTTTCACCATACTTTTAGTCATTTACAGCAGACTTTTCAACTATGACTTTTTTTTTTTTTTTTTTTAACTTGACAGCTTATTGGCAGGCTGACCGTAAGTCCATTTCTGTATCTAAAAGCAGTAAATCCTATTTTAGGATCGTTACTATAATGGGATTTTTTCTTGCCTACGTGGCACAGATAATGGTGTTTAGTGTCATGCTTTTATTCTTGAAAGATCCGAAGGTTTATGAAGGGTAGAAAATTAGGACAAAAATACTTGAGAACCTGTTACTAAGATGAATTTCATCTTACATGGCCAAAGTCTGACATAGGTGTAAACCATTTCTTGTAACTATCCCTGTAAGAACCTAATCCTGTCTACTTTTTTATGTCTACTGTAGCGTTACTACAAGTAATCTCACACTTTAGTCTGTGAAACCTTCCAAGTAGCTAGTTCTCACTAAAATGCTAACACAGTATTACTTCAGCAGTGGTACTGCGTTAAGCATCCTGAAATAGTACTGCAGATGACTTTTGTCACCACTGTTGCAATTCCCCTTGCTTTCCCTGGGTGACACAAAACTAAGCAAGCCTTTTATACAGGCTGCAGCTCCATAGGAAGGGAGAAGATACAGGGATATTATCTCCTCTTCTCTATTGCAAGTAAGTAGAAAGAAAGAGGTAGAAATGGCTGGGAATAACTTCACTTCCAGCCACAAGAGCTTACTGGCTACACGTGGGTGGAAGGAGCTAACATTGCACTCACAGGAGGACAAAGACACCAGCTCACGAAGCACAAGGAGAGCAGCAGAGGAACTGTAAATCCAAATCATAATAATCTGAGTTTGAGTCCCAGGGCACCAACCTGACACTTTCTCTTGATCTGGTCACACTCTCTTCCTTTAGGACCACGCACCTGAATGCCATTTAGGACTTAAGTCTTCTGTTTTGGGGCATTGCTCTTAAGAGAATGCTAAAAGCTCTCTGGTATTTAAGAAATCAGTTTAGTGATTTGTGGGCTAACCTGTGTTCCTCAGCTGTGTGACTGCGACTGAAATATTGCATCCAAATCTGAAGTGCAATAAAGGAAGATGCTAAACTGGAAAGCATTTAGAGAGGAGCCATGAGAACAAAGATCAGACTGAAAAAAAGCAGCAAGGGACTTCAATAAGAGCCTTGAGAAGCTCATCAGTGAGAAATCTGCAAGGCCTTGATGATAATCTGTAAGTAGCTAAAGTAAAAGTTTACCTTCAACAACAGTTTCTAAAATGTAGCAGATAAAGACATAAAGAGCATGAAACTCAACAGAAGATATATTTAAACTAAAAGGCATTACTTCCCCCCCCGACTGTGTTAACTGGAATAGCTTACTCCTGATGGTGGGACCCTCTAAGACCACTAGAACTAGACCCTTCAAGAAAATGCCGGACTTCCTTCTTCCAGCAGGTGCTATTTTCCCTACAGTTTGCCATGCAGCTGGTTCAACTAAATGATCTCAGTGGTCCCCTTTCAACACTCTATTTGTGGAAAAAATGCTAACTTATTTATTTAAAAAGCTTAGTGCTGGCTTCTATAACCTTTGGTATGGGAATTCCCAAACACGGACTTTGCATCGAGGATAGGAAGGAGACACCCAGCTCCTGACCCACAGTGCTCATTGTAATCCAGAACTGCGCTTCCCAGACACAAGCTTCATCTTGGCAGGGAGCAGGTTCATTTCTTATGCAAGTATTTGACAGTCCAACAAGGGAAGTTTGGCTGACTGTCTAAGACAGGCTGCAGCACTGTGGACTAGCTTAGATTAAGTCATTACAAACCCTTCACGCATTTGGCAGCAAGTAACAAAAAAATCCTTCACATCATCAACTCCAACCTTTAAAAAAAGGAAAAAATCTTACAACAATCAGGAATCACACTTCTGAAAACTGTAAAGTTTAAAAGTAATAAAAAACTGAGTTATTTTTAATTAAATGTGGAGCGTATGTGCTTGTTGCATGTCCATGAAGGCCAGCAACTTCCTAGTTGAAAATCAAAAAACGGACTCAAGCAATGTTAGGAAGTTAGCACTTGATCGCACCCCTTTTTCAATACTGCAGCCACAAGCAGTTTCTTTTTCTCTGATGCATTTCGCTCCTACACACAGTTTGTTCTCTCACCAGACCACAGAGAAGCCTACAGAGCACGCAGACGATGTAACGCACAGATGTGCTGCTTTCTCATGAAAGTCAACGTTCCAGTGCAATTCCTGTATCGAGGAAAAGATCTGAATTAAAGGAGTTATCTCCTAAGGAGTCCTCTCTCTTCTTCTTCATGTATCAAGCCTTTTGTTGGAAAGTTGTAATGGGAAATTAGCCAGGCTTCAATCCCGGCCAATATCTGATATGTGTAAATTAGGAACGCTGCAAAATATTCTGCCGCGCAGCTTCGAGTTGCTGGGAAACCAGAGGTCGGGCAGCACTGAAAGGGCAGATTATTCCCATCCCGGCAAAGGCACAGGGCTCCATTCACCGCATGGCCCCAGCTCTTGCTGCTGGCTGCAGCAGTGCCATGACCCAGTGCTCCCGAGGCACAAGCGCTCCTCGGCCCCCTGGGATCCCCGTGCTCAGCCCACAGCAGCTGCAGGCTTGCACAGCTCTCCATGCCGAAGTTACCCCTTCCACCACCACATAAAACTTGCTATTTCACATCACTACCAAGGACTTCGTTGTTCAGTCTGGGGGTGCCCAGGACATCCAGGGGCTGCTTTGCGTTCTAAAACCTGTAAGAGTGCATTTCAGATCTTTCAGATACTTACATTCAGATACAGTGTTAGCGTGCAGGAGGACAATCAAGCTTACAGAAGAAAGTCATGAGGATCCCCATGATCAGCACAGACATCTATATGGCTGACAAGAGTTGCATGATGGCCTGGATAAATGACCCAGCTTAGTCCCGTATAATCAGTATGTTAAATACTACCGCTTCTTTTATCTCAGCACGTCTCAGATAGCATCAGTCTAACTTTGGCATTTTTCTTAGGATTTGGTCCTTCATTCTTGCTGCTCTTCTATCTCTACACATTCTTACATTATGCATTCAGGGCTTGCTCTGCAAATCTACAACCAGCTAGAACACCAGATACCAAGGCCAACTGAAATGCGCATACATCTGTGCGCGTGTTTGCAGGGGAAGAACAGAAAATGAAGACAGTTGTTTGTTCTTCTGTATGTGCATATCACAGAAAAAGGCAATGCATTTATTCTCCTTGGACTCCTTTGTTAAAATGCAACAGATCCCCTCCTCTTTAATTAAGAGTTGGAAAGTCTCCTACATGACTTCTTTGATGTTTGAGAGAACCACATCAAAATCAAATTAGTTTTTTTTCTGTTAGTTCTGCAATTTCCACCCTAAGCCAAACAAAAAGCCTCTTTACTGATTTCTTGATATACTATCTAAACAAAGGGTGGAGGACCTCTTTCCCTCTATATTCCCCCCCATGCAGATCACAGCTAGCTGTGCTGCTGCAGTGTCCAGGCTGAAGGAACAGATGAGTCAACATCAGCGGCAGAAGATTGGCTAGAGCAGCAGCAGCTAGCTACCCACACTTCCTACCAGCACTGCTAATAATTTCACTTGGCAGACCAAAAACAAACAAAAAGAACACTGTGATTTCATTGCTATAGATAACATACTGGCAAACGCTAACGCTTGCAAACAAAGTGACCGTATATTTTTCTCTCACAAAAAAAAGTTGCACCAACTTACTTGTTTGTTCCAGTTCCCGTGTAGCTTGTGAAATAAGAGCTAACTACAGAGTCGATTGACTTTGCAGTATTTGCATGATCCAGAGTTACCCAAAATAGATGGCAAGAATTCTCCCTTAACACCAATATGCCATTTAAAAAAACAATTAATACAGCTATTAAGTGATCTAACTGCACGTGTGTATCTATATAAATATGTATTTATATAGATATAGTATAAGTATAAATATATAGATACACATACACATAGAGAATGAATTATAACAGATGATAAAATGACATCAGTGCCTAATTAATTTAACCTTCAACCACCACCTCAGTGATTTAACTGGGATGCCACTGTTCATCTCCATGAAGCATGCAGAATTTACATTCAGGGACACTGATCAATGGCCCTTTGTTTCTCTAAGGCAAGTTCCATCTTTTCGTAGTTACATGAAGCACATGCTTAGTTGACTCCATCCTTTTTTTTTTTTTTTTTTTTAAAGAAGATCCTGTGGAAAAAAGCTCTGCCCTTATTTATGGTTTTACAATCTGCTGTGTCACATTTAAATAAGAACGTGCCTCTTTCTGCCCCCCAGAAGCGTATTTTCCTCTATCCCTGTTCACCATGATCAGAAAATCTGGAAAACACAATCATGAGAAACCATGACTGGTAAGATGCATTTTCACTGTTGGCATACCCAACCTACGTTTTCCTGGGACTGGAGAGCATTGTGGACTGCACTTCACTGGAGCAACAGATATTGCTTCTTTGCACAGATGACTTGCAATGTCAGTCTGGGTACACTATTGTAAGAGAGCTGTACATATGCCTCACTTTTTTTTTCCAAAGCTCCAGGTACTCCATTATGTGCTGACCAGCACACCCAAAGCAGCATGAATAACTTAAGCAAAGCATTCAGACATGCTCACTGAAGCCAATGAGATGTATATGCCCTTTAAGAACTTGGCTGATCTTGAGATGCTCTAGGTTGAGCACGCCAGTGGTCACAGGGAAACAGCAATTTTGGATGGCTGAACAGCAATTTCTTCTCTGAGAAATTTATACACTGGCGCTAAGTATACAACAAAACAGAACCCTTACATGTTTGAGTCAGAAAGAGACACTGAAGATAGAATCAGCTTTCCTAAACAAGATTTTGTTTGCTCTGTGAATGATTTGATTACATTAACTACTTCTGTGATGCTAACTTAAGTGCTAGGCCACTTTCAGCAAACGTCATCATTTCTGCCTATGAAAGACTACTTAGTTAATGATAGTGTAGCTCTGAGGCTGGACACCATCTCTTTTTGTCTAAATATGCACAAGTTGTGTGGCTGGCAAACTGTAGGCAGATATACTGGTCCTTTTCATGCTGAATCTGGGGCAGCCATTCATTTGAGAAAGCTGGTGTCACAAAAAGTTTGGCATTTATCTGGCTTTCTGAAAGTGGATATATTTTCGTAATTCATCTACTTTATCTTTGCTTGATTATAAAAAGTTTGAGACCAACCAAATCCCCTAGTTACTACGTACCTAATGTTTAAGATTTCCAGGTCCACAGAGAGTAAGTTTTGAAAATGCCATTATAGATCTCATCATGTCAGCTCTGAAAATATAGCACAGCACTTAAGTTCAGCAACAAACTTGCTTTTTCTACACCAAACATTGTGTAATGCTCACAGGTGTGTGAGACAATCCAAGGTGGCAGCCAAAACTAGAAACTTCTCAGTGGCCTGAATGATTTACACAGTGCAAAGTGCTTCTTGGCTCATGTGCAGAAAACCAGGAACTCTGCAGACCGGATGCCTAAAGTGTACACTTACCCTGTGTTTGGGACCAAACAACAAACTTAATGCTGTCCACAGAGCCTGCAGAATTCTGCTTTCTACCACCTCCACAGCAAAGCTCCAGGGAGCTTTGAGTCCTGCCGTCCAGCTCCTTATTGCTGGAGCAGGGAGCATGCATCAGGAGCTTGGGGGAGACAGACCAACAACAGCAACCTCAAACTCTTCCTGTAGGTTAGGCTAATTGCCATCACGCAGGTAGGACTCAGCTGTTGTCCTGCAACATGGATTTTACAACTAAATTCTACTTCATACAACTAAAAAAGCAATCTCATTTCTCTAACATTGACATAACAACAGTGTTAGGAATGGACATGCCTTGCTTCTTAGATGTATCAACTTCCTAAAAACACTAGAAAACAATTTGAGTGTTTTCAACAAAATTAAGATGCTTTGATGCCCTTTCAGCTGTTTCATGTTTGAAGTATGTTACAAGGTGACTGCAAGATGTACTTCATGAATTTTTCACAGTGAGTTCTTCTCCCATGAAGTCTTTGCTTGTTTTCAGTATACTCTGATTAAATTAACGAAAGCCACACATACATACACAGATACAGTTAAATATGAAGACAAAGTTTAAGAACTGACCCAAGTCTACTCTTCAACATTACCATCCGCTCTTAACATGACTTTTGTATTATGAGAGTGTCTCTGATAAAGATTTGTGAATACTACAACTTCCAGATAATTCCTATCAGCAATCTAGCTGTATTGAAAAAAAAATCAATGTTGTTATGCTTCTATTTATGTTGCAAGGTACACAGGTTGTAACTACATTTTTTTTGAATAAGTAAATAACAACAAATGAGAAACAAAATGAATGCTCCCCTTTTTGAAGCTAAGCAGTTTTAGCAAAAGAAATACCAAATACCTTTAATTCATGTTCCATACAACAAAAATACCACCTACTTTTTGACCTACTGCCACTGTTACCACTTGGGGTTTAGAAGGACGTATCTTAACATCAGCACGAGAAGAACAGTCAGGAGTTATGAGAATCCCCAGTTCCATATGCACTTTATCAGATCATATCACCTCCATCTAGATTTGCAAGGCAAATCTAGGGTTGGTCGTCTTGAGACCAGAATAAAACTCCCATAGACTTCAATGACACAGGATCAGACCCATTCCCTTCACAACAGGTTCTCTCAAGCAATTTTAGCTTAATTTTCTACCCTGTGGCTGAATTCTAATGTTCGCAGAGGCAAGCTCTTTAAGTGGGAAAACAAGAGCAAAATGGAGATCCCAGAACAGAGCTGTTTTACTTGCTGGGCTGTGGGGCTTGTTTCATGGGGGGCAGAAGGAGGCAAATGACACAGAGCAAAGACAAAATACAATGATGTTATAATATCCTTTACGTTACTTATATATATATATACAGGCACATTCAGTTTCCTGTGTTTCTACAGTGAAAGAATTACTGGCTCAAATGCGTCCCATCAAGTTTCACCAGCAGAACTACAAGAGCAGTTTAAACCTCTGGGTGCTGCAGATAATCTCACTAGACTCTCCCACCCCCGAATGCATTTGTCCCCACTGTCACTTTTTTATAATGTAATCAAAGCCAAACTACAGCCGTGCCTTATGCCTTAATAAAGTGCAGGGATACTACATTCCTAAACTTTACATAGCTGGTTCTCCTGAATCTATGCCATGAATTGCTAAACAACAGAAAAGATCTTTCTCCACAAAGCAGACCATCGCCACAGCTCAGATCTTCCCCCCTCTGCACACACAGCTCCAGCTCTGCTGACTTTTTTCCTGCTCTGCGAACAATCACTCCTTTAACTTTCAAACAGAGCATGATTTAGTAAAGCAGACCACTTCGAAGGAAAGTTCTCCTGGCGTTCAAAAATATGATTAGACCCGTAATTTAGTCATTTGTTCATAAACCTGATTCTGCATGCATTTAGCCTCTTTAAAAGAAAATACAAGACCAGAAACATTTCCAATACAGCTTGCTCTGCCAAACTCTAGGCACTTTCTTTTCTTTTTTCTACAAGTCCACTGCAGCTCCAAGCATGCAAGATTAAAATTATTAAAAACAAAAACACAACTGCATGAATTAGACCCTTACCTTTTAAGGCTTCTTCACCCTTCAGCGTTCACCCATTGTGAAAAACTGAATCTTTAGCAGTTGCAGCTATGCACACACACAGAGACCAGGGCTTTCTTCAGCTCACTGGTATTTCAAGTCTTTCATGTGATATCTTTGGCTGTACTTGCTTAATTCATTCCTGCTGCACTCAAAGGAAGTCAAGCCTAGCGAGGGCTGGCTCTACAGCAATCGCTGTAGATATTCCTGACTAACAGGACAGCAGGGCTAATCTCACTTTATAAGCATCAAGAATGTAAATATATTTCACAGCCAACAAATTCCTAAATCTTAAGAGATAAAACGCACAAAATGCCCTAAGACACAGTTCAGCAAGGGAGTTACAAATGCTAAAGTTTTTGCTAGAGAACAATACTCTCTGCCCCAGCTATGCTTTTGGAGTTTTAACGATGGCTATTTATCATGGACTCTGCATATTCCCTTGTAGTAGTTACCATGAGAACACAGCAAACAGGACTTGAATTTAAATTGCCACCTAGAGATGAGGGAGGACTTTTTTTTTGTTGTTGCATTTAAAAAAAGAAAACTCTGAAAGCTTGATGAAGTACACGCTTTTTCCACGCACACATTTTGCATGACAATGCTTGCAATTCAAATACGTGGTGCCAATGCACCAGAAGGAAGAAAAGCCAAGTTCTTTGCTTGGTATATATAAAAAGAAGCTACTTCAGATTTGCGATCAGCAGTTGCAATTCTGCAAATGCCTGTCCATGTCACCTAACCACATACAAAGGAATTCAGAAAACACACAAAGAAGCCAGCAGGTAGTGCAAAATGCAGAGTAAGACCGGTAAGACCTTATGCTGCTGGCAGAGGAACTGCTGCGGCAGTCCAAGTTCTCACTTTTAAATATCACAAGGATCAGCTCAGAAAGAATAACTACACAGCAAGTGTTGCACTCGAAAAATACTCCAACCCTAGGCTCCCCCCCCCCACTCCCCCAAATTGGTCTGGAGCTCGCTGCTTGGGCCACCTCCTCCCAAAGCAGCATCTGCTCTCTCCACACGGCCTCCCACCCTGTTCCTGCGAGGACACCACCACATTTACCAGAGATCTGAAAATGACCTGTGGACAGACTCCTACCAAATGGTCTTTCTGGAGAACCTGGCAACTGGGCACTTTCACAAAACACTCAAAAAAGTCTGTTTGCCTGTACTGCCTGGGATTTGTTGCCATCTTTGCAACACAGCGCCTGCTCCCTCTCTGGTAGCACCCATCCCAGCTCTCGAGCTTTAAACACCTCACTTTTTACAGTCCTTACACGTGGTCACTGAAAGAAACTCTAATACACTAGCAAAGGGATGCCTTGTCAGCCCTGCTTAGTTAGCAACAAACCTTGATGAAGAAGAAGGACATGCCTGTCTGGGCAACTGCCTGGAGAGAGGAATGACCTGCTTCAGCCCAGCAAGCAGCTGTGCTCTGAGACAGGGACAAAGGGGCACCCCGGGCAGCATTACTGGCACGCTGTGTGAAGACATCAGAGAAGCTGGGCAGTGCCTGTGCAGCACAAGACTCGCTGCAGGAACAGTCTTGTTCCATGGGTTCAGATCCACATGTAACGTTACTGCTGGCACTTTGCAAGCAAGCATTGCTTTCCTTACACCCACTCCCTTTATCACTTTTACCTGAGGAGTCTTCTAGTGCCTGACCTAATTACTCAAGTGATGTGCCAGAAAATGATGCAGCTGGGACATACTCCACAAGTCTTGATTTGAAGCTATGTAATTCTGCAAAACCCAAGGCGACAAGATCCAGGTAGCTGAATTAAGCAGCATCAGCTGGGCATGGTGCCATACCTTATGACTGTGCCTTCCTGATGAAGAATAAAGCCTTATGAGAGCTAGTTAAAGCAGTAAGGACAAGTAGTTCATACTTGGCCCTGTGTACTTGTGGCAAGAGATGCGAGAGCGGGGCAACATGCTCTGCTTTGGGGAAATGGCTGGTCTCTCCAGGAGCATGAGCCCAAACAGCAGCGCTCTGAGCCATACCCGGACTGCCTCGGCAAGTCTGATCCGTGCTCAGAGCCTGCGGCTCTGCTTCCTCCAGCAGCAATGACAGCAGTAATTGGCAGCCAGAGAGCCTTCTTAAGACAAATATTTATTGAGAACAACTGAGATTAAAGACAATTTTTTAAAATAGGCAGGAAGGATCTCTAATACATGAGCAATTACACACCTCTAAATGAATACTACCAGACCATAGCTTTCTACAGACAGTACCACACACCCCCTGCAGTTGTAGCTGTGCCACATCATATATTACCTTTACTTTCAAAGTATTACAGGGAAGTTGTACGGGCAATGACCAGGCTTTCTGTTCTCTTCTTCTTATGGACAGCCAGTCAAATTTACCTCATAATGTGCCAGCTCCCAGCACCAGCAAACATTGCAGCTTCACTGCAGAAGTGCTACCCCAAAGCTCTACAACTGAGTCAGTAAACCATAAAGATGCCTCCATTTAGAGCCTAATGCTTTTTAGATTTTAACTGCTGGGCTCAGCCTCTTAAAAAAAAAAAAAGCAAACAAAAAAAACCACAAAGACATCTACATGCCAGTCTGCTGATGGACTGAGGCTGGTGTATAAAGTACACGCTCGAGATAAACTGCAGTAGGATGTGCATAAAAATTTGAAGCTGGACCACTGTATTAAGGATTTTTTAAAATAAAGACTTTTAAAAATAAATATTTTATCCAGATGGATAACAATCCTGTGCTGAAGGTTTAGCAGAATAGCCTTGAAGTTCAGAGCCTCCCTTCCTGCATCATTCAGGTTTTATGTCAGGGCTGTTCTCGCTGCATTGGCATTATAGTTGCTCTGTCCTCATGCATGTTTCTGCAAAAAAACTCTCTACAAGGTAAACTCAGTAATTCATAGAGTCAAGGTTCAATACGACAATACTGTAATTCCAGCTTGACAACCAGTTCACATACTGCCTTCACTGAACTTGTGCCTGCTCCACACCCTGTGTACAATCATCGTTGCAGATGGGACCAAGCTGTTCTTCCATTGTTCCTTTGTACCACGTTCCTGAGCTGTATTTCTAATTGGTGTTTAGGTCGTTATCATGCTATACTTATGTCTGTAATGATTCAGAGCTATTTTAAGAGTACAATTTTCATTCAGACGCCAAGTGAAATAGGTTTGCATCTTATTTCGTATTAGGGGACATGCTGCTTGCTATTCCAGTGTCTCATGGCTATTAATGACCCATGCCTCAAAGAACACTGCAGGTGCCAATAGCCTTTTACCTTGATCCCTTTAAGTGGCTCTGTCCCCAGAAGCGCTGTTAGCAATCTTACTGCCTTGATAGTAATTTTCCCAGAATGAACACACACATGATGACAGGACTCCTAAGTAGCAGTAACTCTCACAGAATCTATTACAGACCTTTTTGTACCAGCCTTTCTTGAATTGCAAAGCTATTAATAGTTTTCCTGTTTCTCCCTGTAACCCCTAGCTTTGCAGTAGGTTTACAATACAGGTTTAATTTTGTCTCATTTCTTTACCTCATCTAGTTAAATTTTAAGATTAAATATATATAAAATAACTGCAGACAAAAAACTGCCCTTTCAGAGATCAAACACTTCAGAGAAGGTGGCTTTCATCTTGCCAGTAGCTAGACTATCACTGCAACAGAGGAATAAGACCAACAATAAATGAACAGAAAGCAAAGTCAGTAGAGGCTCAACAATTCTGTTCAGGTGACACACTCACAACACACATTTCCTAAAAGAAAAAAAAAAAAAAACACGTCTACATCAAGAATTTCATGCCAACTCTAGTGAAACCAGGATTTTGCCCATCAGGATCAAACTGGAGTAAGACCTGAGCCTGTTTACCTATGTGCATGATAAGACAGCAGTGGCTGAACCTGTCTCAAGAGCAGGGAATTACAGAAGCAAGCTGTACTAACGAAAGTTTTAAAATAGATCAGCACAGATGAGGCTGTCCCAGAGAAAAACACCAACACTAGAGGTAGGGGCCACCCACAGGGATTATACCAACATTAAGACTGAAGAAAAATTCTGAATGGAGAAGGGAACTCAAGAAGTCACTTGAGCCAACTGTCAGAGGCTGGCTCCTTCTGGCCAATGGGAGAATTTCTGCCCCTGGAAGAGATCGCACAGAAAGTTCAGATCTTAGATTCACCCTGAACTGTCTCCTGAGCAGCACCAAGGCTTAACAACTTTTTATTAATAAGAGCAAACCTTGAAGAAACATGCAGCTGAGTTGCTGTCGAAGTGGATGTAGCTTGTTTTAAAAAGACTTAAAAAAAACAAACAAATAATATGCACAGAAAGAATAGATGAAGAACAGAAAAAGCAAGGTCGACGGGATGAATCATTATCAGATAGAAAAGGAGGCAGGAAAAGAAACACGAGAAAAAAAAACAGGGAAACTTCTATGAAATTTTAGAAGGATGAAATGATATGTAGCTCTGAATGATGCATTGAAGTTGAAGGGAATGAAGGAGAAAGACCCTTCATTAGCAGAAAATACTCATTAAGCATTCCAAATGGAAAAGTTTCCACGTAATGCCCAGTTCAGAAGAGACTGGAAACTGTGAAGACAGATAGACTGATTGTTTAGAGGTCTCCCAAAGATTAATGGGTCCTCTGTTCTTCTGTCTGAGGCCTGCTTGCTGAAATGTCTTGTGACAAAAGGTCATGTACTCTATGTGCTCCCTTTAGGAAATTGCTCTAATGAGTGTAGATCCTGCTTTGATATGTAAATGTTTAGTAGTTTATTGCATGTGCTGAATTGTTTTTGCTTGCCATTGTAACATATTTGAAAATTAAACTTTTGATCAATTAAAAATCAAATAATTACTGTAAATTATCATCTCTCTTATGAATAAACTTTAATGACTAGAAGAGCAGAGGAAGTCCTGTCTGCTGCATGTTCTGCTTTACAAAGCTTTGAATGTCTTCCATCTGCTCAACCTCATTCACCTACAGAATTCAAACACGCTTCTACAGTAAAATAGCTCTCAGACACCATCTCCTCCTCTCCAGAATTTCAGAGGATGCTTGCTGATAGATGTATTACCTATTCGTACCCAGTCATGAGGGTAACGAGTAGTTTGAGAGGTTTGCTCTTGACAACACAACTTCTGCTCTCTCTTTTCTGAGCCCTTCTGGTCCAGCTCTCCTTTAATGCTGCATATTTCAAAAAAAAAGCAATTAAAATGGCCCTTTCTTTCACATCATTTGTTAATTCTCAAGCACCATTTGAATTAAATACCTTTTGAAGGGTGGCATTTTAGCATTCCATGTCACTGCCACCACAGAGTAAAACCTACAGACAGAAAACATACTGAAAAGCATCCTAATTTCTCCATTTCAGCATCTCATCTAAATGTTTCCGGCAGTTCTGTTTCTATCCAGCCCTGCACAGTGAGGCACATATGTGGTAATCCCTGGTAGTTCATGTGTTGCTAACATCCCTCTGAGCTGTGCCAGTTCACAGCTATGCAAACCAACCCACCTTGTTTTCCTTTGTCTTGCTGAAAAAAAGCAAGATGTCATATGACAGGACAAACTATGAAAGACAACTCTAACATGATGTGCATCCACAGAATCCAGCCAAGCTACAGAAGAGCCAGATGTCACCCATAGACCTGCCGCTGCAGAGGTGTTGCAGCAGGAGCAATACCAAAAACTACACAAGACTGGCACTAAAAATCTCTGTCTGTGAGATGGAGAGAACAGATAGCAGTGCCCAGCAGACAGAACTTAAAACAATGAATCCCTGAAATGCATTCTGAGAATACCTTCTTGAGTGAAAAATGCCATTCACGAGTATTATGTATGGTTTTCCTTCTCATTTCCCATTAGGTCTTCTACTGTGCCAGCTCCTACAAGTAAAATGCATGACCCTTTCCCTACTACAACATTAATCTAGTTCTTCAAATAGGATTTCTTTAATTTGATTCAACAGCTTCACTAGATAACTTGCAATCAAATTAAAGCAAATGGAAAACAAGGACACACACTTTTGTGTAAGTTTTCATTGATATTTTTGTGCACACTTTGAAAGGGACTGTCTACAGGAATTTCCAAATCTTTTTTTCTGCACAGAAACCTACAATTAGACATGGTTTCCTGAGACTGAAGCTGTCTCAAGATTCTTTAAAGATTCTGCTTTCACAGCTGCTAATTCTATGAGAACTTTGTTTTAATGCTAATAAAATGTATGTGCAGATATAGTAGCATATGCCAAATTCATCAGGGATGGAGCATTCCAGTGGGAAAAGAGTGTGAGAATGACAAGGAATATGGGAGTGGGAACTCAGTATTTTTCTTGCTATGGAAATGCAACAAGCACCCAGCCCTTGCATCAACCATGGCAAATCCTTGTGACTTTGGCACTACGGAGATGAGCTTGACTTGGATGCAAATGGACAAACAAGAAAAAAAAAATGCGAGTTACAGAAATTCTTCTTATACTCTAGTGGCAGAAGGTGGGCTTTATAAGGGTTGTGGGGCTTCCAGAAAAGAAATGGGAACAGAAAAAAAAAAACAGGCTTTTCAAAACTGCACTCCCTCAGTGATCAAGAATGTTGCTACACACACATGCTCATCGAACACAGCTGCCAGCAAAGGCTCTGTCACCCAGGGGGTTTTGGCTGCCTTGTGGCTGCAAAGCAAAGTGTACTCAACGACTTCAGAATACAGAAAACAGGTCCCATTTGCTTACTGGCTAGTTCCTCTCACTAAGGTGCCTGCAATCTGCATGTTATTTCACATACTGCAAGCAACAGTGCAAAAGCGTAGTTAAAAACAGCAGCTGAAAGCATGTACAGTCAGGGATGTACTGTACAGACTATCCAAAAAGGCTGGAATTAAATCTGCCTGGTTTGATGCTTTATTGTCCTAACTACATAACCAATAGTAATGTAGTATATAAAACCAGATTTATAGAAAAGTCAGCTATTTGCATTGTGAAAACCATAAACCATTTTTGTTAGTACCTCCACCTGTTGCATTTTTACATATGCAGACCATACCGAACAATGGTCTATAAAGCCAGAAAATGACACACAAAGTCCCAGAATATCAGGACCAGCTAACAATATTAACATCAGCAATTACTATACTGTTACCTCCATCTCCTACAAAGCCCTCAAACATATCTAAGTAAGTCTTTGTATCTTCTTTCATTATCTGCAACTCAAAGACAAATTGATACAGTAAGCCTGAGTTTCCAAGTCTGTTTTAAAAACATATTTTGTAACAGAACTTAACAGCCAGCATGATTACGCCTAGAACTGTACATAAATTGAAAGAAAAGTTTGATTCATTATATGCACCACCATTCACTTCCTCTACTGATTTAAAACTAGCATTGTAGTTTTGACATCTTTTTCCTAAAAAGGCTCTCACAGGTTATAAAACGTTGCACATTTGACAACTCTTCCCTTTATAACCATCCTTAGAGCCACACAGAGAGTTTTGAGCAATGGCTATTGAAAAGGTGCCCAGAGACAAAGCCTGCCTGAAAAAAAAACAATCAGAAACCTTTCCCAGTACCTTTACTTTGCAGATTCTTTTACAAAGCTGGCGAAGAATGCCACTGTCTACATCACACATCTGTAAACAACCAACCAAGCAGTGAAAGATTAAGCCTGGTATACATAGAAAAGACAGAAGCAATTTTAAATCTTACCTTCTGCACATTGGGTTTGATGCATCGAACGAAAAAAGGATTTGAAGAACTCAGTGTTGCCATTAAAGAATGAAGTGATTCCTAAAATACAGGTAGAAAGAAGACAGCACTTCACAAGTGGACTTTTTGTACAAGCAAAATACCCCAGAAAAAGCTCTTACAGCTTAGCACTGCAGAAAGTATCTACTGCAACACCTAGTGGTTCACACCAGAAATTACAACATTATGTAAAGTCATACTGTGAGCATACAGAATAAACGCATGCTTGTTTCTTCCACCAGCCCCTCTGATCAAAACTTTCATCATTGTTCTACAGCGAACAAGATGTACACATTGATAATGAAGGAAACTGTTCATATGGAAACAACAAATAGGAAAATTGCTGTTTCAAGTATCTTTGAATGAGTGTTTAAGACTTAGGATCCATATTTGCAAACTGTTATACTCAAGCAAGCCACAAAGCAAAATGGGGGTCTAAGGTGAAACTAAAATAACTGCAAAAACTAGATTTCCTCTTTTTATTTGAATCACACCATACCCATTCACTTCCCAATTTCCCAGCAATCAACAGCATTTTGTGCAGAGTTCCCCTCTCCTACATGGTGTCTCCTTTTCTTGCTATAAAAGAACACTGTAGTAGTAAATATAAATTAACATGAAGGCAGAAAAAACGTAAAACAGTTCTGAAAAAAAAGAAGTACTTTAGAATATAGTAGCTATTGTTTTGTCAGTAACAGGTTTTCAAACAAATCCCCCTAGCTGACGAAAACTGAGTAAACTACATAGTGGTAAAGAAAATATATCTTACTGAAAGACAACACTTAAGCAGACAGTTGCACAGTTATTTCATTTGATAGCTAACTGCCACCAGTTATTTATTGTATTTAACAATAAAAAGATATGCTATAAGGTACATTAAAAGAAAAATAGAGAAAAAAATATTTTTTTTTCTCTCCCTCTGAGATTTGGAACTCTGTATGACCCAATACAGATTAGACTATCAGTTATCTAAACCTCTAACTGGAGATAAAAATCACAAAAAACCCTCAGTCTTTTTATGATTATTATTTTAATTATACATCCACCCCTTTCCCTCCCGAGCCATCATTCCAACTTGCCCCATTCCGTATCATTAAGTATGATACTCTGTTTTAAACTGAAATCTTACATTTACTTTGCAGAGATACAAACGACTGAACAGGAACATAGCCCACACTCTGAACAGCACTGAAAACTAGCAACGATAACGTTTCACTCCTCAAAGGTGGCACTGTGTGCCAGGCAGCAAAGAGGATACAGAGCAAGCTGCCAAGTAGAGAGAAAATTCACTTTCTAAAGGAGCAACACTGCGTGCCCTACCATATGTTTTTGAGTGAAACTGCCAAGGGCAGTCTGTTGCAACAAATTCTTGCTTTAATCTGCAAACGAAGGGCTTTCTTGGTGATTAAACAGGAAGCGATAAAGGCAACAGGCAGAGCTGTGGACGTGCACAGGAGTTGCTACAGAGCAAAGGGAGCAAATGGTGAAGTGACTGGGAACGTAAATGATAGTTCTGTGGGTTATTTGCCTTTGCTAGCTTCCAGACTAGGAGTCAGAGGCAGCAAATATTAAACAGCAAGAAAATACAAAGACAAATATTTTTGTGTAAAGACAAATATTTACGCTTTAGAAGTAATGGCTTCATTTGCATAAACCTGTGTGAGCATTACGTATCTATGGACCTCTAAGCCAATTCTCAGACTTCTAGCAACACCAGCTACAACACCAGCACAGACTGGAAAGTTGGTCAGTCTAAACAAAGACGATTTGATCTGTTTTCACACTCATCTTTGGTACAGGCATCCAGATTTTACAAAGCTCTGCACACTTTTAAGTCAATGTCAGATGATGAGCCAAAATGAAGTTATCCTTGCTTTAAGCAATAAACTCACACAGATAATATCCAACCTCAGCTATTTGACATGCACCCCCTGGCCCACAATAGTCAGCACTCTGAATTAAATGAATAAAAGTTAACCAGCCTATCCTAAGAACTTTGGACAGCTTTAAAACATGGAAAAATACCCAAACAAATTCATTGGGGATAGCATGACTTGAAAGTCAACCTCTTGTAAAGCACTCTGACTAGTTAATGGTCAGTTACTGCAGCTTTAGCTAAGAGGCAACCATGTTTTGCTTTCATATTTTATCATGTTTTATGCTGCCTATGGGCCCTGATGAAGAAGAGAAGGAACTCTACATTATGTTCTACCTTGCAAAGTGGATGAAAAAATATACTAAATTTCTGTATGTTAACATCTTAAGATCTACTTTACACAGATACAATTAGGTGGAAACAGTACCTTACCTTATCCCCAAGAGCTAGCAAATAATTTCACCCCACCACAAGTATTTTGTGAAACAAGCAATGATAGCACAGAGCAGGCTGTCCACGGAATATAACATCAGTGTTTTTCAATAAAATACACTGTGTGTGCCCCAGCATACATTCCTTCCTGTTTTGTCCAACAGTCAGCAATAGTCTATTAGGATAAAATCTGCCCTCAAGGGGGTTAAGCCTGCTCCCTTTAAAAAAAAAAAGTGAATGAAGAGTACAAATGTATATTAATTTAAGCAAAATGAAAGACAACTAATCCAGACTTGTACTCCTGCAATTTAGAAAGGGTTTTGTGCCAATCTTTCTCTTTTAAATAATTTGCAGATCGACTTTATGCTAGATTTCAATTTGGTGCCACTTTTGATGGCAGGCCTATAAAGCCCCATAAAAAGCTGTTTAATATAAATGCTTTCGAAGTTAAGTTACAAAGCAATGCAACATCTTAGTGAGATATTTACTCAGTACTTATTTTTCATAGCATACAGGCACTGCTGTACGGCTTTGTGCATTTGTGTGGTTGGCTTTGAATTAGAAAGAAAAAACGAAACCAGAGACCAACTTCATAGTGGAGCTTTAAAATAAGGACAAGTAAACAAGTGAAAAGCAACAGTTTTGTGTGGATGGTGTGATGTGAACTTTGGCTTCTGCTTGAAACTAACTAGTATTCCCAATCAGTTGATTAGTAAGTGCAGTTTCATAGAAGAGACAGTATTGTTTTGATGCTTAATTTTCCACCTGTTTTGATCCACGATTTTCTTTACTGAACAGGGTTTATCTTTCACTGATTAGCTACAGAGCAGAGATGACACAATAACTGACCTTGAACTGTAGACTGACAGTGGGTTTTCGGTGCTTGCTTCCACATTTAAGAGTGTCTTGATTGTTGCGACTTGAAACATGTTCAAATAGATCATAGATGAAATCAAGACTGAAACAGAAAGGAGAAAGAAAATCTTTAAAGTATACAGAGCACACTGTACCACTACAGAATGTAGAGTAAACTCTGTCCCTCAGAAAGCGAATCCTCCATGCAAAAAAAACACTTAAGAATTTTCTCCATAACTTAAACTATGGACTTTGTCTTTGCAGAATTTACTCAGGGGAGCAAAAACAAAAACAAAGAGGTTTTTTCCTCTCCCTTCCTAACACGCCATCATGGAAACGAAGTGTGAAGAATCTTTACTCCATTTTACTCCACTCACTCAACCAAAACTCCAGGTGACTATAATGGGAACTGTACCTGAACAAATGAAATTTCTGTTTTGTTTTGTACCACAACACAAAACAGCTACCCATGTGAGCCTTACTTTCAGATGCTTGCTGTATATGCTGTTTTTCACACTATCACTTTGGTATCCTTCTCCTATCACTTCTATTGATCTGTTAACTTAAATGGAGTTACCCCAGGAGTTAAATGGAGTTACTCCAAAACTAGGTCCTGCAGCTTTAACTTACTACTTAAACCTACATACGTCAATTAACAGATGCCATGTCAGATATATCATGAAAATAGAACAAGCAACATACAGAGAGAAATACTTATTAATAGTTTCACCTGCACAGAACAGCTTAAGGGATTTACAAGCAAACAACTCCCACAGCAAGGCAGGATGACTGGATGGGCTAGGGCAGCAGCCAAGAACAGAGACAACCTGGGCTCAGCATCCTCCTCTCCTGTTAGCCCCTGTGCATCCTGAGTCTCAGTCATATGCTTACAGAAAGGCATGTGGTCCTGCTCCAGCTTACAAGGT
This sequence comes from Anser cygnoides, assembly GCF_040182565.1. Lineage (NCBI taxonomy): Eukaryota > Metazoa > Chordata > Aves > Anseriformes > Anatidae > Anser > Anser cygnoides. Next base: position 74,588,381 of record NC_089874.1, read on the forward strand.
ACTGTAAGGATTGTGAGACCTTACACAACAGAATGACAGGAGGCATGCAAGTACAGAGACATGCAAGACATCCAAGAGCAGACTATAGAAACTCTTCCCTTTAAGCCTTTACTATTAATTTGCACTGTGGTAGGTCCTGAACACTAAGCTTTCAACCAAATTAGGGAATGCCAGAAATACAAGCAAATAGAGCTGTATGTGAAATGAAACACCATGCATGCATGCTGCCTGCGTGGCACCCTGTAATAGTGGGAAACCATCACCAGCCTTCAGTTTCCTTACTCACAAGGTAGCAAGTGAGCTGTCTAGCAACCTCCTGGAGTGAATGGCAATGAGAGGGGGAAATCTGACTCAGTGAGAACTGATTACATTCGGATCTGCTTACAGGCACCTCTGATATTTCTTCTCTGCTCATTTCAACTCTGTCAAGGTCTGATGCTATGCAACATTTAACATACTCAAACCCTGGCAGAATTAGGTGGTATGACACCTCTTACCATGATGTCCTAAACAAAAATCATGCAAATGTACCTGCTTTCACGTAGCAAGTTCAGGAGATCATCTCTGAAAGTATCTCTGTTCTTCTCCAAGATCCCCTGTACATCATACTGGACCTAGCAGGAAACAGAGCTGATTCAAACAACAAGCCCAGCAGTTGAACACCTCTCACAATGGTGGAATTGTAAAAAGCACTGAGGGACCAGAGTGCTTTAGTTACTTTTGAGCAGCCTCAGGGTAAAATTAAGCTAATGAAAATTCTGTTTGGAATAATTTCAGCAAAGAAAAGAAAAGAAAATTACCTCCCCAGCATAGTGCTTCACTCCAAAATTGTGAACAGCAACTCGTGGTTTTACATAAAAAGGATTGTTCTAATTGAAGGAAAAAGAAAAGAGAAAAATATCTGAGGGGCCATGGAGTAGAATAATACAAAGGGTCACATTATCCTCTCAACCCAGACTTAAACAAACCATTGTCTTCCTGCAAACTCCCCAGAAGATTAGTACTCCAAAAGCAACCAACCAACTTATAACGGTAATAGGATTTGTTAGTCTGGACTGCTTCAAATGCAATAATAACAGATTGATAGTATCTACAAAGACATTATACTAAAGCTGAAACCATCTGGCAAACCCTTCTATTAAAGGCATCTCGGAAAGGACGGCTCTGGCTTAAATTGGCAGTTACGAAGATCGGTAGATATATGCTTGTATCACCAAAATTCTTGAAAATATTTCTAGGATTACAAATAAAGGTAATGCTGCTATTCTGTACAGAGGGAACAGCAACACTTTGGAAAATGACATCAAGGTGAATACTTCATTAAATCAAGGGAAATTGAAAATCTAAGTAATCTGAGTTACTGTGGGTTGTCAAAGCTCTAAGAGCTGAACTTGACCTGTTCACCAATATGTAACTCGACCTAGACAATAACAAGGATGTGTTTTCCGTGGTAACTGACTCTAAGTTCTGAAAGCAAGTTGGATCATATCCACAACATCCTCTGCAACTACATGTCGTGTATTTGAACCATGAATTCCTACAGAAGAAAAAAGACCCTCCATAATTTGCCCAGAATACATCAGCAAGACATCACATACAGCGTGCTGGGTGTTCAGCTTCTCCAGTAAGGTGGAGTCAGTAGCTTGAGGAAAATGGCTCTCTTCATTGATGAGCGCCAGAAGGCCAAGTTTCTATAACAGTGAAAACAGGCAGAAGATGAGTTAGTGCACAGATGGACACCAATCTTGTCCCTAGTTTGGAAAAATCACAACGTTCTTGAAGGTATTGTTTGCAGAGAAATGCAAAGCCATAAGTACGTGACTAAAAACCCACTCTCCTAGAAGACTGCAATCCTGTTTTCCAGGATATACTCCTTTTGAAACATACAGCATACAATATGCAGGCAAAACAAAGAAATAAAAGCTACTGAAAGAAGCCACAATCTTCTTCATGTAGGGAGTTCTTAGGTGCATACAGTGATTTTGCCTCAGAATACAACTCCAGCCTGCCTTAAAAGTCTCCAATGATCAGCAACTCAGGAGCTCCCCAAGCCTGAACCTTTCAACAACTTTTCTTCCGTGAATTTATTTACTTACTTGATGAACCAACGAGGACTTCTAGCATACACAGTGCCCAGGGGCACAACGAGAGATGTACCATTTAACTATGCATGGCATAAAACAGAACCTCCCTTTGTTTTGCATATGCCTCTTCATAATTTCCTTTGATGTTCCCTACTTCTTGTACTAGAATAGGTGGTAAACAAAGTAAGCTACCCTGCAGTTAATTAACGTGTCCAGCAAACTTCAGGTTGATACAGCCTCTCAGAAAAACACAGTTCTCCAGGTGCACATTTTAATAATTCACTTCCTCTTAGCCTAGAGGAGTCTCTGCCAAACTCCACTGTCCTGATGGCAGTCACATCCTGACACTTGCATCCTCTGCCTACCACCATGGAGTTTCTGTGATTACCTAAACTCAAAAAGCCATGCAAAGATAAATTTATTCAGCCCTCTTGTACTGCTGGCAGAAGTGAACACATGAAACTGTTTGTAACTTAGGCTTTTTCATCCAGCCAGAGAGCATCCAGCCATTTCTAAGCAGTGAACTTGGGTCTCACCTGCCCCTCACTGCTAATATTCCTGTCAATAATTACGGAGAAACTTCGTGATCTTTTACATGTCTCTTTAGTACAAATCAGAACACACATCAAATTATGGATGAAGCAAAAACTGTCAGGCAACAAATGAAGTTTACCCATAATCCAGAAAAAGCAATTATGGGAGAAAGACATGGTCATTCTTTTTGTCCTGTCCTGTCCCCTCCTGCCACCTTGTCAGCCTTCTCTTTTGCCTTGCAAAATCTTCAAAGTAAAAATTATCTTGCATTTTATACTTTAAATGTGGACTTTGTAGTGTTAAATTTATTATTATTATTATTATTATTTTCACTATAGCAATGAATATTAGTGTCATTAATAGGAAGAAAAACAGGAAGGCAAGCTTCATGACTAAAGACAGACTCTCTACTCTTTTAAATCATTTCCAGATATTCCTTTTGTACATAACCTTACACTGTTAAAAGTTACAAGGAAAGATATGTATACCGAGCTTACAATATAATCTAGAATATGTCCATGCATGAAAATGATCACATTAAAAGATCACTACTTAAACATGCAAGAGCTGCTATCATCTACTCTTTTATGTCAGCAGTGTTTTAAAAACATTTTACCTGAGAAAAAGATCTAGAAATCGGTACTGATACCAAATACTTTATTACCTTTTCAATAAGGTCCAAGCACTCTCCGTTGTCTGTCCAGTCAATATCCTCCCAAACTAGTCCTTCCCTAAGGAAAATAAGGAGAGACTTTTTATTGACAACTACAAAGAAAAGATTTTAAATATACAAATGGGAGGAGCTGATGTGTTTGTCTTGCAAATTACTGTGAAATCAGCTTGCTTTTAAAAAATACACAGTCACAGAGTAAGATACTTTCAAAGGAAGCTAAAGTAGCTGGTAATGCAAATTTTGAGTGAATATTTATATTTTCAAAATTCTTTCAAATTTCACCTGTAACCCTTACCTGCTGTATTCCAGTTGCTCCAAGGAAAAGATGTGCTTATTGAAATACTCCTGGAGCTTTTCATTTGCATAGTTAATATTGAACTGTTCAAAACGGTTTACCTAAAAAGAGAAGACATTTTCAAAAATGTATCCATTCAAAGCATTTTACTTTGCAAGTAATGAACTGATTAAAGTTATAACAAATTTAGTAAGTTCCAGTGAAGATGACAAAGCTATGTAGAACAATGAAGCATCAATATCAGACAATTCATCTGAACAAATTTTTGAAATCTACCTCAAAGTTTTCGAATCCAAATATGTCCAAAATTCCAATGGACTTGAAGTCCTCTTTGCTTTTGATTCTGCTGTTGATTTTCTTAATGACCCAAGCAAAACATTGAGAATAAAGTGCCATAGCCATAGAATCTCTGCTATCGATTGCCTGCAACAAAAATAACACACAACATACCAACCAGTGTAACTGAGAACTTACCAGACCTTGACAGTCATTATCCTCCACACAGCCTAAGGCACAGTATAATGCCAGCAGCTTTGTATTCTTATGTACCTTTATAGCAATTGTCTGAATAGTTACCAAGAGTCCCAAATTAAGCTTTAACAGTGTAAGTTATAACAGCAGTATACCTATGTGGCTCTTTAAAATTAGATTTTAAAACTAAAGCATTCAAAGATTAGAAAATTACAGACTTAAACCGGGGATGAAGAAAATAGAAGAGTAGGAGATAACAATGTAATATTCCCCCTTCCACTAGTAAGCATATTTTGATGTATACCTTTTTCTAATCCCCTTCTTGTAAACAACCTAATTGTTTTTAATGAACGTTTTCAAAAGTGCCTACGTAACACAAATGTCAAACAAGGAAAATTGTCAGCCTGCATGATTATAAATTGGAAAAAATGTTAAGCAACCAGACTTAATAATTACACGAGCCAAGCTACCAGCCCTGGCCAGAATGACTGAATGGGATCTACAGAGATTCCTAGAAGTCCAATTATATTTTTCCCCAAAAAACTACACAGTATTTTTGATAGCAACTTTGATGCATGAGCAGCCAAAGATTTAACTGGACTTGAAGACTGAGCCATATATTGACCAGACCAGGGAAATACGTGAAAAGATGGATGGCTTTACCTGTTGTATACTAAGAGGTGTTAGGATTTCTTCTCCCCTGAGTATCATTGACCTCTGTGTCAATGCTTCAGTTAGCTGTGTGGAGTCTAACCCCAGTAGTTCAGCAGATCTACCCAGAGCTGGCAAAAGGAGACAAATACGTCCTTGAATATATAAGGTTGTGGAACTCATTTGTGGATATTATTATGACAATCAGCATTTAAGATGCTTCTAATCATCTAAGCTTCTAAGTATGTATGATGGGAATTAGAGCTCAAAAGACAGCTAGAATTTCTAGAGTTTTTTCTGTTGCTAACAAAAAAGCACAGTATCATAGATATGCACAATTGAAGGAATTTAGCAGTGGAGATTCATCACAATTAAGTCACATATTTTTTTCCTCTTAATGGTACATATCAAGGATTCGAAAAATCTGCTGCTTACTCCAGCATATTTTTGCAGATACAGAAAGTAAATCACCATCCAGATGAATGCGTTTAAGCTTCCTTTGGGATAATGAGGATAATGAAAACCAGTGATTTTTTTCTTACATGCATATTTTAATTTGCTGTAATGCAGTATATAAAACAGGACATAATGCTATTTTTTATTGCCATATACAAACAAATATTTAAAACATTCACAAGCCTAGTCTTTACACATACCAGCACATGCTTTCATGTTTGTAATTGCAGTATAGAAAGCTCTAAATAAAATATAGCTTCAGTGGAGGTATCAGTTAAGAAACATACTTTTTCACTTAAGTTTGATCAACTTGAGATTATTTCAAACAAAGAATTAAAATAAAATGGAATTTCACTACTATTAATGGAATAAATACATGCTCAAGGTCTTTCCTAATTAAGATCTAGCATCCAGCAACAAAGATTAATCTGCTTCATCTGTTGAAAAGCAAAAAATAAAACTTTAATCAACATTTACAAATGCTAAAAAGCAAAAATACCTTTTCAGTGTTTGTCTTTGCTATGGTTGGATCTATTAGCAATGAATATAAGATTACAAGAGACATTTACATGCTACAGGGAAGCACAGCCTTCTCACCTGTTTTAAAGGACACCTGTGCCCCTCCAGCAGTGATGAACTCAACATTTCCCAGATGCAGAATGCCAGCCAACAGCCTCAAAACTTCTTGCACTTCCTCCTTGCTGAACTGCATCACTTCCATTGCAGTCTGGAATGACATGTGGGCTTCTTAAATAAAACACTCACTGACTCAAAAATGGGGACAAGCACAAACCCACCATGTTGTCAAGCCCTTGCAAGGCAAGTCAGTACTGACAGAAGACTAGCAGGAATTAATTCCTTTGGCTTCAACACAAATTGAATGCATTTCAAGACATTCTGAGGACAACTTGGAACATGCAGGTATCAGTCTGGTTTTAAGAAATCTTTTTGATGCTATAAGGACGCTGTTACTTGCTTTCAAATTCTTTACTAAAATTATATAAACACTGAAATGCCCCACTGAGTTGTGTATTAGACAATTTCAGTGATTTTCATTAATAAATGATAACCTCTACCGTGTTTTTACCAAATTTTGCCAATTAGCCTTGTAGTTAACAAGGCATGTGGAAGGAAACACTGCAACACTGCAATGTGTAGGATTTGTTTGTTTGTTTTCTCAGCCATGGAGATCTCGGAGGAGGTCTTCTACAGCATATTCTGGGCCAGCCATGAAGCCCAAATACAGATCTTACCAGTATGGTCTGAAATGTTACAGTAAAACTGAGAAAGAAAAGCAGACCTATATAAAATGCATTGAATTTATGAATTAACAATATGGCAATGATCAAGGCTCAACTATGTAACAACAAGAACAGCAAATCACTATTGATTGAGAGAAATATCCACTGTTCTCTGACATAGAAGGGGTGAGTGTATACCTTTGGAAATTACCAAAACTTGGGCCTAGTATGCTCCTGTCTGAGATTAGATCATAGCTTTATTCCCTTGCAGTTAAGGTGCATCATGTTATGGTCACTGCAAGTAGACACGACGCACTCCAACTTTCATAAATCGTAAGTTACAAATGGAAAACTTCAGACCCATCCTGCAAATAAAAGTGCAGAGGCTGAAGGTGTATTTTGTTTAGAAGACCTTTCACAACAGAGCTCTAAAAAAAGGCAGCAACACTATGAATTCATTTCCATGCTCACTTTGCGAGTCCTCCTCACTGTCTCCTACACAAAGACAGATACAAAGGAAAGAATGTCTGAAGTGCAGGCATTTGAGAATCACCTTGCTTCCAGGAAAGCATCAATAAAGAAAGTAGGCGGGAGGGCATAAAAAAAGTTTCACCTAAGTAACATTTCTGGAACTTAAACTGCAATCAACATACAGAAAGGGGATGAATATAATAGGAAAAGACTGGTGAATGCATACTACAGGGTTTCTGCCGGTCTCCCGCTCCACGTAAGCGGCTGGGCAGCCTCACCGTGCGCACGCAGTGTGTCCGCATTTTGGACAGCACACAAACTTCACCTGCCAACTTGATTTCATACTCTGCCTACCCCCTGGATGATTAGCACAAATTAAATGTCATGCTAATCTACTTAAGCTATGTGACTATAATTTAGGTAAATTACCAACTTTTCCAACAGCCTTCCCACCAGATTGGGAAGTTTTACATTAATAGTAACTGCTGCATCAAATACACATTTATTTTTCAATTTGGCAAAGAGATTAAAATAGCTAAGCAAATATAATTTGGTGAAGGGCATAAAAGTGTTTATTTCTATTGATTTTTAAAATCTACTGTGCATAACCTTAGTTGGTAAGCAAGTTGGTAAGCAATTAGGAATTATCCTAACAGTCAGTATACTTTAATTGCTATAGCTAATTGCTGACATAGGTATAAAGCTGTTCAGAGAAAATCTCCATCAGGACTTGTTTTTTAATCTGTTTACATTTTACTCATCTCTACTCTGTATTTTACTGCATACAACTGGATTTTCCAACTGCAGTTGAAAGAATCATAGAAGCCCACGTGCTTCACTCCCCACACACTGCACTGCAGCCTTGGTCCAGCAGGCACTACATGATCCATATAAAGCTTTAGAATGAAAAGACAGCGGAAACAGGCATGCCTGCAATGTAAAACAATCTGCTAAAACAAATCCTTCTCTCCACAAGAGGCGGGCTACTTCCAGTTGCTTTATGTTCTGACATTTTTATGCGAACAATCTTACATAAATAAGAGACATAAAATAAGCCTTTTTATAAACATAACTGGCCATTTTACTATGGATATAGTGGTTCTATTTATACTGGAGGAAGGCAAAGGAGGGAAAGCAAATATACTACTTTATTTTGTGATTTTTTTTTTTTATGATGAAGAACAAAGGGCAACCCTACTGTTGGAGGATGTTTGGAATGAGTCAGGTTTAAAGGCAGGACAACAGAACGTGCTTTCTGTGCACACCTGTGTTTATGATGCTTTGTTTTATTTCAGATACAGGCTACGCTGACAAAGGGACTACAGTTTATGTTTACTTCACAACATGCTTCTCCAGCGGGGAATATGGATAGTTTTCTTACAAACAAAAATGGGTAGGTTCCCTAAACTCCTGTAAATATCCCTACAGCTGGGCATGTTGGGAAGTGCAAAGGCATGTAAATGCTTTACTATCTTCTCATCTGATACTCTTTTCATTCCAAAATTTAATCATTTCACTTAATTATAACCCATTGTGAAACAATAAAAAAATAAAAAATCAAGCACTGGAGGTGTGACATGACACATGCTCGCAATAACAGTGGCGTGTTATGAGAAAATCTAAGTCCCTGTCAGCTTAGTGTCTCTATGGGAGAGCTCCACACAGAGCCAGAATGTCAGAGAGAAACACAGGTAAGTACAGGAAGGCTTTGTCCCCTGCTCTATCAATAGGCCCCAGGCATCCACTCCTCTGGTGTTTTTAAAGCATAAAGAATTAGTGAAACAACTCACAATGACTTCTTTGAAAGAATCCTTGTCACTGATTGTCTTATCCGCTATGCATCCAGACTGATTCAGGTAGTGGTAGTTCTCCGGTACAGATAAGTAAAAAGCATCTGATGAAGGGTGAGAATAGGAGGAATGAAAAAAAAAATCCACAGATTAATATGTCAGAGCTACACAGTTCACAATTCATCTTCTTCTCAGAAATTATGACAATGTAGCGAATAACATTTTATATTAAAATTAAACGTGGTGTTTTATTTTGCTTTGTTTAGCTGTACAATGGAGATAATTCTATTTTTTAGCATGCAAAGACAGCAGGCCCAAAGGCAGACACTGAGACAGCTTTAGGCAAATTTGCACATATACAAATGTCATTTCTTTTGTTCAGTAGATTTATTCTTTATGAGAGAGGATTAGAGGAACCAGAATTCTTCTCTTTGTTGCTGTGGAGTTATTTAGTACCAGCAAAAATATGCAACTTGAACATAGTGAAGCATGTATGTCCCTGAGTAATTTTCCCAGGGCCACAGAAGAAGCTGAGAGAAAAATGACCCACAGCTTGGTGACATTCTTCAACTAAGCAGGTTACTTTATCAGGTAGAGCTCAAATTCATGCCCAGTGAATTCCAGCTGAATAAATAATCCATTTTGCTGCTTGGCTTATTGAGTTTCTGCAGTTATATTCTCTGCTGCTGTCACTGTGGCTGACTGCTAACAGAAAGCCACTACAGTTGTGTGACTTGAGCTTTGCCACTCACCTTTCTCTCTCTCTTCTACCCCTGCCAGCAGAGCATAGAATATATGATAATTTCTTTCCCCAGGGTTTTGTCTTACTACACGGTTCTGTCAAAGTAAAAAATAGTTTTTATTTAAACAGCCATTTTCAAGCAGAACTTTTTTTTTAAATCTTCAGATACAAAGAAAATATTAAATCAAACTAAATTAACTGAGCATGAACAAATGACAACTTACTTTTTCCAATAAATCTATAGCAAAGAACAAAAACTCCAGTCAAGGAATAAAACAAAACGCAATTAACACACAGGCTATTTTTAATTTTAATTCTTTCATTTGAGACAGTAGGAAGAGTATCATGGTCTTTTCTTACTACGTGCTTTTTACCATAATAAGATTAATAAAGTAGCAACAATGGTAATATTACAACAGTTACAATATGGATGTGTTCCCAAACCTTCTCCTTTCATCCCACCAAAACTGGACTTGTCTTTTCCTGCATTTTAAACAGCATCTACTTTCCTTTAATTTGTCTTTTATCTAAAGCTTGGGAGCAGCCTTAAGGATGAAATTTGTTCCACTGCAAAAGCAACTTATGTTCAAAATACTAGGCAGGATTTCAGAAGGTGAAGCCACGAGTATATTTCCCCCAAACAGAGAGGCAAGATGTAAAAAATTTCTACATCGGTTACTCCAGGTACTATTTTGAAACAGCAAGCAGAGTCCGTGATCTCCCTGTCTAGTCAGCTGTGTTTTCATCTATACAGCTTCCCATCCCCTGGCTGTATTCCTCATCCTCATTCCGCGCACCTCTGGTGGAGCTGACTCATAGTCTAATTTTCCAAATCTAAGGACAAATCATCAGGACAAATCAAGGACTTGACCCACCCACCCTCACACTGCAGAAACTCAGCAGCTCTTCTCCTTCAAGTACTTTTCCAGTAACTGAGAAATTAATCTTCAGATAAAATGAACGAGGGAAATAGCTGACAACTGAAGTTATCCCCAAGAACTAAGGCTCTGTTAGCTCACTACTTAGGAGCATGCAGGTGAACCACTCTAAGCAGCAGCAGTACAAAATTATGGTCCTCTGAGAGTATACACATCGTGCCCTACCACAAATGAATGTTTACACAAACACATGAAGGATTTGGTGTTACTACTTCTTTTTCCCAACGTAAATCAGGTCAATTTAACTGTGCATGTTTCAGAATAGGGTGAAAGGACAGAAGAGGGTACATGCAACTTCGCTCTCAGCCCTCCACAGAGGAGGTACATACAGGTTGTCTGCAAACACAAGACAAATCACCAAACAAGGATACAATCTATAATTTTTCCTCCCTGAATGTTTCCTTTCTGACAGATGTTCAGCTGAATAAACTTCCCAAAGCGACTTGAGTTGTTGTTGTAAACAGTCTTCGCATTGCCAAAAGCTTCCATAATTGGACTGTGAAAATACAGAATGACAGAAGTGTTAAAGCGTGACCAGAATGCTGACAGTTTCACAGGGGACTGGTGAATGGGATAGCACTTGGTAAAGCCTACTTCTGACACCTTCCTCAGCCATAATCTACATCCTCAGTACTACCTTCAATTTACTAACAACAGACATCTCAATTTTCTACCAAGATATGAAAGTATTCAAGAACAAGAAGACTGATAGTCCTAAATTACTCAGCAGCTTAATCTGTAACTGTGCAAAAGACACAAGCAATTCTCATTATAGTACTCAAATCATAGAAATAAAAAATCTCAGTGCATGCAAATTGCTATACAGATGTAGGGAAAATAGTCCTTATCCTAAGGCAATTAAAAAAACAAAGATACAGCAGAATAAAGATAAAAAAGAGATTAAGCATAATAAACAAAGGTAATAGCACCTCAAATTGTCTGTTTTTTAAATAGCTTAGACCCATGTGTTATTTCGTTTGAGCACTGATTGCTTTTTACTCTTGTGTAGAGAGTCCACCTTATCTGATGCATTTACTCATGTGTCTTATCAGTTCTCCTTATTCTCCCTTTAGCACTTGCACGCTTTATCCTCACTGTGCTGAATATTGTTCTTCCTTACCTGCAGGCCATACAAACCAATAGTTTCTTCCTCCCATTACCCATTTCCCTCACTGATTATCTGAATTCAGCTACAAATAAAAAATGAAAGCCACCACTAAATAGTCCTTCTCAAAACCATGAATCTTTTTGCTTCATCCCACTGTGCTCACATCTCTCTGAGAGCATCCAGATGATCAGTCAATTATAAGTTATTTAATTAATTACTACTCCATCAGCAGTACAGACAACTCCTATAAAAACTAGTGAGCATGCATTGTATTGCACATGTAGAGGGACCGTCACTAAACTTTTTCTCAGCGATTCAGTCTTTTCCTAAAAATGAGACCAAGACAATACCAGCAATAATTTGCACAATCCTACATTAGGAAGTAAGCAAGGTTACTTGATTCATTAATGAGCAGTAAAAGTAGTAAAATATTCAGAGCAGTAAAAGGCATATATATGGGGGTTTCAAAGTAGCAAAATACTCTCCAGTCCTTCAGAGCTGTCTGAAGTGCCTGGAGACCATCAAGCAATTTCCAACCAACCAATTTTCTGTTAAACTTACCACACCTTAATAGGTGTTACGTGAAACAGCAATAGGGCCTCTGGTACCAAACAAAACCAAAATTGTGTTTTTCCATTAACCCAGGTTTGAAGTACTTTCATCTTCTAAGACTGTCTCACCTCTGTTAACTGACCCTTTGTCCAACACCCAGGGCTACATGCACACGTATGAAGGGAGTACCTGCTCTCAAGTATAGCTTGCTCCACACAGGAGGTCTTCTCTCTGCAAGACAGTTCCAGCGAATGTTGGCTCATTGCAGACAAGAACTTGAGGATCAGCTTAGTGCTTTCTGTCTTACCAGCACCACTTTCACCACTGAAAGAAGAAGAGGAGGAAAGTGTTTTGATGGTTCTAGCTACCAGGGAAGAAGTCCTTTACATGGCCAGCCCTCCAAACTCTCAACTCCTGGAGGTCAGGAAGTCTGGTGTGATTAGTTACAATTCTCAAACAGCAACAGAATACGCCTTTAAACTTGCTGAATATGACATTCAGAACAAAATTCAAGCTATTCTTAGACTTTATACCACTTTCCAGATGGCATTTTAAGGCATTTATTGCGTAAAGATGTACACAATATCCATGAGGCAAAGAGCAGCTCTCTGAACACATACCATCCAACAGTTCTCATGAAAACTGAAAAACAAAGTTAGCACAAAGGCACAGCAAAGCTCAGTGAGAAAGTCCAGAGTACGAAGGTTTCCCCAGCGTGAGTTAGGCTGGGAAAGTTTGGGATTATCCTGCAGCAATCTAGCTAAGGAGGGAGTCCTGCCATGAGGAGGATGTCAGATACCAGTGCATACAGGTTACTACTGTAATTAACACTGATATTCATAGTAACTTACATGTTCTTTAAACTTTTTATATACCTATCCAAATGAACTATATTTATGAGTTCAAAATAATTGTCACCTCTCAGAGATGTAAAATCTCTCCTCTTAACTGACAGAACAAAGCTATTTGATAATGCTACACCGGCGTTTGAAAAAAAAAAAAAACAACTATTAATAAGCAATCTTGCTGATACAGCAGAAAGCAATGCACTCAATTTCTCTGCAAAACAAATGGTCTAAAAAGATAAGGTGTAAATTTGGCTTGTTTCCCCAGTATTGTTTCCCTTCGATTATGTAACTTTATAACTAAAAGCATACTATGAGCCTTTAAGAAACATAGCCTGCAGTTAAAGTTTGTCCAGTTTGCTTACTTTTCAAGTGAAGTCATAGCATTATATTCTATGCTATAGCCTAATTCCTAGTTTTCCTAATTTCTAATTAAACTGTACCTAATTTTGGTTTACTCCCAATGAAAGGAGGTGTATTTTGGTCTTAACCTACCCTTTTCATTGTAGCAAGTGGGAGTTTTGTCACTGGCTTTGATGGACTACAACTGAGCACGTGGAGCAAGTTTAATTGAGTTGACAGTCGTTTGTTGTGCCATTATTGAGTGCTGACCCTGGTGATTTTAGGTCATGGCAAAGGATAATGATGCTTTCTAGTACAAAGCAAGTAAGAAAGGTACAGCCTGAGGAAGCAGCATGTAATTTTCCTGCAAATGAATTCCAACTATTACAAAAATCACCAGGGAAGAGGCATTCAGAATACAAAATGAGATACAGAGTTTTGTAGCTGAGATTTAAGTGTTTCCCCCAAACAATCACCAGATCCTTAAGACGTTTCATAAAACTTAATACAAGATACGCTATTTGCTGAAATGTTCCAGAATGTATGATTCATCATACTTCTACTATCTCCAATTCTGTAGTATTTTTAATTTAGTTTTACCCTTGATGTCTGGGACTCCAAATTATAAATACCTTCCCCTAATGCTTTTTCAGTATTCATCCCCTTTCTCTTCGCAGGCCAGCACCCACTCATGCTCAGGCCAACAAAGCAAGTATTTAATATTCCATTTATCTAATACTGTCTCCCTGTACACCAAAGGACTAGCAAAACATTGCTACTTCTGGTTTTGAAAGAGCTTCACAAATGCCAGCATCATCTTTGCCTGATGCAAAAACCTTAATACAGCAACACACACCTCTTCCTGCCTAAATTCTCACCCTCCAAGCCAGGTAGATAGCATACATGCAGTACATAGCTCAACATCAAGGATCTGGATGCCATGAAAAATATCTGATCTTCTGCTGACAACATCCTTCCTCTGCCCACATCTTCCATCCTATGCTCCAAAGGAGCACCTGTAGTTCTGGGGAAGCTGAGACCCACCCCCGAGTAATCAAGAACAATTCTTGAATAGAGATGGTCAAAGTTGACGGGAAATACTTCCCATGCTTATTTCTATCATAGCTAGTATCTACACAATTATATCTTCTTGATTTTTTTTCTTAGAATGTGACAGGCTCAGAACTGGGTCAGGACAATGACCTACCTGCCCACTGCATACCTCTGATGGCCTCCAAATGGAGATGCCCAGGAAAGACATGGTCTGTATTTCCTTTCTGTGTTCTTCCAGCTTCCAGTCATTTGCTGTTCAGAGGGCTGCAGATCTAGACCCCAGTTTCTGTGTGTTTTGTAACCTCAATGAATTTATCTTCTATGAGTTTCTACATGAGCCAATTCTACATACAATCATGCTATACTTCTGATTACAATTTTTTGGCCTGTGAACTACCTCCAGTTCCACAAAATTCTCTTGGATATAAAGCAAAGGGAAAAGGGCTTGTACATAGTACTCAAGATACGAACAAAGGATGGATTTACCCAATAATCTCTATTTTGTTCTCTATTCATTTATTAGTAAGCACTTGATTCTATATAGTTCTACAACCACTACCAAACATTAGGTGGATGGTTCCTGGACCCCTCTAGCATGGCAGTAAGATCTCATTCCTACATGGTGTTGCTCAGCTTGAGACATGATCTTCTGCACATCAAGTTGGCTCTATATCATTCCTTTGCAAAATGCTTTATAAAAATATCATTAACCAGATGAAAACAAAGAACAAGCACACTAAACTTCAAGGTTGTTTACTCAACCTCTTCAGTACATACACTGGCAGTAGATTAAATTGGTCTTTCAGACTCCTTACAAAACCTACATCTACAAAGATGCTGCTGAGGCCATTAAAAGAAGGGTGAATTTTTTAGTACCCAGTCAACCTTTTGAGCAACTCTTTACTCCATGAGTTTAAGTGCCCAGCTTGTTTCACATCACTATATTCAGTATTCTGAATATACTGTGTGACAGAAACCTGCATGGCTCTCACTTAGGAGATCTTTAACCTTCCTCCATGACTTGTTCTACCCTGGGCATCTCACAAAGGGCACAGCAGTCTGAACTCTGGACTGCTGCAATGGAAAAAGGGTCACTATGAGACACTTCTCTTTCTGAAGGACATAATGCAAGCGAGGCTGTATCAACACAACTGTAAATCACTTCTCAGTTCTGTCTTCTGGCTTTAAATCCCCAAAGACAGATAGACACAGAATAGCTCCCCTCAGCAAATACTGTTCTTCAAACACACAAGTGAATTGTGGTGTGTCAGTCTCATAAGAAAGTTTTCCCATCACAAGCCTGGGTCTCACCCAAAGAGCAGTTTGTTTTATGTTGATCTTCAAGCTAAAGAACAACAACAAAAATGTCAAGCCATCAGATGATAACAAAGAGAACAAACTGCTGTCAGACTGTGATTTCCCAATCGTGCCACCAACTTGAATATAATTCAGGGTGACTCTTGCTGTTCCTTGTATTGGTCTGCACGTCTTCTGAGTGCTTTAAAGCAGAACTACTATCATTGTATCAGAGAGAAGAGTGTTTCCTTGCATGTGTATGGACTAGACCACCTTAAACAAAGCAGCAACAAAAATAAAACCAAAAGATATTTTCCTATTCTTACATTAAAGGGGAGTGGGGACTTGAACTTAGTCCCAACTCGTGAACATGTCATCTAACCACTGGGGAAATGAGTTTCTTCTCTTGATCAAGACAAGCTGCTTGACTGCTCCTTGAGTACAAGGGACTCCCCCCTTGTGCTCCTGCTGAGGCACCCAGATTTCTGACCGGCCAGTCAGCTCAACTGGTGGGCATGCCATTTCACTTTCTGTGAATAGCAGCCATGCCAGCTGAAAAATCAGAATACATTAATAGTTTTTAATGCATTTGTGGTAGCATCAAATTTAAATTGAAAGGCTTTTTTTCCTGTTTTGTTTTAAATGAAACTGGACTTTGATGTAAGATTGAGATCAACATGAAACTAAACATTTGTTGATGTAGACATTTTTGCAGGAAAACTTTAGTTCAATAACCATATAAGCATCTTTTAGCCTGGAGAGTGAAAATACCATTTTACATCTGCATTAATATTCTGGTGCCCAGGCTGTGCACAGCTTCTTCAACATGCCATTTTGTTGACATTTTAGGCTGCAAAGTCTTCTGTATGCAGCAGTATAATGAATTAAAATAAGCTTGTGTAACAGAACAATAAATAAACATCTTTAGATGACTCCATTTAATATTCTCTCTTCCATATCTCCTCCTTTTTACCTTTGCTGTCTCGTTATACTGTAAAAATGGTCTCAGATTTCTATTACATTTTGAGTCACAACTGATGACAGCTGTTGATCCAGGTTCTTTCCTTAACCCTCTTATCTTACCCCATACAGAAAAATATTCCAACTATTTCAACAGTCCAGAAGCTTTTTATTATTATTTTACAGGTTTTTGAAGCCAATACCACATACATTAGAAAGCAGCTCCAAAACAAAACTGAATTATATCTAGATGCCAGCAGGGGGCACTGTAAGTCCAGAGAATCACAAGTATTCAGTGCTTTATTTCACAGGACTGTTTGTTACAGGAGCTGTTGAGTCTTCTGATTCCTGTATGAGGAGCAAGTGAAAACTGCACATCAGAATGTGAAAGTTACTCTAATAATTGACTCAGCTTAATTGGATGTCACTGCTTAATGTGTTTTTCTGATTGGAACAAAGTTTTCCTTTGTACCATGCCCTCAATAGCATGCTTTAACTTTTGGTTATCGCTGAAGTGGTCAGGCAGTTGAACTTGATGAACTTCGCAGGTCCCTTCCAAGTGAACTATTCTATTCCATCTCTTACATGAAATGCAAGACAAAAACATTTGCCTGATTTCAGACGTGGAAGAGCTCCACTGGACCAGATTTTCAAATGCCAGCAGTAACCAAGAAAGCCTGACAGTGACTTGTTGCAACATCTCAATCTAAACCAGTAAAAGATACAGGCATGAGCAGAATGTGGGAGATGACTAGCAAACTGCTATACTTTAAATTCTGATGCCTCAAACTAAGAATGCAATCATGGGAACTTTTGAAAACCGTTAGTGATTAAAAAAAAATACTGGTCCAAGTCTTTCACAGATACAGCAGATAATACTGCTTTAGGAAAGTAGATTTTACTTTTTATTTTTTATTCTGAATTGCACGTTCCTTCATATTTTGTAGAAATAGGAAACACCTGTATAAGATTGTATTATGGCACTTCTCTGAAACATGGAACTTACGCAGATCGTTGCTTAAACCCATGGCCAAAGTAAGCTATTTTAAAAGGGACTGCTAGGGTAAAACTTCTCCATATTATGGTTTATCTGTACCAAGGTTTACAGAGCAGGGACTGCTGGAGACTCCTCTGGAACACTAGAGACCTCTGCTTGCTTCCTTTTTAGGACACAACATGCTTTCCTCTTGGCAGCTTGTGAGGAACTGGAAGGAAAGGTAAAATACGTGGGCCAGTACAGAATAAAATTAACAAAGATACTAATGGCTACCTGCTAGGCACCAGAAATTATTTCAGACCCCAAATCTCAAGTATGTGGGTTGTTCACAAGTAATTAGCTGACATTACACCATGAAATAACAACTCCAGTCTATCTAATTTCACAAAGATCTTCATGCATTTCACTTGGAGTGTCATCTGGACTCATCTTTTAATGTACAGCACTACATATTAAATTAAAAACAACAACAACAACAAAAAAGTTGAAAATTGAAAAAAAAAACACACAGCCCACCTGTGTCTTTGTCATTACCAGACAAGACCTGCCCAGAGGAAAGAGCAGGCAGAGACTGAGACCTGAGAGCTTTCAGAAACTTAAAAACAGACCTAGCTGTGTTGCACCTGATCTGCATTTCTAACAACAGCTCGTGTGCTGAACTACATGCGCCAAATCCTCTTCTTAACCAGGAAACCTTGCAAATTGTTCTGCAATTTTAAAAGCCTGTAGAAATTGCCTATTGCAAAAGGTGTTGCTCTCACTTTGCCTCATCCCCTCTCTGCCCCGATGGCTGACAAGTGCTTTGGTCCCCCTGCTGTCGCATGGGCTCCCACAGAGTTCAGGAGACAGCCAGTATCATGTCACCTTGTGCCTGAGTACACTTTGAAGACATTTGCTTGTGCTGTTGGCTGCAGGATGGCGAGAGCAAACAGGCACAAAAATACTGCAAAGGGGAGAAAGGAGAGGGAGGGGAAACAAATTCTCACTCCATCATGCATCAGCCCCTGTACGGAACCTGAAGGTGCCACACTGCGATTGCCAACAAGCTGGTCCTGCTGATCTGGTGAGCGAGGATTTGGTTTCCCCTGTGCTTGTGTGAGCCAACGCAGCTGAGCTGGCAGGCTGGGGGGAAAGGGAGCCACACCAGGCAAAGAGCTGGCTCTGTTCACTGCTCTTCTGAAGCCAGAAGGAAGGAGGAGCTGAAAACTGCTAAAAGCTATTGAAATGCCAACTGCTCTCAATGTACATTAGCAGCAGTGAGATCCTGAGCACCAGTGATGCAGTGGATCAAATGGGAGGCTATTAAAATGCCATTAAATTAAGGCACAATAAGATTAAGAAAGTAAAAGTGATCAGGCAGCTGAAATAGGAAGGATTTTCTCTTTTGCTGTCGTTATTTACAGCATTTCTCAAGACTGGTATAGATTTATTTATTTTTTTCCCCCTCTAGATGCAGGTTTGGGGTATAGTGGTGACAAATTACTGAGCTGCAAGGGATGCTTTTTAGAGGTCTGCAGAATAATGAGTTGCAATTTCAAAGATCTCTGCCCAAACTGATGGTTTAAAAGCCTGCTTTCTTTTGGAATTTTCCTCTTCATTCAGTCTGAATAGCTGTCTCTTAACCACCTTGAGGTACACCGTCAGGGATAATCAAAGCAGCAGCCATTTACCTGATGAGGATACACTGGTTGTCGTGACGCTTCCAAAGGCAGCGGTAGCACTCGTTGGCCACAGCAAAGATGTGAGGTGCGATCTCTCCCATGTGGTGCTTGCTGTATCGCTCCATGGCAGCGCAGTCATACAGCCCTGGGATGGTCTTGTAAGGGTTCACAGAAGCAACTATGGAACCGATGTACGTCTGCAAGCACAAAATCCCCCAGAGCTGTTATTAGAGATGGGGTAGAGCAGAATAACAGACCTCACAAATGAAAGACAGTAAACACATTTGCAAAAGCCTACCAATCCTCATGGAGTTTGGATAAAGTTGGCTAGTAGTTCTCCCCACTTTTGTTCTTTGAACAAGAGCAACAGAAGGGTAAAAACTGTTTCCACTTCTCCGGGTTTTCATGCTTACCCTGTCTACAACACAGAGCTTCCCAGCTCAGGATTAGTCCCTGCATTAATGCTATTTACTGCTGCGCAGGAGCATCAACGAGCACCAGTGAACATGTGCTTTTCACACATTCTTAGGGACTTTATGAACTTTCCAAACATGACTGTATCCATAGGTCCTGAGCACTGCTGCAAAAGTCTGCTTTTCTATGCACAGTATCAAAATCCTTCTCTGCTCCCCATTTTTAAAATTGGAGTATCAGGCAACATGGTAGACACTAGCATCGTTACAGGGTAACAGGCCCTAAGAAAAGTACATGAACTGGCAGATGCTGCCAAAACACTAAATTTATGCAACTTAATATACTACTGCTTTGATGCACAATGGCAACTGACACGACATTCCATTTCTCTCCTGTTGCAATTAGAGAGCACATCAGTTAAAACCACCCAGGTAGTAGCTTATACCCATTCCCATTGCCTTAACTCATTAAGCTGTGGTAACGTGATCATGTACAACAGCCTATTTGCACTGCTACTCATTTTCTGTCTTTTCCATCTGCTTCACAGTCATCGTCTAGCCACCTGAATATATTTTTCAAATAAAATCAAATTACGTGAAGCAGGAGATAACGTTAAGCACACTATCTCCAGAATTTCCAGTACATTTCTGGGGCACATAAAATTAATTGATATAGCATATGCGGTGTTACCACTGTGATACTAATTTCACTTTGTTAAGCACTCTGAGGTTACACACCAGAAAGTAGCACCTGGTTTCAAACAGCCCTGCTGTGGCCTTACAAAGATCTGGGCTGCAGCTCTGTAGCACGGTCCCTGTGTACATACAGATGCTCTGTCAGCAGATAACCCTGTCATCACCAACAGGAATTGGCTATGAAGCTCACAGTAGGGCTGGGTCTCTCTTCGTGTATGCAGCACCTTATCCTCAGAGGGCTCCAGGAAGGGGTCCCATGTCCTCCACCTGCAGCATGTCCTCCAACAAGGCACCACAGGGGCACTTGTAAAGACTCACCGACCACCAGCTCCCTCATGCTTTCCTCTCTTTCAATCTCTTCCATGTCTCCACAGCATTTGTGTTCCACATCTACCTGCCTCCTTTCTCTTCTCCTTAATTAATAAGTAATTATCACTGTGTATCTGCTCTCCTTTCTCACTGTTATCCTGCTGCTTTATTTCCCATTATCCATCTGCTTCATCCGCTGTTAGGCCCAACACTAGTAGCAGCTTTTGCTACGGGGACTACAGCGATGTCCTTGAAATGATGACAATTTTATTAGATGCAAGGGGAATGTTCCTCCTCACTGTAACTGACGTGTATTTTACAGAGCTGTGAGCTCTCAGTCTGTATGTTTTATGAAACTGCCACACTGTACAATAGCTTGTAAGGTTTCAGTTAGAGGAAAGATCCCATTTCAACACGAGATTGTATCACAGGGCAATTAGAGCATTGAGACAACAGTTTAATTTCCTGGGATCATCTCCTCTTGGGTTCTTAAATAACTAATGAGCAAGTCTCTAGGAACAAACTTCTTCAGTTTGATATGTATTTCAGCACAGATTGCATGGGCAGAGATATATATATAATATTTAATTACATGAATGGTTTATTGGTCAATGCCTGCACTGTAGACTGCTATGGATCCACCTCTTTACCTTACTAACAAGTCTGACTGAAGTCAGAAGTAGGAATAGTAACTTGAGGCACACCATCAAACCAGACACTACAGCAAACAACCAAACATACAAACACTGGTACCACCCAACTTTATAACTGTAAATACCCACTTTACAGCTTCTGCGTGGTCAAGCACATAACAGACCACCACCACAATACTCCTTCTCCGTCTTCCAGTGATAAAGCACTGGCAAAAAGCACCACTGCTGACTACAGTGCAACTCTTCTTGCGTCTCCTATTTCAAACCCTGCGTATCATGAGAGCAGCCCACTTCTGCACCAGCTCTCTTGACGTGAGACGATCTTTCCCATGGCTTCACCAAAACTTTTTCAAAATGACACAGGCAGTTCCAGATCTGTGAGCAGGTTCTGTTCCAAGAGTCACTTGCTCCAACACTCCCAGGTTTGCTACTTTTCCTGTCCACTCACCATCCCGTGCTCTTACTAGCAGTAGAATTTCACTGACACCCAGTCCCACTTTTGCCAGCCTCCACCCTGGCACCCCAGGAGCCCCCCAGTCAGGGAGCTGGGGCACAGTCAGACTCACAGACAGGGAGCAGGTGCCAGCAATTCACCCTGTCCCATGCAGGGCTCTGCCTCCGTCCCCTCAGGAATCCCATCAGCCTCCCCATTCAATCGCTTTCTCTGAGGGCAGACTTTCCAGTTTTGCAAGTGCAAGCACATTAGCAGCAAGCAAAGCGGGGTGCAAAGATGCACAAAAAAGCACAGGGCTGTTAAGCTATCTCCCAAGCATTTTTCCTGCACCAGGCATCATTCATACTGCAAATTACAGCAGTTACCAGTCAAAAGTAGGAACTCTGAATTACTTTATTACGCTAACCTTGCAAGGCAGCTGCTTAGATGAAATTTCAGAAAAGGTGTTTTCATGTAAGAATGTCACTTCCACTTTGCTTAAAAGAGAGTGAATTAATTCTTCTCTTTGTTCTTTGCAGTTTCTAATCTGATTCTTGCAGTCAATAATTGCTTATTTTAACGAAAGCACTCCAAAGCAGTTATGAATGGGAAAAATACTCGTGTCTGCCAGAGTACTAACAAGCAGACAAGGTTTCTGAAAATTTCCTGCTGAAAAAGTCTGGGGTATTTCAAAGAAGTACCGTGTAGGGCTTCTGTCGCAAGACTGGTTTCTTTTGTTATAGACTAAACCAGCAACAATTCATTATCAGATCACCACTAATAAATAATTTTGAATCCAGAAATAAGAGTAATTCAGTCTGAATCCCAACGTGGAGCTTTGATTACCTTACTAAAAGGTTAGCCTCCTTTTCTGATTAATTTTTTACTGAAATTTTACATTGGTAACGCATCTCCCAAAACACTTCTGGTCACAAACTACAGACACTCCTGCTCCCCCTTTAACACAAAAAGAGGAAATGAGATTGTTTGCTGATCCTCTAAAATGACTTCCAAAATTAGAAGTTCAAGCCCTGTCTTCTCAGCTAGACATTCAGTTAGATGATGGCATCACAAGAGTCAAAATGAAAGATGTACTTAAGTAAAGGAAGAGATTTTTCATCAGTTCTCTAAATGCTTTGTTTTGCTTGTTGCCTTCTGAGAGCAATCAGTTTTAAACCTTATGTGTAGAAATCAAACACTCAAGAACAACTTGGTTCTTTAATATGGTTCAAGAGCTCACAAAGATTTCCGACACCCACAGAAATACTCCAGAAAAAACTATAAATCATCATAGTAGTCTCATCTAACAGTACAGAAGTTGTATTGGTTAAAATAGTATCTTTCAAGTTAGTTTAAAATGATGAAAAACAAGTTTGCAATAGTTTAGCTAAATATATTTTTACGTCTTTCTCTCCCATCTAGAAAACGTGTTCTAAATAAAAGAGGAAAAAGTAGAATTTGGAATTTCCCCTTCAAAAATTTTTTTTTTCAACTTCTCTTACACAGAACAAGCAACAAATAAGGAAGCAGCCCTAGCGCACAATCACTTCATTAATCCTATAAGCCAAACACACTGTGTAGATCAGGACCACCTTTGCCCTCCATCTTTTCCTCTTTTCACAAAATCTTTTCTGCATACGTCCTTTCAGCCTTGCTCCATGTCCAACCATCATCCACCTTCCATTTCTTCCCCTCTCATGCCAAGACTCAGGCATCTCCTCCACGATAGCTTTTTTATTCCCAAGGATTCTTTAATGATCTCTGTGTTTTACCCAAGCCTGCTTTTCCCATGTAAGGTCATCAATTTTATCCCACACTGTTTTTCTCGTGACCTCTCTTCACCCACTACATCAATGTACTCCTCTGTAATTCCCTGACTTCTAGTATTTGAGACATCCAATTTTTCCTCCTTTAAAAAAAATAAAAAGAATAGAATAGAAAAGGACTTATCTCGGGCTTTGCATATCATGCTGCAGGGAGGGTGGGAGAAATGGCAGAAGGACTCTGTTGAAGGGTGTTACATGCTGCTCCCAAATGAAGTCTTTGATCAACGATCAGAAGAGAAGCTAAAACTGGTTGCACTATTACAACAGGCATGAAGAGACTACATTCCCTAATTTCAATCATTGTCTTCTTCAGTGACACCAATATCAATATATTTTTCGCAACATTGCTTAGCATGACACTAGGAACATTGGAACTGATCAAACACAGAATTAAGGTGTTTTGTCACAGATACATACATTAACACTAAGATGGCACTCTAGCCATCCAACTCTCTTTTCAGAGCACTTTCAAGATATTCTACTTTGGGCCAAAAAACCTCCTATCCTTACTGCAGAAAACAAAATCATGTTTGCAGATGCATCAAAAACTGTGTTTCCAGACTGTTTTTGTACAGCTCTCAACTTTGTTACAATCATCAATGGAACTGATTCCATGTCTGATGAGTAAGGGCTGTCTGGTTTTAGTTTGGTGGTGGTGGTGTATCAACCTGACCATTTATGAAACAAGTATCATTTTCTGGGCTTGCCATTAATATATAGGAAACTGAAATAAAACTGTAGTGCAATTGGCTCACTAGAAAGCCACTGTCTGGTACCTTCAGATAACAAATGTTAAAAGATCATCCATGTTCCACACAAGCCTCATCTCTCTCATACCTTTTATCATCAAGGCTAGAGTATCACTATCGAATTAAAACACCTGTGCTTTCATAGCACATGCAAATACAGACAGTCTTAAAAGACCACAAAATAGCTGTCAAATTTCTCTATCTTTTCAACACTAAATTTCAAAGTTTCATGACGCAAAACTTGGGAATAAAAGTTTGTTTAATGCTCTAGGCACAGCCTCCATTTTTCCCAATTCTCCCAGGTAAAAGGATTAATTTTAATGGTGACTGCATTTATGCTGAGGTAAAGCTAACTAGGTCAATCACTATACACATATCAGCATAAAAAGGAGAAGGATGGCTGGACTGTATTTTGGGGTGCTTTTTAAGGAAGGGAGCAGAAGGGGCATATGTATGCCATAAGCGGGATGAAAATTAATGCTCTTGTTCACGGTAGGTTCTTGATTTATCCTCTCTGTGGTAAGTATGCCGTGTATTTCGGCTGGTCTTGAGCTAATTTCAGTGGGACGCATTCCAGTTTTCTCCCTAAATTATAAGCTAAAACGTTTGAAGCCAAGCTCCTTTCTTAAAGGCCATAATCAAACTGAATTACTAGACTACAAGTTTAGATGTTTTCAACCAATTGAGCCATGTCTGTGATGTAAATGTCATACTCTATAATCATCCTTACATGCTTGGGCTTCTGCAGCCCTTACCATGTTTGGTGACTCATGGTGGGTTTCCATCAGCCCAAATTTACATCAGCTTTACTTTTCTTTACCACTGTGTTCCTTGTCAATGCGCACATCATTATGCGCACTTATCATATGCACAAATACATTCTCCTTCCTTCTTCTCAAAGTCAGTTGTAGAACTGATTGCAAAATGAGATGTTTTGTGAACACAAAGGCCATCCTACCAACACCGGAGTTAGCGTCCACAGGAGAAGACCTTTTGAAGGGAACCAGGACAGAGCATGTCACTAAGTTCAAGTGCCAGCAGGCAGCTGCCTACATTCAAGACCCACCTTTCAACGTTGTCCCTCTCATTGTCTTCTCTAAGTCTCTTCTCAGACACATTCACACTGCTTAACTGCATTTTCCCACATGCTTTGCTCCACAACGTAAGCTGCATCAGCCTCTTCTATCAGCTACCTCCCTGATGGCCCCTTCCCCTCCTGTGCCAAGAATAGATCAGATTTGTGGAGTAACAGAACAATGCATTTTCAAAGCCAGGCTTTATTCTTGTTTTCGCTGGCACAGCTCGCGGCAAGATTCTGGAATAACTTTGAAATATTTATACATGATTTCAGATGATCAGAGGCAACTGTTGGGCAACAACATTCCCATTTAATTGCAACTTTGTCTGTTGCGTTCACTCTTCAACTCTATTAAAGTGACCTTATGCTTCCATCGGTACCGAGCTTTAACCTACACCATCCGGTTCCCAGGCCTCTCTAAGGACAAAGGCTATGTTACCTTTTCATGAAGAAAGCAGTACTTTGCAGCCCAGCTACCTTTAACTTCTAAACTATGCTAATCCTTCCACTCCCCACAGCTTCAACCTTGCACATTGATAGCGACCCTGTTCTAGACAGCTAACTGAAGCTAGAAAATCTTTGTGTTTCTTCAGGGGTAAAAACTGGGTTTTGTTCACCTTAGCTACCAACAGAAATAGCAGAACAGTGTGCAGCGGCAGCTGTATCTTTCAGCTTAACTCAAGAGAAGGCTCAGAGACAATGAAGAACGTGCATAAAACCAAGACATCTCCACAAGTTGAGATCCACTCCTAACTGATCTCCCCTTGCTTTCCCATTAACTTTTTCCTATGGAACAGACAATTCTATGTGGATCGAGATACTCAAGTAACTTCACAAGTGTTATCCAGAATCTACACAACACCTACAGGATCTCCAATGGCTTTTTCTGGAGGGTACAAGACAAACTGACACTGAAGAAGTGCCCAAGAATATTCAAAGGGTCAAAGAAGAAAAAAAGGTACCTTAAAACCAGAAAAGACAAAACCCAGGTGGGGAATGTGAAACTAATATAATGAAAATTTGATACAAAAGGGTTGTTACAGACTAAGGTAAAAAGTAAAAACATTCTGATGGAAAAGACCATAATATTGACATTAGATGGACACCTTTCCTGATTTAAGAAATTCACCAGTTTCTAATAATTTTTCTCCTCAGTATAAGAAGGACCAAGTCTCCTTGTTCTTTGCTGACTAATACAAGAGAATCTCTACCATTTAGCATGTCTGTCTACTAGATGTCAGGATAATGATCTTCAGCGACCTGCTGCCTAGACTTTTTATATAAAACGTCTACTTCTTATGGAAGAATCTCTTCCATGGCCAAGTGAAGAGAGAAGGTGACCTCCTGAATAAAAAAAAAAAAAAAAAAAAACACAATGTGATCAATCAGGATGAGACATCGATTTTTTGACATTTTCATGTGCAACAATACAGAATGTGACTGTAGGTTTGCTCAATTTCACAGCTTGGCTTTAATGAGTACACTAGCTGAAACCAGAGAAAGCTCCACAAAGAATGTAGACCCCATGGCTCTTCATTTCAAATGGCCTGTGGCCACACATTGGTTCTTCTTCCTGCTTTGTTATTGCACAATGCTCAAATGATTTTTTCAAAGCTGTCTGAAGGTCTAATTAGCCCTCAAGCAAGGGAAAAAAAATGTTCTTACTTCCTATCAATAATCTTGCTAAGATAAAGGGGCTTTTCAGAGAAAACAAATGCAAATGAAAACAAAAACTCTAGTCAATGATATCACCAAAATCAGTGTCTCCAGAACACAGAAGAAATATTTTTAATATAAAGTTTTGAAGATCTGATTTGTTCTGCCTGCAATATTCTGTACTGATATCCAGATTTTTGAAACTACCACACTTTAGGCATTTTAAGGCCTCTTCTACAAAAAATGCTCTTTCAGGAGGCAAGTAGAAAGAACAGAAATCATGCTTTAACAGAGCATGAAAATAGAAACCAAAAGCCTGAGTAACTGAAATGAAGTCAATTCCAGGTAATTTGTTGGATGGCACTGAACTACTGTCAAGGAGCCATGGGTATACAAATCAGCACTAAGATGGCAAACTGTATTAGCAGCCAAAAATCTGTTGAAGGGAATGTCTAGATCCCACTGGCGTTTGAAAAGAAATGTTGACAGACATCAAAAGGAAATAGTTTAAACTGCTTGTGAGAAATGGATTACATCTTTTCAAATGAAGCAACAGTCTCACTATGAACTGTCCACTTAAGCAGGTTGACAACAGCTATAAAATTCTTAATTTAAAATGCTTATCTGTAGCCTTTCTAGTTTTAAACCGCTGGAATAAGGCATTTGGTCTGTGTAGCACTAGCAGTAAATTTTGTGCAGCTCACTTTACAGTCAAAGCCCAATTCATGTTAAGAAAACACGTGCTGGTGACAGACAAGTGGCTTAAGTTTCAGAGTTCAAATTCCTGCCCTCCTTTGTGGATGTTTGAGAGTAAATAGACCTTGAAGAAAGGAGACCAACCTTACCTGCAAGCAAGACAAAGGTGCATGCAAAAGTATCCAGCACTATCTACAGTCCAATTGTTTAAAAAACAAAAAACACAAAAAACCTGCAAGTTGGTCTGCTTTCTGTTCTTCTCAGCTCACATCGTTACCAGTGACATTCAATGAGGATGTGGAGAAACCAACGCAAAAAGCAATCCTTCAAATCTAAGAAAACATCAGCAAAACCATCACCAATGCTAAAGTCTGTACAAGATGATAGATTTTTACTTTGGAGTTTTCAATACAAAGGGCTTAGGTCTCATTCAAAACTCATGGAAATAAACAGGAATTTACCCTGTTGACCCTGCATGCATCACTTATTCTTTTACCAGCAAGCCAAATGGAAAGAAAAATAGTGGTACAGAGCAGGCAAAAAGCAAGATTTTTGATATTTTAACAGAACTTTGTCTTCCTCATCACCTCCCTCACTGAAAGAGTCTGTTGATGACAGCCAGTAATATCGCTATTGCACCATACACACATAGCAGGTTATCAGCAAGAACCCAACCTGCTAACTAACCTGCTACGAATTGTAAAAGAAATTTACCTAAAATCAAATTGTGTAGCCATTGTATACATGATAGCTTACTCAATCACAAAGACCTTTCTGAGCAACTCCCTTTTTATTATGTTGACCACAACATTTCAGACCAAAACTTTTGCTAAGATCTGTGCATACGCACCTTAAAAATCTCCAATGTTTTCAGTAGTGAGTTCAGGTAAACTTTTTTTTATTGTTATTATTAGCAGCGTCACAAGTTCAGCAGTAAAGAGCAATTAAAAAAAAAAGAAAAGTTGGTTAACCAACCAATGGCATTTGTTTACTTTACTCATATCGTTACAGCTATATTCTTCCTCTAATATGGATTAAAAAAGAATAATAACAAAATAACGGTAATTGGTCTTTGGCAGACAAATCTTGATATATTTAACTGACCATCTTTTAGAAATAGTGATCACCAGAAATAGATTCCACTAAATTTCCAATTAAAAGCCTGTTGTGTTTACATAAATCTTTGTCTACTGCTCTCCAATAACAGATGTGAAATGGAAGCTGTAATTAATGCTTGGAGACAGGAACTCACTTTGAACTACATTTTGAAAACACTGTCTGATGTAAGCATAACATGCTAATTATAGAGGTAAGTAGCTATATATATATACGCATTTTTCATGCAATCTTAGCAACTGAGCTATTCTGTGCACCTACACTAAAGGAGCTGGTGGGGACAATTATCCCCATTCTCTGCAGTAGTATAGGAGGCACCTTAACAGAAGGTATGAAAAACACAGATTCATCAACGTGACTTTTAAATTTATTTACAGTAAAGTATAGCATTTAAATAAACAGAAGTTTCTTCAGTGGCCAAACAGCAGATCCTACAAACTGATTACTTGGAACTGCTCTAGAGTATCAGATATGTGTAGAAAGAAACTGTGCAATTACAGCTAGTTTGCAGATAAGACTATAATAAATGCTGTTCTAAGAGCCAGTGAAATAACTAAGGATTTGGCCTAAATGTATATGTACAATACTAGCGTTTATATATATGTTTTATAGTAAATAAGATTTATGTGGAAGCAAGGAAATGTTTTGGCCTCTTTTCAAAATTTACTTGTTACTTGACAGCATTACTGAAAATGCGACAGAAATCCAGATTACCAGGTGGCTTAAATTGTCATTGTTCTTCTTTTGCCAATGGCCCACACTTATTCGGATTACAGATAATGGTAGGCCAAAGACCAAGGCTGTTCGGCTGTCAGCATGCTGTAGAGGTACTTGATACACATTCTTTTAAGGTCGAGTTTTCTGCAGGTTCTACAGCTTCCAAGTTCTTCTGCATAATCATGACAATTTTTGTCTTTCTAATAAAACATTTTGGAGCTACCGTCTTTTACTGATTTTCTGTTGTTTGTCCGCCTCTACCTAAAACTTGTGTCCATGGTAAGGACATCCAAACAGGAGTGCTTTCAGATTCCTGAAATTACATCTCTCTTACTTTGTTCAATTAACCAAGATATCAACGTGCATTGCGATTTTCCCTGTAAAAACATGCACTGACATCTGCTTCCTGTTGACATGGCACTGTTGACAGAGCAACTGCACTGCTTCTGAAATGAGTTTTTCTTTACTCAGAAAAAAAAAAGAATATGCAAAAACCTAGACAAACAAGTCACAGACAGCAACTGACCTATATACTGAAGTGTCTTAGTCTGCAAACATTATTTGGAGGAAAAAAACCCACCACGACAGTGGTTATCGATTAATACTGTACAAACAACAACTAGTTCCCTCAGGGAACCCTCATGACTTCAAGGGAGATAAACATGCAATAATTAGATGATTTAACAAACTACGACTGAATATGCTGCTAAAGCAAATAAGCATAAATGGATTTTTAAAAGGTATATTAATTTACTCATACATTGATTTTAAGAACAGATAAATGAGCATTCCATATTTGTTGCTTCAGCTGAAGAGACAAAGAAAGCCAGCCACAAACACTGAGCTCCTAATTACCACCATCCTCCTCTGATGTGGATGTGGCTGCTATAACATTACATGTCTACGTGGCTGGTACAGAAGTTTTTTTTTTTTTATAAAGACACACACAAACCTAACAGATGGTTATAATTATTGGTGGGCAAGCTGCAGTCCTAATTTGAAAGCAAGCAAAAATAGGCTATGTTCTCTCACCATCCTGGCCACCACTCAGCTGCTGTACAAGCAGGAGGCACCTCTCCCTGCTCCAAGAGGCCTCTGGCTGCTGGGCCCAGCGCACCCCTCTGGGCACACGGACACGATTCTGGCCTAAACAAAATGTCACCTGTCAAAGAAGTGCCACTTCAGAGGTCTTACTAAGCTACTTCAGAGCTTAATTCAACAAGAAAAAACAAAGAAAAGTGCTTTGGAACTTGTTTGTTGCCTGAACACGGGCAAAAGAGGGTTGATTTGGCACTGGAAACCCTGTAGGGAAGTGCATGATGCGTACTGCAGTTATTTTCAGTCCTCCTCTGCCTCAGCAAAAGCTCTTCTCTACTCCTCTGTCCTGCTCTTCTGAAATTCACTTGTCTGCACCAGCACCTAACCACTGGCCACAGAGACAAGGGAACAGCAGCTCCTCCCGCAACCAGTTTGAACACTGTAATTTGTGTGTCCCATACTACAGTTCGCTCATGATGCGGTTTACAGTGTCTTCTCCAAGACTAAGCCAGTCTCCTCCATGATGTGTATTTAACTAAAAGTAAACCCGAATCAACAGCTTTGGGAACAAGCCTTCTTTGAACGGCAACAAGAACGGCTGCCGCAGCACTTCCCCTCTCCACATCATGTGCCCATTGCTGGCTTGGCTTCAGAAGCAATGAAATCCCTCACTCGCCTTCACAAAAGGCTCCATTTTCCAGTGTGGGCACCTTCCAGTTTTAGCACTGGTGTTTGTCTTTCTATATTTTTCCACACACCAACCTGGCATGCAAGCTAATCTGAGAATTCAAACACAGGTGTTAAACCTTGTCAGAAAGCTGGACCTCCCATGTCAAGCTGTTCTTGTTAAGCAAAATGGGGAAGGGAGTAGCAACAAGAACCCCTCCCGCATCCCATCACTGGGACCTTTCCTGCCCCTTTCCAGTGGCAGCCCAGAACCAAGCTCTTCGATAAAAGTAGCATTAATCAAGAAACATGAAAAAAATACCAGACAGGAGCTGGCTTTGAGGAATCTAGCAACGGCATGTACAGCCCATGCTTTTCACATACTAAAAAGGGAAAGCATGCACTTTTTTCTCCTACAGAAATACAAACAGAAAGTATCACAATTAGATGTTGACAGATTTGATGCTGATACAAAAAGATGGTTGCATATGGATCAGAACAAATTTTGTCATTCATCTCACTAACAATATAGATTCAGGTAGGTGCCTCAGCTCATTAAGTACAGTGCCAGGCATCATTTACGCTACGAACACAGTCTGTATGTCAAATCAACACACCCAACCCCCCCCCCCCCCCCCCCCCCCCCCCAAAAGGAAGAAATACATAAAATCCTATGCTGACCTTTATAGCTGGAGTTGTTAACAGCAGCAAAGAAAGTCTCTGACATGTTTGACAATCTTTGGCATCTACTGCAAATATCTTTTATAGTATTAATTAGGAAATAGAGAGAAGTTTAGGAATAAGGGTATGATTAAGTGAGATGGAGAAACAAAAATGTTATTAAGTAAAGGAAAAGTAAACTGAACTCAAACATCTGAAGATATTTATTGAAGTGCTCATTGCTGGATAAACACTTCATCAAATACAAACACACAACTTAACAGGGGAAGACTTGCATAAATATGTCTTCCTGGGAAAGCAACTGTTTAAATTTCTCTTAAATTGTTTCTTCTGTATTTCTAAAGTTATATATACTTTACACCACAATTTAGTATATTTCACTTCATACCATTTTTTTTCCAGTTTGTGAGAAAAAGCAAGCACCCAAACTCATATCCTAATTAAGTGCATTCTTCATTTTGTGTACAAAGGCGCTTCCCAGTCTTATTGCCACAAAAAAAAAAAAAAAGAAAAAAAGAAAAATCTGCTAAACTCAAGAACCACACTAATATGTTTGTAATACTGCAAGCAAAGAACTCAGAGAAAGCTAAAAAGTACATTTCCACTCAGGAGGTGGGCAAGGAGGTGAGCAGAGCTGAAGTAAACAGGGACACAATGACAAACAATGACAAGCATCTGTAATCTAAAAGCCAGGACATGGCAATTTTCTTTTGCTTTTTTATTCAGCAATGGAGAGAAGTATTCCACGTGGATGACTAGCCCCTCAACTCAAAGTGCAGTGGGGCACATGCCCTCCTGATTTATCCCTACTGCACAAAGGACAGATACAACCAAGGTGCTGACAGAAGACTCACTGTGCGCACTACACTGACAAAGCTTTTACTAGCC
Source organism: Anser cygnoides (assembly GCF_040182565.1). NCBI lineage: Eukaryota > Metazoa > Chordata > Aves > Anseriformes > Anatidae > Anser > Anser cygnoides. Next base: position 74,621,156 of record NC_089874.1, read on the forward strand.
ACAGCAGAGGACTTTTGGGAGGGAATAAAAGAGGCACCTGTATAATCTGGCAAGTTTTTTGTTCCTGCCACAAACTCCAATGGGTTTCACTGTCCTGTACAAGAACTGGTCTAGTCCCAAAAAAGAATGACCAAGAGATTCATTTCTTCAGCTGCAAGTATGTGTTTAACAGAGGTAAAGTCACCTTTCAGTCTCTCTTACTCTCTTTAAAAAAAATAAAACATACATCAAATTATCGTTAAACAGCTCACTACAGGTAAGAGATTCTGGCTTGGAAAGACACTGTTTGTTTTGCAGTTTCATCTGACAATATCTCCTCTTAAAACACACATGCATACACCTATAAAGTTTTCAGAAAGTGCAAGCTATTTAATCTGCTTTTCTCAGGGATTCTGTTCCTGGAAGCCTGTCCTGCTAATGCATTGCCATTGGCATAGCAAGAGTGGGATACCAATGAGGAGAGAGAAGACGATTCTCATTCTCATCCCTGGTTACATATACCAGACAACAGAGACTCTTACATTTGCGTTTCAAAACACACTTTTTTTTTTGTTCCAATCACCTTTATTCAATTAGTTTTCAGGTGAGTTGCATCAAAAAAGTAGAATTAGCAAAACTGAAAGGACCATGGGTATTCAGCAGCAACTGAAGATCTGTCATCGCTAACAGCGCACAAACCTGTTTGTCTAGAAATCTACACTACACTGAGTACCAAGTATCGAAATATCCTAAACTTGCCTTGACAAGCTAGGAAATAAACTAAGACGTGTCTTCAGAACAAAGATATTCTTCGCCTCTTCAAGAAATCACCTCCTTTACTCACACTCTGTAAAAGGGGGAAAGGTTGACATCCACGTCCCACATGAGTACATGTAGTTGCTCAGGAATCTTTTTTTTTTTTTTTTTTTTTGACTTGCACCAAGTGTTAACATCTAATCTAATAATATCAGTGGAAAACTAAACTCTTACCAAGTTCCTGCACATGCAATTGCTCGCATATGCTGCTTATTTTTTGTTTACTGTTTTTTTCTATAAAGCAAAATAGTTCATTTGGTTCTAGAAAAAAATATAATAAAGACTTTTGTAAAGAGAACCACCTCAACATTTAGGTTTCTAACTGTCACTTAGGATTCTCAAGCCCCTTTAAGGTAAATTACAAAGGACATAATTTCCTTGTACCCTTTCTTGCTTTTTATTATAAAGAAATTTCTAAGTACAGGGAAATCCTTACATTAAGGCATATTCACATTTCAAAAAATAAAGAAGCCAAACTTAATAGATGAATCTTGGAATAAAGCATGTATATGGCCAAATCAAAGGTCTATAAAGATTATCCAAACAAGAATTATTTATGTTCTGTAAGTATTATTGAAAACAACAACAACCTCCACCACCCAACAACTGAAAAATGGCATTTCATAACCTGTAACAGCAATCCCTGTACCTCTCTCACATTAAGTGTAGTACCAGATTCAGGAAATATTAATACCTATTCAGACCAAGACTAATAAACATATTTAAGAGATGGTAAATCTAATCACAAAAAAAAATTAATTACAGAGCTGAGAAGAAGAATTCTGTGTAGACTAACTCCTACTTTTTGAGACTTCTAAACAGCTGCCTGTTCTCACACACACCAAACTCTATCTGTATTTAATAGCACAGGTCCTCTACTTTAACGGTACAGTCCTCAGGATCTTAATACCTTCCCCCTTCTATTGTAATAAAAAGGGCTATGGTGGTCAGAACTGAATCTTGGATCTCCAATAGGCATTCACAGTCTAAAGGCTGCGACATCACTTCCAGTGATGTACACAGCATATACACGTGGAGCAGAGAGGCTAAAGGAGAAGAGAAAAAACAAGAATCCCCTGCACAACCCTGTCAATGGAAGTGTACAGACATGCAGTCTAGCAGTTTTTGGAGGTTTGCGATAGATTGCCTTGCCAGCCCTGAGCTGCCTTCTCCTTCTACTGTTTTTGATAAGTCTCTAGACAAGGCATGCTTCAACTCCATGCATATACACAAAGAACTGGAGAACTTCACAACAGATATACCATAGAACAGAAAAACACACATAGCAGTTACACAGACAAAAACATTCCCTCGGGATATTTTTCTTAATTTTAGAAGAAACTTACATAGATTTTATCTTGCTGATATCGCTGGAATAAGTTATGCATAATAGAGCCTTCATGAAGATCTACTAGTGCTGCCATGTCTTCCACACTCTCTGCACTCGTCTGATGCATAGGTGTTACTTTTTGGTGTGTGATTGTGCTCTGTTTATAAGTGAATACCTGAAAGAGTAAAAAGAAATAATTATCAGAGAACACATTCAAAAATTCTTATCTGAGACAGGAGCTTTCATACCCGTTCATACTCTCTATCCAGTTCATAAGCATGCAGACTTGCAAAATATAATAGCCTGCCATTCATACCTTCTTCTAAGGCTTCTTTCATGATAATTAAAGCTTCAAATACATGCACAGGGGTCATATGAAAATATCGCTTACTGAAAATACACCGAGGACTAAAAGGTCTTTTCTGGGCAAATGGAATCTAGTTTTAGACAGATATATAAACCAAGCAAATAATCATTCCCCCAAAATCCAAGACTACCCCCCCCCGCAATCCCCCATTCCTTACAGTCAACTTAGCATACTCAAATTGCTGGGGGAAGAAAATTTTACACTGCAAAACAGCAAATAAAAGTTATGGACCAAACAGGCTATTGGTGTTTGTACGTTGCATCTGAAATTCACTTAATGCTTCCATGCAGTTTCAGGTCCTGATCAGGATGGCTATTGGGTTAGGTTATTCTTCCAAAAGTAATTAGCAAACTAAGTTCATCATGCAGCATATATTCCAAAATGAATGGATGGACCAATTTCTAAGTAATGCACTGTTATGATGAATTTCTAAAGCCTGCTCCAAATGGACAGTAAAAGCCCTAAAAAAGTCATAATTTAAGTAGAAGCGTTTTATGATAATTTTACAAAAGATAAATACCCTATCACAAGTATGCTCAGAAGATGTACATATCCCCAAACTAGTGAAACAAACTTTTATGAATACTGACATCATTAAAGATCATAAAACAATTGCTTAGGAATACAGCTTCCAGTTTCCTTTTAATTTACATCTTGGCAACTCATCCTTATAGACATATGTCTGCATCTCATAGCCAATGCTACTTTGGCAACACTAGTCCCTGCTAACCATTGCAATCTAAGAAAGTCAAGCACAGGGTTAATGCAAATATTTTAATAACGTGAAATACTAAAAAAAAAAAAAGACAAACCTTTCAAAATCCTTTGAAATAATATTTATAAAACTGACTGAAGGAGTGGAATAAGCAGCAGACCAGTTTTTCCTGAGCACCACAGGACTGCCCGTGCAGGCTGGGGATTACGCAGCAGCGTGGAAGAGAACAGTTCTGCTCATGAAAAGAAAACCCAAAGATTTTTCCAAATGCAAACATACGTATGCTCCTGCTAATGAAAGACTGGAACAAGGATAGCAATATCATCACAGAATGTCATTTAGGAAAAAAGATTCCTGCCACTCGCTGCTGCACGATTTTGTCTGTCTTGCTGAGACGTGAGAAAGACATTGAAGAAGCAACAGGAGGAACACAGAACAGACTTCACACTGAAGCTTTGTATAGGATAACCCACCAGCTGACTGCGGAGAATTGCCTGATGAAATCTGTTTATTAAGATCATATCCCAGCCTGAACGTACCATATGTTGGCACAGACCAAAGAACAGTTAGAGCTGTCATTCAGACTATGAGAAAGTATACTGGGGAAAGGCTGGGAGAAAAAAAAAAGACATAGGGAATGAATTTCTAACAGATGCTGGAAGGCAGCGTGAACAGCAATGGGACATATAAACCATGAGAAAAAGTTCTTTAAGATTCAGAGGATCCAAAACACAACCCCTATCTGCAGGCAAAGACGGACATCTAGAGATCTAAGAAGTATTTTGTGGTGAACAACTGTCAAGATGACAAGACAAGTATTTGTACGGGGCAGGTGTTGGCCAGGACAGAGAAAACAGCAACTTTTATATGATGCAGGGGCAGGCAGTTTAGATATCTACAAGACTGAACAAATTGTGAAGAGAATCAATTGACTGCAAAACTTTGGAGCTAAAAAAAAATGTTAGCAGTCTCAAGACTAACCATAAAGAGCAATTTGGAATTAGAGATAATTACTTTTCAAGAGTAACAAACTGCAGCTCCAAGTTGGAAGAACCATGGTGAAAAAACAAAGGTTATACTGCAGAACAAATAATATCTTAAAGCTGGAATACGGGGAGCGGGGGATTTAAGCAGAGCAAATCTGAGAAAAGTAAGCAACCTAACAGAGGCACATATCAGCACAGAATTAAATCAGAAAGATATACTCAGTAGGAGAACTGAAAACGAAAAGGGGATGGCATGTCCTGTGAGTGTAGGTCATGTGAACATGAAAAAGAAATAAGCATCATTTCTAGGAGGACAATATTCATGTTTGTGATTTCTATTCTTTGATATGTGATGCATAGGTTAATAGGGTATGCAGAGTACACCATTCATCACTAAGCAAAATCATTAACATAAGGAATTAATAAAAATGCACTAAGAAAAAACAACATGACAATTGACCTGTGAGTGGCAGAACTATTGATGGTGGTCTTTACAGATTCATCTTTGTCACTGAAAAACACTATTTTCTCTTGCTCAGCTTGGTCTTTCTCCTAGTTGCAGCTCTTCCACACATTGTCTTCTTGTTTGGATGAGGAAATGTCTCTGTGAGCTGACTCAGGTATTTTTTAACCCACTAGAAAACACGCTGGCTGGTCATAGTGGCTGTCACCCAGACCAGAAGGAACAAGGGTCTCTTCCCCACCGCTGCTGTATCCTAAAGATTTCCCAGCTCCACTGTAAAATTTCACCAAAGTCTAACAAGATCAGAGCCAGCAGACAAGGCAGCAATATCACATGCATAGACTTTATTTCCTTCAAAGGGGTTTTTGGTAGCCCTGCTGCTTGAGCCCTGAAAGGCCTGCTTTTTTTTTTCATCCTGACTCATGCCTTTATTACGATAAGTACGTGAAAAAGATGCCTTGAACTTTACCGTTACTAATTAAAAGGTCACATTGTGAAATATTACAGCAGATGAAATCCTCAGGAAATAGGAATTGAAAGCCACTCTACAGGGTCAGCATGCAGAAAAGGAAGATGACCAAGTAGGCTCCTGAACTTTACAAAAAGCACATTGGCAGAGCACGAGAGCATCCATCCTCAAGATCTTGCCAACATTTGTGGAAGGTCAAGTAAAGCATGCAGGAAACTTGGAATGAGATTTAAGACAAACCTAAATGAGAATTCAGCAAAAACTTCTTTCCTCTCAAGATATAAATGGACCAAGATAACAAACATGCTGAATACATGGAAAACTATAAATTAAACCGTAAGAGAGCATGGAAAATGAGAGCTCTCGAAGTTACCATGGAAGTGAAAATTAGAGGTTGAGATAGGAGGGAGCAGCGCAAAGAGCAGCAACAGAAGAAACAAACTCAAGAAATACAAGATGAAATAATGAATCCAGCTAAATAGTAAAGAGTATCTCAATGGGAAAGGAGAACAACACTTCACAGCTGCCCAACTGTCCTTACCATGCCTTACTACTGCTGTGATGAACACACCAAAAATGGACTCAAATGCTTTCAGGATGCCACCTGAAAACCCAAGGGACAAATGCTTCCAGGGCCCCAGGATGACACGGGAAAAAAAACAACACTGTAACAGGTGCTCCGGGGCTCTAAAATAACGTAAACTATAGCTATCACATGGCCAAATATTAACAGCTTGCTGAAAGGAGAACCACACCTGAGGGCTAGAGGAACACCATTTAGTATCAGCCTTGAAGAAGGTAAATGTGACTGAAAGAAAGTAATCACGTGCTGCCAAGTCAGGTTTCTTTCTCTAGAGAAAAAAAATAAAACAGATTGAATAGACAGTTGAGTACAAGAATATTTGTATGAACATTAAAAATATGGTCACGCTCAAAGTGTGAAAACAAAACACACCGGTCTAGTTTTGACAGCCTGTTTGAAAGCTTTGATGATATGTCCCCATGTCCTGATTCATGCCTGTTTAGAAATCACCAGGATTACTAGCTGAAATCTAATTTCTCCAGAACTGGGTAAAAATCATCAGCCTTGCTGTGACAGGGACATACCCAGAGTAGTGTCAAGGTCCACCTGCTCCACAACCATGCTACCTGTAGCACTTGCCAGATCTCTACAATGTCAGGCCCCACATACTGGGAGTGGGAATTGCACTCATACTTCCAAAATTATTACCCAGAGAACAAGAAGTAGGAAAACAAAAACAAACAAAAAAACTTGCTGTCTCACAATGAGAACATCAGCTAGAGAGAAGTCCTCAGAAGCACACAAACACTCGAAGACATGACTGCATCGTGCACACCAGAAAGATTTCTGCATTGCCCTCTGCAACACCATCCCGATCCCCCAGGCACCTTCTCATGCAGAAGACACCGGTATGACACTCTCTAACGCACTGTAGGAAGCCGGAGAACTTCCAACAGCACGCACCGAGACTAAAGGTAAGACTCTGCAGATGAGCCCTATGTGAAGGAGCTTTTGGCAGTTCAAGTCACGTGAAAAGTTGGCATAAGCCATTTCAGGACCATCTAGAGAGCTGACAGCTCACAAATCACATGTTAAGACACATAATGAAAATGATGACTTTATTAAATAAATACATAATTTTGCCTATTCATAAATACTGTACCCTACTCATAAATACTGCTGCATCAGCAATGCAATACTGTGTGCAAGCATTTATTAAGTAAGTTTGTATCTTCATATTTGGTTATTTTACATGAATATATTCTTTTAAATCTACCCATGAGCCTACTGGGGAATTACAGCAAATAAAGAAAAATAACACCAACAATGAGAAGTTTGAGGCACCTGATTGTAATTAAAATAAATTCACTGATGCTTTTAAAAGAGCAAGAAAACCATCATGAAGACCTTAACATTTGTCACTTCTTTATGTTAAAAAATACATTTGTATCCTGTGCAAGTAATCTAGCATGAGAAAAAAATTAGAAGTTTTTCCAGTATCCCACTGAAAGGGGACATCACAGAACAATATCTAATTAATTTTTTTTGCACTTGCAATCAGCCCTAAGCTCAAAATCTAATGAAAATCCTTTGTTAAAATGTAATTTAATTTGCAATACAATTTATTAACACCAGGAAAGAACGCCAGAGCAGGCTCTCACTGACAGGAGCACACATGGTTTCTCTCTCACTGTATCATTTCATGACATGATGCCAAGTGACAAAAATCCCTGCTTGAATAAGGTCATTAAGCAGTATCAAGGGATTTCACAACAGCTGAGTCAAGTAAATGTAGGATGATGCTGAACTAAGTGCTTAGGTAAGGCGCATCAAAAAACACACAATCACCATTTCTTGCAAAAGCTACAAGCTACACTCAGGCTTCCCAGTCTGTACAGTGCCAACACGCAATCAAATCTCTCAGGTTGTTTTTCACAAGGCACTGAGTGTTTATGATGATGCTGATGAACAATACTGGATGGGAGGAAGGCTGAAAGTCTGCTAAAAATTTCCTAATCAATAAATCGGTATTTAAGTTATGAGAGAATCTTCATCGTCTTAGAGAGATTTTTGTGAGATTTTTATTTCAAGGCAGAAATGAGCCTGTCTACACCTCGGAAGCCCTGACGCAAGCTAGATCATTTACAGAATCTGCTCTCTGAGAACAATGCAAGATCATCTACCGGAAAGTTTACGTACTGTGAGCATTTTGAAACAGCCTCTTTTACACAGTGACCTGAACCCTTATCCCTCCCAAACACAATTCCCAACCAATACAGGCTCAGTTCTCTCCCACCCTTCCCCAGAGTTATTTTCATTATTTTAAAAAATGAAAACATAGCTCAACTCTTCATGAAAATAAATAAATAAAAATAATGAAGGCTTTAACCTCCAAACGAACACAAGCAGCGTCACCACACCTGCTCCCCTGCCTGGCTGAGGATGCCGAGCTTTTGGCCCCGGCCCCACCAGCAGAGGAGCCTGATCCCTCCCAGCAGAAACAAGGGCGGCCTCGCACTGCGGTGAGAGCTGGCTCCTGAGTAACACCCAGTACTGATAACACAGGGCTCATCGGTGTCTACACAATATAGCACTTCGCTGTCACCTGCGTTGTTGCAATAAATCCAGAAGGGCTTTTTTTTTTTTTTTTTTGGTAAGGGTAATAGAATAGGAGCAACCAACCTACCTCTGCTGCCCTCTTCTAGGTTAAGAAAACTTTTGGTCATCCCAGAAGGTAAGACAGATATTTGTGCATGGAAAACAGAAATATCAAAGTCTAAAGTCTCAGTTTAAATTAAGTTGTTTGAATTCATGTAGCCAGAGGGATTAGGAAAAGTATAGGAGTTCTAAACATAAAATTCAGCAAGATGGGGAAAGTGAATGTGAAGAGGTATTGTACAGATGTAAGCCAGTTTCTCAGATGACAAACTGTAAAAAATACGAAACAACAAAACTTACACTGCCTATGACATTTGCAAATCAACTACTACAGTGTTTGGTCAGCCCACAGACAACGAAAAGAAAGTTAATTGTCACCTAAAACCAACAGACTTCCTCTTGTCATCCAGTGGGCTTGCCCGTGTCTGTTTTTTACGAGGTTAATCCCAACTGCCGTGGTGATGCCAGTGAAGATCCCCACGACTCAACAGAAACACCACTGGACTTGGCTCACACATTTAAGACAGCGGTGCCCTCCGTTTTCTACAGCATCTTTTTGCTCACAGTCACTGTACACAGAAACATCCACTTAAAAATATCAGCTTTTTTTCCTTTCTCTCCTGTTGGTCCTTACTGAGGATCATCATTTGTGTTTGCCTCGTGTTTAGAAGTTGAAAGAATGCAATAAATCTTGCAAGATCTCTCTATTATACATGACTCCAAGTAGAAACAAGAGGCCTTGAGCTCACATCAGAAACTGTGGAATGCAGCATTCCAGGGAGAAAAAAAAAAAAAAAAATCAGTAAAAGCCCAAGGATCCAGAGATTAAAAACAAAAATAAAAATCTAGTAGTTTACTTTTTTTTCCTGGAGTGATCTTCTGTCTAAGTGGATATTTTAAATAGAGGACAAGGAGGCTGTCTTATAAATCAAAAGCAATTTAAGATCAAATGCAAAGCAGATTAAAATCCAACGTTTTAAGTTCTATGGTTAGTATGACAACAATGTGACCCAAGTAATGCTTCTGTCCGATAATTTACTGTTTCTCTGTAACAGCTGACCTTAGACATCCATCCCATTGTCCCAAAACAATCTTTCAGGCAACAAGATGTACCATGGCCCAAGGCTTGCTTTGATGCAATATAATATAATCTTTTTCAAAAAAAAAAAAAAGCCACAATGAAGTTTATTATTTATTAAACAATGGAGGAAAATTAAGTAACTTTATGTAAGGCACTTACTGATGCCATGAAAAAAAATATTACCAACTAAACTGATATTGTTACTACTGTGACCAAAAGTGGCCTTTTCTACAGGCAAACATCCCATACACACACATCAATGAGAATCAGCTTCTTTTCCCACCCATTTTACTTAATTTCTCCCCACCTACACCGGGAATCACCCCAGTCCCCATCCTCCCTTCCAGTTAGACGGTAACCATGACCTTCAAGCCAAAATGGCTGGATGCCCACTCTGCACGTCACTGGATGTACCAAACTCAGTTCTTTATAATCCCCTAGTTTGCTTTTACCCCCTGCTCACCTCAGTTCCACAGCTTTTAGGATCAGTTCCTCCTCCTCAACTCAACTTCTTCCTAACCCTTCCCCCTCCATCTCCCTTCCATGCCATTTCCCAGACTTGCCTGGGCCACCTGGGACAGCAGCAGCCCCCCGGGGTTCACGTGCTGGCAGCCTGCCCCACTGTCTCTCCCCACCTCTCCCACTAACCTCTGCCAGCTACAGCGCCAGCTTGTATCACCTTCCCTGAACAGCACTGCTATTGAACCTTCGGTATTTTCACAAAAGCGACCTTTGTTGCTTCTCAACTTCAACAGCGTGGAGAAGCTCCCTGTCAGGCGGGCGAGCCCAGCCAGCACCACAGCAGAGCTCAGCAAACCTGCTAAATCACACCTCTTTGTTCTTTCCCTACACATTGACCAACGTCAATAAGCTTGTCTGATCACGACTTCCCACCTAATGCCTATTCTGTGAGGGTTATTTCAAGACAGTTTATTCCACACACCGAGCTGTTTCCGTTTGCAGACAAGCTCTATCATCAAGTACGAACAAGCTTTCAATTACAGGTTCAGTGCTTATGACCCTTCAATTGAGCTTGCCTACACAGACAATAAAGAAATTTAATTCAAATTAAACACATCGTTTTTACCTAGATCACACTATAGTAAGCCTCTAGGCAGTCCATGCTAATTCATACTAGAAAAAAAAAAAGAGTGCATCTTTAATTTAACTTTTCTTGCAAGTGACCTTGTATAACCTACAGTTCTCTGCACCTAAAGACTCCACAAAGCTTATTTTTACTAAGTCCACCCACCTATAAATACTGTGACCATGGTGCTGCAGAAAACCTGAAACATTCCTGGCACGTCACCAGCACTTGCTCAGCCGTGGAGAAGTACCCCCTTTTCTGTTTGTGAAACAAGAACTGGAAGCATTGCAGCTGCCCAGGCTTTCCCAGAATGCGTAACCAAAAAAATACAGTCCAAGGGCAGGGGGCAGAAGACAGACTGCCAGACAAGCCTTCGGCTCGCTGCCAGACAGCATGTCAGCCACAGGGCCTGAACGGAACCCAGCTCTGAAGGAGTCACAAGTCATGGAAGAGGCTCTGGGCTGCAGGGCACTGTGAGATGAAGCAGAAAGCAGATCCAAGCACCTACCAGCAAAATTAAGGAAGGTCCAGACCAGCCTCTGCCATCCAGGCATGGACACCCCAAAGTGTCCCCTGGAGTCAGCACTACAAGAGCATCCCACTGCTTGTTAGCAGGACCCAGAAAACAGACCTAACAGCAATACCGCCCTTGCTTCCGGCATGTGCTGCCTTAACCAGCTCCGAGGGCAAGGGAGTGAAAACTCACGTTTCCTCCGCTGAGGAGACCAAAACATTCAAAAAATAGAAAAACCCACCCCAAACCAACAACAAAGAAAATCCCCCTCATCCTTTATCCATCATTTGCCACACAATAGAAAGTGCTTTTACAGACAATGCGAGGCACTGAAAGCATTAGCTTGACTGTCAACATCAGTTAGAGCTTGAGTGAAACTCCCAATTTTAAATTCATATTTATTCAATGATTCATACAAGATAAACAATGATTATTTGCAACTGAATGAACAAAGAGAGAATTTGACTAAAATGCCCTGCTATCAAGAACTGGGATAACTCTGTTCAATAAGCAGCCTGCAAATTACACCAGTTTTTTGAGGCACACAGCAATTAATCTCAGTAAATCCTTTTTTTTTTTCCTTCTAAATAAGAAGAAAAAAACTGCAGGAAGCTGATTGGACTGCCTCTGAGTCTACGATATGAACAGTCTTTGTGCAGTGCTGCAGTAATAAAATCAGAGGCAACGTTTACACAGAAGCTTGTGCTCCAAGGCGCCTTTCCTGCAAAGCAAGCCTTGTCCTGGACAAACGCTCAACTGAGAAAGGTTACACCCTGATGAGGCCCTCTGGGGTAAAGAACAAAACCAGAGCAATGTCTACATGAACTGTTTGGCCTCACCCCTCTTTATCTTCCTCTCCACTTCGCGCTCCACAAGAACTGACCTGTTGGTACAGATGGAGCCCAAACCCTGCAGGGACCTTCCCTCACGCTCACCACACCAGGATGGTGATGGAGGATGACGTGTGGGGTTTGCATGGACAATTCCTCCAGGAATAAGGCTGTCGTAGCACCCCAACCACCACCATCAAATTTGCCTGCTCACATAGCTCAGTTGGCTTTGCTGTCCCAGACAGCAAAGAAGCAGAGCCAGCATGCTCGGGAGAAAACAAACAACAAAAAAAAATAGAATCTACTATAGCATAAGCTATAAAAAATAAAACATTATTGCAGCATCCTCTGCTCCAGCTGATGCTGGAGGCCTCTCTCTCACCCTTCTTGCAGGAAAGGGAAAACACCTGATGAGCTCAGGTGCTCACAGCAAGAGGTGAACTAAGCTCTCAGTTAACTGACCGCTCTTCAGTGCGGCCGACACCTAAACAAGGACCTAACATTAAGGAACACGAAAAGAGGTAACGCACAAGTGCTCACAAACAGTGAAGTACAGCTCCTAATAAAACAGGAAAATAAACATTATGTGAGATGTCCTAAAACAGTCAAATAAAATAATACAAAGCAATAAAACATTTTTCCTGATTCCAGCACTGAAGGCAAAAAACATCTAATGCATTATAATTTCTTGTGAATTTTTGTGAATTAAAGACTTCACAACTTGCACATGAACAGAAAAAGTTCATATACATGCAATTTTAGCTTTCAGATCTCCCAACAGCATTAACTATAACACTTTTGTAAATTAAGTAGGTTTCCATTTTATTTTGATTTCTCCAAATCTTGGCTTGGTTTCTCCTACCAGAAATAGTGCAGATCTCACAGCAACAATATATGATTAAATTCAAATCTCTATTTAATCAAATGACTTTTTGTTCACAACAGTAACGTGTCTTGTTTCAGTATTATTTTCTCTTCTTCATTTAAAAGCTGTCTTTCTATGTTGACAGGTTTCCTGAGAAGCAGCAGAGGCAAAAGGTTAATATGACAGTAAATTGGTAGAGCTCTGAAATCATGGTTGGGGGACTAATTTCCAAAACCGTTTGATCCCACTCTGGTGAAATGTAGACAGGAGTCTAGTATTATTTTTGCTTGTTTAAAAAACAGTTTTAACGTTTTTTTTTGTTTATGTTATTAGAAAAATAAATCAGAATATGGATTGGTACAAAGCTCTGTATGAGCTTGCAGGGATTCTGAAAATGTAAATCCAAACTGAAGCACAAGCTATTCATTTTAACAGATAACAAAATCCAGAGTCCCCTTCTACATTTTTTTTTAAAGCTAACTTTTAAGCTTTTTCTATAATATCGCCAATGGCCTTGCAAAGACAAGCCAAAAAGCCCACTTTACTGGCAACTGGTACTCTGTGCTCCCATTCATGCCCCTGCCAGTGCTTACTGTTGCTATCCCTGGAAATAGGAAAATAGGAACTGGGTATCAAATGATCCAAATGCCATGCAAACCCCAGCTTCATTATCAATCCCTCTCTCTCTCTTTTTTTTTTTTTTTTTTTTAAAGAACAGAGAGGCTTTCATTAAGGCAGTGTTTACCTGTTGTTCTTACAGGTTGCCTGTGGTGTGAGGTTTGACACAGTTATTCTGCTAGCTAGAGCCAAGGCCATATTTTATTTCCAGCCCAAAGCTGCTTTTTTGAAAGATCCCTTTAAAGAGGTAGCTGTCTATTTAACTCTCTTTCCCCAATAGGGTAAGTGTGTAACTTTAACTTACATGTGGGGCTGCGGAGGTGGAAACGGGAGGAGTTCAAACCCTGAATAAAGTAAGCTCCTAAGGACTTACATCTATGAAAGCAAATACATACATGATGACACACAATACATAATGGAAAATGTTCAAAACAGAATTACAGGTAGATGAATGTAAAACGTAGCATTTCCCCTAAACCTAAGCATACAGCGCAGTTTCTACAGTAGCCTTGTTCACAAAGCTATGCTATTTCAAAGTTAACTTTTATCATGAATACTCATCTCAAAAGAATTCATGAGCCTTTCAGGAAAGTGCTACCTGAGAACACAGCAAGGCCACTCCCTCCATTGCTATATTCATTAATTCAACTAAACAAAACCAAGATTTTTTTTTCTATCTCTGGCTGAAAGAAACTGGAAGATGTCCTTAGACAACACGGGGAAGGGGTGACCTGTCTGCCTCTTTTGCTACAGGCCCTGTTCTGACTCAGAGGTAATTAATTACAGGGTATGCAGCAAGAGACCAACACTCCACAGGTCTCCAAAGGTTTCAACCTATCCAAATTAGCTCTGGGTTCCACAACAGCATAGTTCACTCCACCCAAGCATGTGCCCCAACTATTAAAAAAAAAATTCTTGCTAATAGTATTAGTGATCTGACCTTTCAGTGGCATACCAATGCTTATGATGCCTATGCACGAAAGTAATGGCAAATCAGAAAGCAGCTGCAGGTAGTTTATCCACAGAGTTGGCTAATGCCATTGGCATAGCACATGAAATCTGTATAAGCAGTGGTGAGAATAGCACAGCCTATGTTTTAAAAACAGAAGATATTTTAGCCATATTGCATAGTCCACATTGGAGATAAATCTCACATGGCTCCATGCAGTGACAATAAAGTGTCCTCCAAATGCAGTGCATGAACCCGGATGCCGGCACGGGCAGTTCAGAGACACATGGTAGTCCCTGTATGGATCCAGTGTGGAATCGACTGGTGACTTGGCTTCACCGCCCACCTCCCATTGCCCAGCAATAAGGCCAGCGCCGGCTCCACAAAGGGACAAGGATGTATTTGTGGAAGAAGCCTTCAAGCAGCACAGTGGAAGGGTTTACTGGCTTTGCCGCAGCACAGCTGAGGCAAAGAGAGGCAGCTCAGCTTCAGCTCTGCACCACAGTCAACCAGACTTGCCAGACATCAGGACACTAAGAACAGCAACACTCAGGTCCACAGTGCTGGCTCTGTGGTTAGGTACAGCTGTATCGTACCTCCCTGAATTTCCTATCCGAACTTGTAACGTATCCCACTCCTGCTTCTCCCAGAAGATGGCTGTATATCATATTTTCAGCTTCAATCTAGAAATTAAGAAGTAGACACTTCCATGGGTTGGAGGGGAACCAACCAGTGTGCGATATGCTGTAGAGTTGTCTGCCCAAACCTGCATTTAATGCTCTGAAACGATCCTTGGGCAATAATCCCTCCGGAGGGGCGCTGCCCACGCATATGCTGCACCAGCAGGGCCTCAGCGAAGGCCTCTGCATAGGCAGGGGATGGGGTGATGGTGTCCATGGCACAGTGCCTGCTGATCCTGGGGGCTGGGGGTCCACTCAGACCACCTGACAGGGACAGCAGGGGACAGGGGAAGGCTGGGGGAAGGGGGCAAGAAGCAGGAGTAACTGTGAAACAGCAAGCAGGAAGTTTTGTACAGTATGTTCTGATAGCTTAACTATTCGTGAAGGTTTCATGATCATATCTCAGCATAAAGTTATTTTTAAAAATAAGCCCAAAGACACCTTATTCTAAAGCCCTGAAGAACTCATTTTGCCCTTAGGCTGTTCCCTGGGACTACGGGTCAGCCAGCAACACTGCTCACATCAGCCTGCCATGGCTGGGCCTCCTTCCACCCCTTTAGCCCTGATGAGCTCATGAAAACCACCATGGCTCTCCGTGCGGCGTGGTGCAAAGCGAAGGTGAGGGCTCCAGGACACCCAGGGCTCTGGTGCTTGCCTCCATCAGTCAGGCACAATGCCCCTGCAGCACAGCACCCACCAACACCTCCTGCTGGGTTAAGCTGCCACAGGAGCCACAGGGGTGACACCTGGCCGCATTAAATCGCAGGATGAGGGCTGGCCCTCCACCCCCCACAGACACAGTTAGCTGCAGCAGGAAGAAACCCTGCTGCAGGAGAGGCCCAAACAGGTTTGGACAAGCGTGAAACAAAGCCGCGTGCTTCTTCTGCCAGCAGAGAGCCGGCTTTTTGTTACAAGTGTGAAACCTCCACCCATGCCCTGAGAGGCCGACTGGTCCCTGCGGGCCAGGATCGCATCACCCCGCACCCGTCAGGGAGCTGCTACTGTCAGCTCATTTACCAACTCTGCAGGTTTTCCTCATGGGACTCCTTTTTTTGCCCAGTTGCTTGTTTGTGTTTCATGTGTAGCGTGTGTCCCTCCCAACATACACTACACAGTTGAAGTCTTCCAGACCTCCTGTGTTCAAGGGCAGCTCTGGCTTCAGATCAACAGAAACAGCTTATAATTTCACAATGTTCAGTCATCATGAAACCATGGGCAAGAGAAAGGAAGCGGTGGAATAAGACAACAACAACAAGCTAATAAATATATATTAAAAAGCCATGTTACATATTTTTTTGAAAAGGTGAAAAAATGAGAGGTGGCAGACTTGAAATATGTAGACTCCCAGAAATTTTAGATTTTTGTGTACTTATCCAAACTACAAGCCCACATGTAACTTTCACTGGTTATAAAATATTGCACTGGACATGAATACATACTTATCCTGAAGTACACAATCTTTTGACTGGAAACAAGACAAGCACCACTTAGTTACAATCATCCACCACCATCATCACATAATTTTCACTTAATAGGAGCATTAGTCAGACTGATTAGTCAGTCGGGCACTAATTACTTAGGTTCTTACAAATATATGCTGATAAATTTGACTATTATTCATATACTGTATACTTTCCTAGGTATGTCAGAGTGAGATCTTTGAAAGTTTCTTAGGACAAAAGCTACTTTTTTGCTATAAGTTTTACAGTGTCTTGCCACTAAGAGTGAAACATGTCTTGGAGATACTGAAGTACAAATATGAAAACATTACCGTATTTTAATGTGTCTGCTTTGGTAAATATATATATATATATATATACACTTTCGTCTGTAAAGCTTGTTTCCATTAAAGGGGGCAAGAGTGTAACAGGCCCAAAGAGCCTTAAGAGATTCACAAAACAGTTTAAAAAAAGTTTTTCTTCTGTCTTTCTTAGACTCACTACAACTTCAAGAGATTACTGCAGGTATTACTGTGAATTTCCTGTATTACTGTATTTCCTGTATTACTGTTAATTTCCTGTAATTTTCCTTCTATACAAGAATCTCTTTTCATTGCACTTGTGAAGAGTCCGTGCCTATTAAAACATGAAACCTTTAGGTTGGAAAAAAAAAAAAGGGGAAAGAGGTAAGTAAATGGTACAGCTAGAACTCAATCATTCAAGTGTGGGCAGAGTGGTCAAAAGATGCAATAAATTTTGAAGTAGTGTCACAAGTCTTATTTTATGACATGGGTAGTGCTTTGACATACACGAGAACATGAGTTATATACAGATAAGGAAAATAAGTTGCTTGTGGCTGTAAACGTTTGACAGACTGTTCTCTAAGTCACTCCCATAAAATCAGCATATAAAATGGTTGGCTTACATTTGAACTATGAACTTTCTGCCTTGAATGAAGCAAAAGAGCAAATTTTACACATATGAAAGGTGGTGCACTTATTACAACATGGGCAATTTGGTATCTCATAGCTAGCCTGTGGTGACTTTTTTTTTTTTAATTTTATGTACCAGATTGCATGTACGTTCGTATGTTTGAGGAGCTCATTGACAGTTGGTTCACATGAAACAAGCAAAGAGCAATTCATAGCATCTCCTCCCTTCCCCCATAACGACAGTACTTCTGCATTAGTTGTGCCAGAATTATGGAGGAGACAGGAAGATGTCCCATATTCAGAGGATTACTTGGTAGCTGTACACATAACCATACTGTTAATAGTCCTAGACAGAAAAATCCAGCCTTTTGCTACAAAGAAAAATACACAAGCATTTTTTATTTCTTTGTAAGGATACTGCTGTTTGTTTTTGAATTTGTCTCGACAAACCTCAAGCACACAAAGCTCTAAAAGCTCATCTACATCATTTAAAATAAGTGCTAGATACAAGTTTATCAGAAAACTTGGTAAAATTACCCCAGCACATTACTAAGAATGTTTTAAAGAGAGAAGAAAGATAAAAATTCCACCACATTTTCTGATTGCTTGCATAGGAAGAAAGGTGGAAGACGTGGAAAAGACAATCTTTTATATTCATGAACAGTGCTGCCCTCCACTTACTCTCCCAGGATAATCTCAACTATTCAAAAAGGGTTATTTTACTGTGCTTTCTGATAAACATCAGATCTCAAAACTCAGCGTTAGAGATCAACGGGAAAAGCTCTCCTGCAAGTGAGGAAAGGCTGTCTTTTCCCGTATCAAGTTCAATGCTCTCTTCCCCTAAAGATGCCACCCCTCTCATCTCCCACAACAGGCTCAGATTATTGCATACACAATCTTGTCAAGGGTGCAGTCTTCTTGCTAGCATACGAACTATTTACTCTTATTACAGACACTTATATAGTGCGTAGCCCTTAACGTGAAGGAGGCTCAGAGAGTAGGGAATAAAGCAGCATGTCCACCTAGTTAGGAGCTGAACTGATGGTAAATAAGCCCTGGAGACCCCTGTTGGACTCCAGGCAAACACACTGCAGGCACTGGAGAGAACACAGATTGCCTGTGTTGCTACATCCCAGCCCTATTCCTCTAAAAGCTAGAACCCACTGCAAATTTCAAACGGTCAAAGTTCAAAATGCTATTGTTCATGATTTCTGGTGATATACAAGATGAGCAAAAGTTTCTTCTTTAATTTTACTCATTTAAGGCAAGAAAAAGGAGAAAAACTTCTGCTGCAAGAGATGTAGAAGAAAAAACACAACTAGTTGCTGAGTGTTTTTATCCATGTAAGTTACAAGCTGATACAAGGGTGTATTTGTCCTTACCTACTGCAGTAAAGTAAACAAGCTGTAACTGTTTGTTCTATAGAAGGATTTTTTCAAAGTCAGATTTGAAAAAAAAAAAAAAGTTTTAAATAACCATTTAGCTTAGCTACCCAGAGCCCTCGCAAATGTCATGTTACCCCAAGAATACTTACCTAACGTAATCAAAGCTATTTCTCCCCTGCTCTCATCTCACCCGTGCGTGTTTGAGAACCAAAACCTAGACTTACAAAAAGACACACTGGCAAAATCCAGTCACTTAGCTCCACGCGTAAACTCTACTCTTCTGGTGATGCAATGATTTTTGTTACATCTAGCTTCAGCCTGTGAGATTAAATCAGAGGTTGGAGGAAATATGCACAAGGGCATGCTTTCATCTTACAGGCAAAAATTATGAAGCTAGAGAGACCATTATAATATTTTCATCTCAACAGCTGTGTAACACGGCAAACAGGCATATCTGAATTCAGTTTCTGTTTAGTAAAGCCTCAACCATGAAATACTGCAAGACTCTCTTCTTCCCCCTTAAAGGATCTTTCATTTACCACCATCTGTTTGGATGTTCTCTTTTGTTAGGCACAATTTAAACCAGCAATAGAAATCTTTTCCCTGATGGTCATTTTTTGTACAAGACTCATGGCTCCCAGCCCTTGTCCCACTGATTTTCAAAGCCCGAGTTCAGTGATATTCTGAGCATTTCTCAGCCTCACTTGTCCTCATCCCAGAGCCACCAAGTCCATGACACCAGTGGTGTACCACAGCACACAATGTACAGGGAAGGCGACTATCAGTGGTGTGTGTAGAGAGTAGAGATTGCAGGAGGGGCACACCTGGACAGTCACATACAGAGCACAGAGACACCACCTAATAACCAGGATACAGTGTGGCTCCAGGACTGCAATTCTGTTTAGTATCAAGGCAATCATGAAAACACATCCTCATCAGCAAGGAGCGATGCCTCGCAAAACCACAAATGAAGAAAGTGCATCTGTGGATACTGCAGTGAAAGACTGGTTCCCACTACACCAACACGTGCTCATGGATTGACCCTAATCAAGACATCTTCTCAAAACTCAGGTGCTCTGGATTGAAAGACAGATTTGTTCCTTCAAGGAAGTGGTTAGGCTGGCTACAGCCAGGACAAAAAGGTGAAAGTAACTCCAAATGAGAAGGAAGAAAAAAAGTACATTGCATTATTAGGACTTCCATACACAAATGTCTCTACTAAATACTTTATTTACAGCCATTCTGTTGCCCCAAACTCTGCCTGAAGCTACAAAAATGAGGCATACTAGAGGCCAGTTCAACAAAGGGTCCCACTTCACATTAACAAGAAAGCAGTGATAGCGCTCAGGGATTTCAGGTCTGCAGTCCCAACTATCCTCTTACTTTTTTAAAGGTCTGGTAAGACATGAGAAAGTAGTCAGGCAATACTGAGCTGACTCACAATCAAGTGACTCGTAACTAATGAATGACTCTAAATCAACTGCAAAACATGAAAAATGTAGTGATCCTACAAAAGCCTTAAGATTTGTATTGCAAGCCCTTTCATCATCAAAACATGCATGAGCACCAGCACAAAAAGCAAGTTTCTTACATACTAACACAAATGTATATAAACTATTTAACCTTTGAAAAAGATCATTTCCTAAAACAATCCATTGAGTTTTATATATACACATACACACCTTTATTTCAGCACAACAGAATGCTTACCAACTATTCAAATAACAGACCTATTATTTATCTGTCACTCTATGTTACAATAGCTTCCAATAAAAATCTCTGTACTGATCTCTTTCTGCATTTTTCCATTAACATCCACACAGATAAGCAAGGCGTGGATAAGCAGGTAAAGCACACAAAGATCTCCATGGTCAATTTAATCAACAGGCCAGTGTCAGTGAGCAATCGCCACCTCATTTAGTTCAGAAGACAGGTAGGTGCAAGAAAATCATACTCGTTTCTTATATGGTTTGAAAATTAATCTATCCTAAGTTATCCTCTGAAGACCCCTGTATTGTAAGAAAATAACTACTGTTGTATTGGAGCTGCTCAATTCTGGAGCTCACTCATCTGAAAAGCTCGGCTAAACAGACAAATTTGGAGACCCACCATCACAAACCTTGCATGTCTAGAAAACGCAACTGAAATTCACATACCTTGTGCTCTATGCACAAATACTACTGCAGTATAGGGAGGAAAAAAAATCCCACATAGTATACCTAGGGAATGAATATCCATGTGGAATAACCGCACAAGCAAAAAAATACAAGTTTCCAGTGTACCATATTAAAACACGTGGTTTTGCATTAGCTAGATTCCAATGCAGCTGAGAATTTCAGAGAAGGAAATGGATCTAAAATGACAAGTAAGGCTCAAACTCAGGTGCTAAAATTCAAACACAAAACCTTACTATGAAATACTGAACAAGTGTAAACATCCAGGAAGAAACTTAGCATGCTAAAAAACATGCTACACAGGTTCACATTGTTATCTAAATGAGAGTGCCTGATTTCAATTACCATTATTTACAGGTTTTGATTTAACTGATTTGCCCAGGACCAAAAACAGGTACACCCTTATCAGAGGTTGCATAAAAATGGAGGATTCCCACAGCACCACAGGACCGCGTCTACCAGAGATTGCTTCACCTTCCCAGGCAGGGACACATACCGCACGCTCACGTAGCTCGAGCACCAGTGAAGGCAGCCTGCTGTTAAGGGGAGGACTCACAGCTGGACTACCAGCAGGCACATCTTTAGAGGGCAAGTCAAAGAAAGCACATGCCAGGCATACAGTCCCTCAATTAAGTTAAGGCAGATAACGAAGTTGAAAAAGCACTCTTCTTGATCCCCTCCATCTGTTGCAGCTCGCAGCAAGGCGACTCCAACACCTTGGACAAGCTCCGCTGCTGACAAAACGTGAGCAAGTGCTGGTCTCCAAAGGAGCTGACTCGTCGACACCAGAGGCTTCACCGTTAAGACAGGTCTGCACTAGATCCTGCTGAGGCAGCTCTGTGAATCACAAATACAAGAAGCTTTCCTAGAAGAGGCCCTTGACCTCAGCACAATCATGCTGACAGTGCGTGCTTTCTGGGGGAATTTTCTTTTGCTCATAGGGCTCCTAAGGTTACTTGTTCCAGGGTTAGCGGCCTGTCCCCTCAGCTGAGAAGTGCTAGTACATCTGCCAAAGTCGTCTTGTAGGCCCTTTGGGACACAGTTCGATCCAACTGAAATACAGTCGTAATAAAACTCAAAAACTATCCCCTTGGTGCTGTAGGATACAGCAGCCAAGTGGTCCTTTGCTTTGCTATAGCGCCAGCAACTGAGGTCAAATCCTTTCCAACAAAGTTTTCTCAGCTGTTACCAAAATCACTTGACCCTTTCCCGTATGCATCCGAGACAACGCCATGCGGGCAGACCCTGGGTCCTTGGATCCCATGGGAGTTTTCTGCGCAGTTGCAATGTGAACAAGAGCAGCTTTGCTTCAGCAAAACGCAGTGCCTAACTACAAGGATGTCCTTCTACTGATACAACCATACCACTGTAGTCAAACCACTGTGCTACATCAGCTGAAGTTATAATGGTATCAGTGCCCACAGAGATATTTTTATTTTGACTCTGTGCAAACCACTTCCCAGAAAGTCAAAGATAAAAGTGCTGGGAAGACAAGGAGGGGAGAGGAAGGAGACATTCTGATATCAAAATAAAATGCTAATGTCAGAATTTGTATCACTGTAGCTAAAACATTCACAGTCGCTATTTGGCTGTAGCTTTCTTCAGACCATGCAAGGAGGTACTTGCATTGGGCAGCAGATGCAGCTTAGCAGAGCACCAAACAAAAGGCCCTTTTTTTTTCCTCCCTCCAAACATGATCCTTCACAACAGACCAAGAACACGAGCACTTGTTTACGTATCTGATCTGGTGAGAAAGACGAGCTTACTTCCAAAGGACTGTGCCAAAATGTGAGTTAACAGGCAAAGTCTAGCCAGCCACGTGATATGAAAGATGCTTTGAACCACTGGAGAGACACCCCTTGAAGCACAAGGCTCCACACAGGCACTTCAAATCCAATGCTGAACACAGTGAATGAACATTTCACAGTGCAATCCACCAAAGCACACATACAGAGCAACCTCCCATGGAGAAAAGGCACGGTACAGGCTTCCAAAACACACGGGAGTTCTACACGTTAGCAAGATGTTGCTATCTCCAGTTAAAGATCACAGAAGATGCACTGCTGATACAAGTTCAAACAAGCTGCTGGATGGTAGGGTGAAGAAGAGCATACAGATCAGCCACCACCAAATGTTTATTTCCAGTGGGAAGAGGATGTAAGGAATGCATATTCTGGTTACTCAAGCAACAACACTCAAACTGTAATCTTCATCAGTTACACAACTTTCATCCCAGTTGGTTGGATGCTCAGCCCTCCACCAACTCCAGCTAGATCCAAACCTCAGTGAAGTCCATGGGAGTCTGTGACCAAACCAAGCTGCCAACACGTATGCATAGGCATGCTCCATGCCAAAACGCAGCGCGGGTACTGCCCAGAGCATTGCTGCACACTCAGATGCTCAGCGTTGTTACACACGTGCCTAATAGCTTTGCTGGAAACTTATTAGGAGCAGAAAAGGTCCCCACAGCCTGTAATAGGCTGCATTTGTTAGTACTTTCTATTATGAAAAATGTTGACACTCCCCTGATTATAGTGTGGTTTCTACCTATAATTAGAAAAGCCACAATACTTCTCAAACAAAATGTAAAAGCAAAGAACACAGGGTGTTTGCTGTTGTTTTAATTCATAGACCTATTTTCAAACACAACGCAAGAAGTAAAAGACAGAACTTTAAATATCAAATTTCTAGGCCCAGAAACTAAGTTTTCCATGAGCTCGAAGACCAAAACTCAGACTGTTACTGCTACCATGTAGATCAAAATACTTGTAATGAGATTCAAGATCTTTTCAAATAAAGTTCAAACTCCACTTGTACTCTTAACAGTAAGAACTGGCATTTCTTTCAAACCTCTTCACAAACCTGATGTCCAATACTGAGCTTTCAAAAAGACATCTAACAGTAAAATTAATTGTTCCCTTTCTACTCTTCTCATTATCCTGGCCTCGTGCTGTGCTTGCTCCTTTTAACGGATGGAGCAAGTATTAGCTTGATTTCCTACCACACACCAAGTTTTCAGCTGAGCTTAGCAATACACATCTCTAACTACCGATAAGATCTCTATTATTTTACTATTAAATGCATAAAGGCAGAGATTTTATTTTTGCCTTGCAACTGACAGATAGTAAGATGCCTTACTTTCCTGACAAAGCATAACTTCTGCATGCAGATACAACTGATAAGAGGAATTCAAATCAAGGCCAAAACACAGTTATCATAAAAGAAGTAAAGCTAATATATCCATTTGCATCCATCTGTAGAGGACCAAACAAAAAATAACTCAGGAAAGAAAGTCCTTGGAATACTACACTCAATGCATAACAGAAGAAATTTTTAATACTAGAAGTTCGCATTAGCACGTTGTGATGAGAAAGTTGAAAGACATGTGTGTTCAAAGTGCTGCTTGCTGATAAAGTGAAAAAGAAAAAAAGATAAAATAAAATCAGTTTAAAAAAAAAAACAAAGGACTTTGTTACTAAACTTCTCGCAGCATACTCATGAGACCCTGAACCTTCGAACAAAGAAAGCCAGGCCTGAAGTCAGGTGCAGCAGCACAAAGGGAAATGCAGACAGAAGCTAGAAGCGGTGCTGACAAACCTTTTAAATGGCACCACCGGGTGACTCCAACCTCAGCCAACATGCCAGGGCAATGTTACCAGATGCTTTGCCATGGGCAAACCTGTGCTAGCGCAGACACCAAGTGTTTCTTAGTTGGTGGACCGCTATTTTTTTTCACTAACAGAAATGCAACCACTGCTTAAGTTTCTCAACTGGAAATTAGGGGATGGTATTTACAAGCTCGTTTCTGCCTCAGTCGGCAAGTACCCTGCGGTGCCCTTGGCTGAAAGCCACAGCCAGAACCTGCCATCTACATAAACTCTGGAAAAAGCTGAAGTCTCGAGCATGAAAACCTGGCACACTCCTTTAAAGCTAAGGAACCCTTCCCCTCCAAGTCCACAGGACCAACAGCTAGCCTTTCTAGCAGCAGGTATCCCATACAGTAAACATCATATTCACCTATAGGAAGGCATCAAGAAATTTTTACCAAGACTGATTTTTCTCCTGTTGTTGCTGACGTACGCCAAGGAGCAACTTGCTCCTCACAAGTGCAGCTAATGCCTCTGCTGGCTCCAGACACCAAACTCCTTGCTGCAGCTCAGGGTAGCCACCTGCAGCAGAGGAAGACACTAGCCTAAGCCTGCAATGAGTTTTCCAATCGATCCGGCACTACAGTTGCCTCACTTTGGCAACTTGCCTTCCTGCAGCGATCGGAACAATGGATTAACAAACAGATTAACATCTGCACATACCACTGCTCAGCAGTAAATATACAAGTAGCAATAGCCAACACACAAATTTACTTGCATTTAATTTGTATTTTTAAGCACCCAAGAGCCAAAAAGAATCAACACAATCTTTTCCAGAATTCTTCACCTACCATCAGGACAAGTCTCAGCCTATCAATACCAATCGACCTTGTTTTAAATGAGCAGAATGGCCCCCACAGCATTGGCTTATTGAAATTAACTGCGGGGCAGGGGGTAGTGGGGAGCGAGTTTGGTTCATTTGCTGCAGTCATTTGTGAAGACAAAGCTGTGAGGTCTGACTATGAAACAAAGCACTGGAGTCAGCAGGACCTGAGGTTCTGCTTTACCACCGACTCACTGCATGACCTTGAAGTCCATCACCTCTTCATAAATCCATCAGCCCGGCCGCGAAACTGGATGAAAGCAGGACTTTGCTGCAAAACGCATGCCGTGTCTAGTTTGGCCTTTGTTAAATAAACATAACGCCCCCTCAAAACCAAACTGAAGAACTAAACAATGTTTTTTTTTTCCTCCTCTAAACAAAGCACTTTGTACTGTACAAAACTGGAGTCTTCTACCAAGTGGGAGGGAAAGAGATGTAAATATTTACCCACATACTGCAAAGAACTGTTACTCACTCTAGAGACGTGTAAGCTGGTGGCTGTGTAATTCAAGAACAAGATTGGGATACTGGGGTGTCTCTGGCAGACAGAAATAACAAGCTCGTCTCTTGAAAGCATGTGCTGCACTGAGAAAGCTAAACAAAAAACTCACATCAAGGGAACAGTTCCTGCCAGGCTGGAAATTAGTTTCAAACAAAACAAAGCTACAAGTGCTCAGGGCTTAATTGTATCAGTAGATGATACTACTAGGTTAGCATCCAGACTTTTTTTCTGCTTTTCCATCATCTCACAATCTCTTCCAAAAGGCGAGTGTGTTTTGGACTGGTCAGAAAGCCTGGAATTTCAGAGGATTGCTATTTCTCCTTATGTAACTTATGCTTTATTACCTCTAGCGCCAACCAAAAAGGAAAGCAGATCCAAGGAACGCGGCATGAAAAGGGACACCTCAGTAAGGAGCTTGGTTGCTTCATCTGTGTCTTGTGCAAACAAAGGGCCCGCCCACTACTTGACATCCCTCTACAGCTGAACTCCCGTAGAAGTAATGGGATGCTCCTGCACGTTAAGTCCAAATGAAAATCAAAAATGAATTTAAGATCTGCACCAAGCAATGGAATGAGGTTGATTGTATTCTCTTTCACGTGAGAAAGTCTCGACATTACCTCACGGGTATTAAGAGTTTAAGATTGCAACTTGAAGTGAAGAAAAAATCTGGAACCAAGTTCCAAAAGTAAAGTTAATTCATCTTCTGCTACAAAAATAAATCTACTTTCCATTCAGAAACATCTCAAGAAAAGAAGCCTTTGTGGCTACTGTTTTCAGTTGATATCACTTCAAAGGTGAACTTGTTTTGCAAGTGTAAGTGTGGTAATGTTTGCCCATAGTTCCCTAATCAGTTACCCATTGCTAATCAACCATTTCTTTTCATTTTCATGCACAAATGGAGGAAGCATTGCTTGTAACTGCAACCCTGAACCACATCTGATAGGCTGCCTAATATTTACAGAATGTCCACACTGTAACTGATAACTACATCACATTGTGCATAGGTTAGAAGTCATGCAAAAATGCATGACTAGAGAGCAGCTTCAGCAACTCTGAATGTTTGTGGTGTCTAAATCTTAGCCTACTTCAAGCTGCCTAATCTGCTCTGAGGACATCAGGTACAGGAAACAGTTTGTTCAGCATGCAGAAAGTCAGTCACAGGGGTTTCATATTCAAACAGCAGACTCAGGTAGCGATGTTCAAAGACTTTTCAAATTCTGATTGCAGAGCTTATCAATAACACAAGGCGAATACTGTTCTAACTCTCCCTGTTTTCTTTAGCTGAGTTCTGGGGCTTTATTTTAATCTAGCATTAGTGTAACATTATGGCTGAGAAGTCAAGCCTTCACTTAGAAAACTTCTGTAGGCTACTACACTGCTGCCTGGGATTTCTTCTGCAGAAATGGATGTGCATATGATGCTGAGTAGACACATTTAAAATACTTTTTTTTTTTTTTGATGTGGCAAACTAGTTGTACATGTGCATATCTGTGTGCACACGCACATTTCCCACCTCATCTACACTGCATATGTACACATCATTTAATACTTTGCCGAAGAGCTGCATCAACCTGTTAGAGGCACTGAGATACCACATTGGATCAAAATAGCTCTGCTACTTTCTAAATGCATTTGAACACATCTATTTGATATGTACGCTGTGGGCATGCTTGGGATTAACAGATATCAGCAACCGATTTGGAGTAGTTGAATATGTACAGCAGTGTCTGGTCTGAACTGTTAACACTGAATCTACAGAGTAGTGTCTGGTCTGATCTGTTAACACTTGGATCTGGAATCCAAGGCAAAAAATCACCCAGAGAAAAAACCCAGAGAAACCAGAAGGCGCATTAAGAAAATCTGGACTCACAGCAGCCCTACCCTTCTTTGCCCCTCTCCCCACTTTGCACTCTGCCCAGGCTGTGCTGGATGCTGCCCCTGCCTGTATCCCAGCTTTCTGGTCACATACAAGCTCTGTGCAGCAGTCACATTCTTCTTCTTACAAGTACATGCTCATATTCTTAACTTACCAAGTCTTTGTCATGCTTCTTTTGCTTTCCCAATCACAGAGAAATACTGCTTCCCCACACAAACTTTTTTTTTTTCCTTCTTTTCCCCAGAGGACATGTGAAAACCATTACCATATCTCAAATGCCTCACAGACCTTGAATTATCCTTGTCAGAACT
This sequence comes from Anser cygnoides, assembly GCF_040182565.1. Taxonomy (NCBI): domain Eukaryota; kingdom Metazoa; phylum Chordata; class Aves; order Anseriformes; family Anatidae; genus Anser; species Anser cygnoides. The sequence continues at coordinate 74,649,175 of NC_089874.1, forward strand.
TTATATTTCCTGGGCAAATCTTGTGGTGACAGATACCCTCTTTAATTGCATTTAAGCCAATAATGATGCAAAGATAATGCCAACAAAGTCTGGCCATCAGATTTCAATGTATATTAAATGCCTGCCTGAAAGTAGCATTAATAATGGAACACATTCTATTATTTACTTCTAATTAGAACTCCTTGCTGACGCTTGTGAAAAATGCACTTTCAAAAGAGAAGTAATCAGCAGTGAAAGATGCATCATTATTTTCATTACAGGCTTGTAGCATTTCTGGTTATTAACACTGCTAAATATTCTCTTCCCAAATCTGTTTTCAATAGCTTACAATTCTGCTACAATTTGGAAAGCTTCTGATGAAGCACTCAATGGCAGGTACATAGCTTACTGACGATGCATATATTTTCAAATTAGCTTATTTTAAGTCTCTCTTCATAGGCAAGCCAGTATTTTTGTCTCGCTCACCTACACTAATTCTGATGATTCAATGCCTGAATGCTCTACCAGCCCATTCTTCGGAGAACGTATGTTTATTTTTGAAAGGGAGCGACTTCTTCAAGAGGCGAGATTTTTATCTTTCCTATAAAAGTCATCAGTTCAGCAAAGTTATAAATCACTGAAGAAAAATCCCACAGCGAACGTTCAGGAGAGCCTCAGATATTTGGCAGGCCCATCTGCAGCAGCGAGCTCCAGCTGCTGCTGAGCAAGACCTCCCTTTGCTTCCCCCTGCAGCTCTGCACCCCAGATACCTACGTTTACTCACATCCAAGCATGTGAAAGAAGGACAGCAGGACCACCTCCCTTGTGCTCCTCATTAGCCGAAGGAGGTTAACTGAGGCTTTCCATTCTGCTAAGGTTGGCTGGGTGCCTTTAACCACCACGGTCAGTCTGGGCCGGGTGCTGTAGCTCCTTGAGGAACATGGAGAAGCCCAAGCACATTTCCAGCACCTCCCCTGGTACACTCCTCTCTCCTCACTTGTGCCCACCACAGCCACCTCCCTGCCTATGGGTTTTACTCTGCTTATTCTACTGTGCAAAAAGAGGCACCACACCATTCCCTGGCTCTCCAGTACCTGACTTCACAAAGCAACACAAAGCTTTTCCCATGTAATTTTTTTGCTAGTCCTTAGTTAAGACAGCTCAAATAGATAAACCTCCTTAAATCATCTCTTGGTTCCATCATGTTTATACTAAATAGGAACTTACACGCTTTACAAAATAAAGTATACTGTATGAGGACAAGGCATGTGACCTATGATAACATTTCCTTCTCCCCGTTTAGTGAACATAAAAGCACCGCTATGAAAGCACTTAAAGTTCCTTTTGCAACTAAAAGAGTTTATTATCGCATTGCAGAAATGCTTTAGGGGAAATCTTGCTCAGATGTTCTTCCCATTAGAAAGCTTGGTGCTTTCAAACAAAAAGTCGCTTTGAAATCTTCAAGAACACAAACATTCTGCAACTCCTAACTATAAAACAATACACTCCATACACTTTCATGCTCCTGAATTTGCTGCTAGCTGCCATGAAAACAGTTCTCCCACTATAGACATGGTCAAAACAGAATTTGGAGTTCTACAAGAAGTATTTAATCTTTCAAGTGGAGCGTATTTTGGGTATTAAGCCTCAAAAGTGATCCAACATCAAAACTACAATACAACTGCACAGATTTAGTTTGTTTTAAAGTTAACTTGTGCAGAAAAGGATATCTGGAGATGCAGATACATTTTCTGTATTTCTCCGTACAAAGGTAATGGTTATCTCAACATTTACTCAAGGGACCACAGGGGAAAGATCAAATGATCTTGTCCCCTACAAAACTGGCACCACAACCCCCACAAATGACCTGCAAGAGGACATTGGCTGCTTCCCTACCTCATTACCACCACCTCATGGTACCTGCTGACTGGGATGACTGAGACCACCAATACAACAAATGCAGTACTCTGAACACCTGCCAGATGGTTACTGTTTTTCTTTCTTCTTCCTTGATTTGACTACTCACTTGATTTTGAAATAATAACCTAAGAAGAGTTTCAAAGCTCCATAACACAAGGTTTTTTTTCCCCCTTAATTACACCCTTTACACTACTGAAGGATGTCTTTTCAGTGATGTTCCACAGGATGACAGCATGAAGAAGAAACTGGTGCTACCCCAATGCTAATGCACAGTAGCTCCAAGCACAAAGCATACGCAGCACATACAAAGGACCCTTCAGCTCATACTTCCTTCTGGCGGTCAGTTATCAGAGAAACAAACACACTCAGCAGCACTTGATTTATACTGCTCACAGGATACCTGCTAATATGTCTGCGATCCTGCTACATAGCAGTTTGCAGTGTCAGATAGCCACAGCTCACACTTGCAGGCGGCATTTGCTTCCTAGAGCACAGCCGCCTGTCCCCAAGGGAGTGAGGTGGCACGAGCACTCCCACACTTTACAAAACCGGAGCTTCAAGTGGGACCGCCTGGAATTCCTCATGGATGGCTTTAGGTGCACACAAGAAGAATCTTCACAGGACTGTCACCATGTCTGAAAACAGTTGCTCATGCACACTAGCATTTTCTCACAAGCCCTCAACCAGTGAAATCCCTTCAAAATTAGTCATTTCTTTTTTTTTTTTTTTTTAAATAAAGTATTTGGGCATTCTATACAACTCATGATTTTGCTTAACTCCTCATAGCAGCAAGTTCACAAACAAGTTGATGGGAGCCTTCTCCAAGTCACAAGCTCAGTGTTTGTCCATTTATCTGCACTGCAAGGTACCAAATCTCACCTGAACACAACTGAGCACTGCAGGCCGAAGTTATCCTCATGTGTAACTTCACCTAACCCAAACCATGTGTACCCGAAGCACCAACAGCACTGAACAAGGAGACATGCTCCACATCCGAGGGAATTCAGTAGCAACAAAACAACTGAAGTGACAAGCTTACTCATCACAACACTATGGATTTTTTGTTGTTGTTTTTTGGCACATGGCAGCCTGAATTCCTTTCTGTGTTTTGTGAACAGCTGAACTGTGTTCTCCTACAAAAGAAAGTAATATGGCAGCCTGTGTACATCTGCTTTAATCTTAAAACAAAAGCAGTTTTGCTATCTTTAGTATGAGCATAATAAAAGCACAAAAAAGCACAGATGGTTTGGATTTTCTCCGCAGAAAGCAAGAGAGAAGACTGACATCTTAACTGTTTACATAGCCACAGCTGATGACGTGGCCACAGCAAGCGAGGGGGACACAAGGCACACCCCTTTGTCAGCAGTTCAGATATTAACTGCTCTCAGTCGGGTCTTATAAAAAGCAGAAAGCAACTCTCTACGCAGAGATAAATGTTTTTGTTCATACAGACTTAATTTACATTGTTAGTAAAACACTTAACAACAGCCACACTAATGCCAAACAAATTAATTTCAGTATAGTTAAAGCAAACAGTCCCATTATGTTTAGGAAACACGGAACAGAACCCTTGAAAACCCAACGTTAAAGGAGTTATTTATGGCCACTGCTTAGCCTTCCCACCCCCATCACCTGTGCATTAAGAATCTCTAGGCTGTTCACTTTCAATCTCCCTGATTTCTGACAAAAAGTGGCTATGCACTGGTAACTTGAATGGTAATTCTGCAGGAATAATACAATCAACTTGATCTAGCAGCCAATTTTTTTTTTTTTGATTCAACCTTTATTTTAAAATATCTCACTTCAGGATTAAAACTTTCCCCTTCCTGGAATTAATCAAACTGATAGTGGTTTTGGCAGAAAGGCAAGTAACAGGAAAAAAGTAAGGACAGCACATGTGCAACACATCTTAGAAGACATTTTATAACCTGCTCTGTATTTTTATGCAATAAATACACAGTAGTTTGACAAGCACACAGAAAAAGACTCTTCCCTATTGCCCTTTAACAAATACTCAGAGAATAGCGGTCATATAAAAATATTGCTCCTGATATAAAGATAAAAAGGCAAGCTGTATTAACTCCTGAATTCAGAAAAAAAAGTCTTCTGCTAAAGATACTGCTTTTTTGAGCAGTGCTAATTGCCTTTTTAACATGTCAAGGTTAAAGCAAAGAGGCATACCCCAATATTTTGGAAAAATTAAGAAACCCAAACTAATGATTTCTCCAATTAGCTAGTACTTCAAAAAAAGTAAGATGATGCATCAGAAAAAAAAATTGTTCAATTTACAAGTGATTTAGTTTGAGTCAGCGATGAAATATTTCTAAGTAATGCTTCATGTTTTAAGGAAGCATTTCTATCAAGGAAAACGTCCAGCTGCGAGGCCTACACCTGCACCGAGACCCTGCTGGACACGGAGAGGCTTCGGCCATGGCCCACGATGTGCGGTGTAGGAGGGATGGGAAGATGTCGCTCAGTGGGCTTGTGGACCCCAAGCTGCCCCACCTGGCAGCCCCATGGCCGGGCCAAGGACAGATGGACAGAGGGGGCCTCCCCGAGGTCATGCTGCTTGGTTTGGCCTCCCTGAGGCCTGGCAGCACCCAGCTCACATCTGCCTCCAGCCATGTTTACACATGCATCAACAGATGCTTGCGGCAAGAGAGGCCAAATGCTGACGCCCTGCATGAAGATGTAAACACTTCTCCGCAGAAGATAAACCCAGAGCACCAAGAGGTGCTCCGGCTGACTTCGGCTGCTCCCTAACCCCACATCACCACCACCCCTTCCACATTCCCATGCACATCCCTTAAAAAACAACAGTAACAACACCCCTCCTGTCCCAAAACAACCCAAGACAACATCCAGATAGCCAGAGCACCACACTTCTTATGTATACTAGAAATAATCGGGAGAATTACTGCAGCTAAGCCAAATATAACTAACTACAGGATAATATGAACTTTATGATGTTTAGACAGATGGAATACGATTTCCTGATATAAAGCTGCTGAATTTGGAATTCACCCCATACCCTGGAGGCAGGGGATCTGCTGTCCCAAAGGTGCACAAACGACACAGTACCAGTAGCCACAAATCTTTCTTAGTGCCATTGAATTAAAAAGTAGAAATGTCTTCATAATTTTGCTGAAAGAGATTGATTTATTTAGCACTAAAACCAGCCAATACCAAAGTTCACTGCATGTATTTGTGTATTTTTCTCAAGATGCTGTATATACAAAGAAAAGCACAAAGGACTTCTTTAAAATGGTCCCTTATAAGGGTGTATTTCAAGGGTAATAGATATTGAATTCAGGGAAAAGTCAAAAGACCAACTCTGTTTGGAAATACTGTCAAATTTTCACATGGAAGAGCTAGAAACAAGCACGACGTCTTTCAGTGATAACTAAGAAAATCCTTGTCCAGAAGGATTTACTTCTCAGATGCCTGATCCCATGAACCCACACAGCCAAACACAGCGCTTACTGATAAACACTCCTACTGACTTCAGCAGCTTAAGCCAAGTAACTTCAGTGGAGTTATTCATGCCCTGTGAATATGAACGGAAGACTCTTGTTTAAAAGGACTACTCAGTCTCAAAAACTAGCTCAACAGTCCCAAATATGGGTGAGAAAGGACACGAGGCAAAGAAAAGAGTACTTATGAGAAGTGCTTAACCATTTGCCTGCAGGTTTGTGGGGTGTGTTTGTTGTTGTTTTTTCTTCCCCATATCTTTTTCTAAATATGAGAACAAACTCTACTGGAATAATCACTGGGTAACTTCAACAGAATCCTGTCATTAACTTAAGAAAACAAAGGAAAGGAACCCCCCAAAATCAAGGGAAAAAAAAAGCTCAATCAAATCTGAAGTTTAACTTTTCTGAATGGAAGTCATGATGAGAAACTCTTCCAGCCCTCAAACCAGAAGGAAAAAAAAAAGGTGACAGCCACCATGGAAAACATACTTGAGTTGTGTTTAACAAGGAACACCTGTAGCCTCCCCATTCCTGCAATGCAGAAATGCCCCTGAAGAGCCGTATTAAATTAAATACACAGGAAAAAATACTTTTGTTGCTGATCAAACCACTTACAGGTGCCTCTTATTTGAAGCAGAGGATACCGAGCAGTGCTGAGTTTGCTGACATAACACCATCCCATGAAGGGCTTCTTTGTAAAGGAAGTTCACAGAAAGCTGTTTTAACTGACCAAGTCTCTACTGGTGAAATCTGACATCTGTTTCTAAATAACCTACATTTTTAGGCTATTACAGCTCAGCTGCTTCTATTTATAACATATTTAATTTAAAATTTCCGCTCGGTCAACTAAGCAGGTATGCAATTAAGTATTCTTAAATTTCAATGTCAGACTACATAGATTGCAGCAATTGGTTGAACTTTTACTTCTCTTGTATGAATTTCTTCACAACGGATTTCCCCTATACACACATTATATCTTAAATTTATAGCTATAAAATTTCCATTGAAGGGAATCGGTGTTATTTAAAATGTATGCCATTAGGTGCTGTTCTGAAAGTCCAAAAACTCACCAGAATTGACAGTGTTGCTAAGACAAACCACAATTACTACTTAAACAAAGGGAATTCTGACTATACATTTCTTTACATTTTTTCCTATATATTTTGATGTAGAAACAGAAGAAAAAACAGAGTCCTCATTTGAAGACCAGAAAGATATTCTTGGAATTAATGCCACACAACTCAAGAAAGCTCTTCTGATAGATCTCACATACCCCAAGCTTTTTATATTTAATATCTCTGCTTTCCCTGGGGACAGTTTCAAGTGCATCTGTACAAGTTTTCTAGTGCATCTGTACAAGTTAAGATGACAACACAGTCCTCCTTCATATAAGGGTAAACTAAATGCTATGATTTTATTTGAAATAAGGTAAAGTTCATGTTATTTGAAAAAAAAAAGAAAAAATGGAATGAGTTTTTCCCCTCAGAATCACTGGCTCTCTACTGAACATGTGCAAGTAAGGCATTTCAAACAAAGCATACAGTGACACAGCAGGGCTTTCAGCATTTTATTTAACATTCACTTGAGTACTTTATAAGCTCACACAGCTTCATTAAAAATTTATAGAATATGGCAATGAGGGAATGTCTGCTGTACTGTGAATACATCCTTAAAAAAATAACTTTTAAGCTTAAAAATAGAGATAAAAATACCTACGAAGATGAAAGAAGCTGCAGTACCTGCAATGACATCTTATATATATACACACCACACACAAGCAAGGGAAGATTAGGGTGCCTCTTTTTTTTTTTTTTTTTTTTTAAAAAAATCTGAGTATTCATAGACTGCACTGACATACTTCATGCATTCACAGACACGATGTTTCCAAAACTTCAGGCACAGTCATTTACCACCTTTGTACACACACGCTAGTGGAACAAGAAAATAAAAAAAATGATGAACCCACCAAAAGGCAAATTAGTACAGTAGTCTTCTCTTCTGGAAGGTGCTCTTCTGGGGGGTGCTTAGAAAGACAAAAACATTCACACTGAATTGTCCACTCATCACACTATCTTGACTCATTGAAGTCATCATTGTGCAAACCAGCCTTCAGTAGATATGGGAGAGGCACTCCAGAGCCAGCTACTGGCCAATGCCATGGAAGAGAGGGATTTTACAGCTTTCACGTCCCACTCCAACACCTTGGGCCACAGAAGTGAAAAGTAGCCTTGATCTACTTTTTCTCCTCCCTGTATTTAATTAGGCTTTCATCTACCCCAGTAAAGTGCCACATTTTCCTTTCTTTCGTAAAGGGATGAAACTGTTTCATAGCTATTTGCTGAGGGAAACCCCAAACCTACAACCCGAAATTCCTTTTTTAGTATCACATCATATGTAGCAGATATTCCACTCAGCCCATCAAATCACAGAGGACGAAAGCAGCAGCAAACAGTATCACAACAGTCTTTAACAATGATTAACAAATGAACTGCTCAACTTCAACATGCAGGTACCACTAGAATAATTAGTCTTGCTCAAGGAATAATTATATTAGCATGTGATTATCAAAAAGCGATCCAAAACCTGGTACACAACTTGTTTAACACTGAAGAGAATGGCATAGTCTACACATGAGTATTTGCATTCAGTGGCATTACTTAAAACCAACACTCCTCCAGAGTGAACTGTATGCCACAGGTTTTTGTTGCAAATTTATTTCCACCATTCATAACAAAATGAAGAAACTCAGAAGTAACGTATTTTGCTATGATTTCTTTCCATTGTTCTGCAAACTGATGGTGGCAAAGAATTGAAATCCAAGTTTATACAAAATCTCTGAGCACAGATCTAGTAAACATGCTTTACCAGTCCCACTGCCCAGCCAATCCCATCTTGAGAATTCATCCAAAAAAGAAAGGTGAGAACTGCAAATCCTAACAGAAGCTGCTGAATTGGAGAAGAGTAACTACAGTGCTGCGCTTTGAGAAGGCCCCAACACTTTCATCAGTTTGTCATTAGACTTGAGCACAATTGCTTCTTGGAAGGGTCTGGGAATCAAGATGCTGGCTACCCTTCAAAAAATCTTCATCACCCCACACTTCTGCAATCTCACCCCCTACTTGCCCTGCCTCCTTCTTTGAAAGTAAACATAGCATTGCAGGAGATCACCAAGCCATCAGAGGTCATCATCAGGTATCACCTAAGATTCATGTCTCATGCCTGCTGCCTTCTGCAGCACACAGGTAACCCAGCAGCAAGGGCAGGATATTCCAAAGGCACTTCAGAAAGCAGCTGGAGGAACAATGTTAATTGGCACCGATGTCAGCTGGCACAGTTCCTCTAAATTCAGGGTGCACCCTTGAAAACATAAGCCTTGAAAAGGATTAAAGTTAAAAATAAAGTGAATTGCTGATTTGCCCTTAGTTGGAGCACAGTCGGCTCAGACCCACTGGCAACATAAGAGCCACACACTGGTTCTGACGGCTGCTCCTTATGTCCTTGGATGTTTCACAGCATAGCATGACACCTGCTCTTAAAACAAGCAGGACAAACTAATATATATATATTTTCTCCTGTGATATTTACAGCACTAACATCTTTCTAAGGAAATGGAATCAGCTAGATTGTATTATGGTAGTGACTTGAGTCTTCTTCCAAATTACCTGAGTTTTTAGCCTGCATTCTGTACACCATGGAAAGGCAACAGTACACATTATACACGCATACAAGGCTGCTAGCAAGCAACTTTTCCGCTCGCAGATGCCAATATTAGCTCTGCCACTGCATGTTAGGGCACCAAAGCAAGCCATCCATCTTACAACTGTCACCTGCAGTTCCCATAAGTACAAGAACTGTCATGTTGAAACACTTCTAAAAGACAGGTTCTTCACAGTCAGGCGTTCATCTATAAAATTCTGTGAAAAATTACAGGTACCACCTCTGAAACTTTTGTGTCACTCCCAACTAGAGGATGGATAGGGCTAATGTTTAAATGACTTGCCCAGGGAAGATAGTGGCTTGGAGCATATGCTACTGTAACAACACGCACGGCAAAACAAAATGTAACTACCATGCCTTAATATGGAATATCCTTCTTTATTCACAAACAACAGAGGAGACAGTCTCAGCATCTGCACTTCATGGGACCTCAAATTTCAACCGAGCATGCTGAGGGCAAACTGTAAATATGCAACTTCCCAAACCTGAGCAACCATAAATGCACAACTTAACATGCATCACACTGAGAACATACCAACACATACAAAAGCGCCTTCTTATCCTGTAAGGAGGCTTTGCATCTAGCAGTAGTTCCTCTGTGGACATCTTCCCCTGTACCATATGTCTCTGGGTCACCAGTCCAAGACAGCTAGTAACCTAGAGTATGTTATACTGATATATATATCCTTCAGCTTTCTACAACCTGCCTTTCACTGCTTGTCTACCATCTTGCACGAAGGAAAGACAAGCATCTGAATCCAACACAGCCTAGTATCGCTACCAATTAGGCAGCTCTGCATGTTTCTATCAACGAGCATCTTGTTTAGTTGATCTTGTTTGAGGAGGTCCTCCTGCCTCAGTTGAGGCCAGCCTCAAGACATTTTGTGACTAACAATTCCATCTTCTTCACTCCCCCTATTTAACCTATATCTTGCCTATTAAAAAACACTGATTCTGTCTAGTTCCTTTCCTGCCTGCAAAAAGGCAGGTGAGAAAAGTAGGGGTTCCCTGGTTCTGAATGAAATGCTTTTCTGTCTTTGTCACTCAGAAAACCATTAAGTGAAGGCAGCATGAAAAGGCAGCATGTTTTCCATACTATCATACTTTCCTCAGCCTTGTTCACTACCTGAAGCTACCTCCATCTGGTACAAATAACTAAGAAAAGGAAGCAAAACTGAGGAGGGAGCACCCTCCTAAAGTCAAAGACAGCGTTCTCCTGACTCTGATGTCTGCACCAGTGTAACTGTTTGTATCTGAGTCTTGATCTAAAATATGAATTCCACTGAAATTTCTTCAAGGAAGCTGCAAGAATGGAGGTTTGGATAAACTGTGGCCTAATGAAGAGTAGAATAAATAGATAAATGAAAAGTGAGTGAGAAAGCAGAGCATTTCCATGCTGTCAGCAACTGGCAGGGTTTGTTCTGCTTTCTTCTGGCCAAAGAGAAAAGAAAAAGAAAAGGGGGAGGGGGAGGAGAGAGCAGAAGTTGCCCACCAGCCTCCTTCACCAGCTGGCAGCCAGTGGTACGCTACCACAGCAGACAACACGCTGCCTGCAACAGCCCAGGTAACCTGAGCAAGTAGGATGGAGCCGCTGGGATCTAAGTAACATCCTGGACACAGCTCTCAAACCTTCAGCGCTGCCAGACACAGCTGTAGCAGCTGACCAGATATGCAATGGACAGCACGACTGAAACCAAAGTTCCACATTCGAGTCATATAAAAGGTATGCTGCTATTCACACGCCTTAGACTTTTACATTCTCCTATGCCCTCCCTGTTAGGCAGAATCGTTTCTTTTCCACATAGTGGTAGAAAGGAGGAAGCAAATAGGAGCAATGCACATACCTGGCCATAGTCTGTCCTGAACACGATGACTCCTTCTGCACAGGAATGAACAGTACTTGGATAATGCTGATTATTTTCTCGCAACCAGACGCGAGACCCCTAAAATAAAACAAAATAGAGTTATAGATGGCATAAATGGAAACTCAAGAAAATAAAAGGAAAGCAAGCTAGTTGCAAGCAAGCTCACTTGCGAAATAAGCAAGTGAGAAATAAAATAATCTTTCAGCAAGTAGTTATCTTCTGCCATAAGTAAAGTACGTAAACACAGGAGTACTTTTGGTTTGTTTTTAATAGAAGTGCCTAAATGCCAGCATGAACAGCTGAGGCTAATTCACTGAGTCACATGCCTCATGTTAGCACACACAAAATTACAAAGCAGTGTTTAAATTTACACGCCATTTAAAAGATGCTCCTCAAAGCCAGCAGGCTCACCACCTGTTTATTTTCAACCCGTTAGGATCACAGCACTTCTCCCCTACCAACTTTCACATGTTTTCTAACCCCCCTTGCCCTTTATCCTGTCCTGTTCTCCTGGCTGCACGAGAACTCAGATTTTAAAAATCTGCCAGCAAGAAAAGTGACAAAGAAATAGCATTTGCTGTTTAGAGCCGAAGAGGCAACAGAAACACCATCAGCGAACCACCTAAGTCAATGCAGTGAAAGAGGGTAGGTGCAGGGTAGGACTATTTTAGTTTTTCATTTGGCTGTCTGTAGCCCTCAGAGGTAGATCCATCCAGCACAGAGGAAGAGAAACAGCCAGCACCAAGTGCACGTGAGGCAGATGGGCAGGGTAATCACACCTGCTTCAGCTGCTCTGAGCAGGAGATGCCTTCAAGAAGCATGAAGATATTCAGAAGCAGCACCCCAGTGGTCTGAACCTCAAACACAAACTGTACTCCTTTTTCTATACAGGGACAGCAGGCTCCGTATCAGAAATACAGTATTTTAGGCCTATTTAGAGAACAGAGGCTTTTGTGTCGCCTCCATCAGAACGGGCAAATTCTTTCCGGAAGGAAAGGTAAAGGCATGATAGGAAGGGGCTGGGATATACTTTGATAAGCCAAAGATGGTGACTTTGGTTGTACAACCCCTGAAAAAAACCAATTCAAATAATTAATCTTGCATGCCAGCATTCAAAGATCATCCTTGTCTGAATTTGTACGCACAGAAAAAAGACTTGAGGCTTTTAAAAGTTGGTTTGGGTGCAGGTTCTTGACGAACAACCACAACAAATACAGTTTATTCCTGTTATGTCCTTAAAGAGTGGCTCAAATGTCTACCTCAGAAGCTCAGCCACATTACAAGTTGCATACATTTAAAATATTGTTGAATAAACACCATCGTTGTTCCTATGTTGGGAGGACAGCAGCACTGAGAAACAAAGTGAAGCTTACAGAGAGCAAACTTTTGCTGCTGGGTTTCTCTGAATGACATGAGCTCAGCCACATACAGGGGATCACACACAAGAGCATCCATGATTTTTGCCCCCCTTCCATCTTTTGGCAAACTGCATTCCTTTTTAAGTGCCTGCGGAGCTGTTTGTCATTTTATGTCCAAAACCTTGAGCCAGACTGTTTCCAGGTTTATACCAAGTCCAAGGCAGTATGGGGTATGTCGACTCGAGGGCATAGCGTCAGCACAGAGCAAGGAAATGCGCGTGGTGCCAAACAGAAAGCAGAGCACCAGCAACCACAGCAGGAGAGAGGGAGAAACAGAGGGCTCCCTGAGAGTGGTCTAAGTGAGAGGGGGCTTGAAAATGTAATTCAAAACCGAGTAGTAGCACCCGCTTCCTTGGGTCTGCACACAGGAGCCCAAGAGCCAGCAGGTGCTCTGCACGACAGGAGGTATTGCTCTCAGGCTTCCTCGGCTCCTCACCAGCAACACTGATAAAACCTCACTTCACCCCCATAGCAAATAACCACAGTCAAGCTCACGAATCACAACAGGTTGGATGACTTGCCGAAGTCACCCTAGGTGGCGAAAAGGACTCTGCTCCAGACTAACTACCTTCCCAGAAGAAAGCTTCATCAAGTGTCCCTGCCAGTCAGTCTCCACCTCTGAATTCGATCCCTATGAACACACAAATACACAGCAAAAAACCCTGTTTGTCCAAATGCAGTCAAGTTCCTCAAGCACTTCAGGACAACCAAAACCCTGTTGTTCATCTCGTTTATTATTTGCCAGAATCCCCGAGCACAGTAGCATGAAGTTTATGCTTTCAAGGGCAATGAAAAAAGCTTATAAACATTGAGCCACAACAATATTTGCCAAAACCTCAGAATTCAAAATAGCCTCTCATAAGGAGAATAATCTTTTCCATAGTGAAATTAAATAATGAATTCTGCATTTTTCTGGCTATGAAGCAGAAACAGGGGCCTGCACAGAAGCATTCACTTGGCTGGGCTAGCCCTAAAACAAGCATTTTAAAGCAAGTATGGAACGGTTTCATTTAAACAAATGTACATTGTTAGGGGTCAATAGCCACTATTCAGAGACTGCTGGAACAATGTGGTTTGCAAAGCCCGAGGCCTCCGAAATGCAAATACAACGTGTGCTCTGGCAAGGTGGCTCAACAATACAACATCTGTCCACGGGCAGGGTACACTGCAGGACCTCCCAGTCTTGGGAAGGGAAGAAATAAAATATAAAAAATGCCTTAGCAAAAGATCCCATAGGAGCTACCCAAGTTACGGTCATCTTCCATGCCCAGCACGCTCTGTAACTACACTGCAATCCCTCTGAAGCATATTTGTTACAAGCAAGTGACAGCTTTGAGAACAAAATCCTCAGTAGTTAATTTACAGACGACATATACCGAAGACTTTGTAGTCTTCAGATCTACAAAAGCTTCAAATGAATCTACTTTGATTCCAGAGTTTAGGTACACTTTCATTTCACAATTTCTGACCAAGTGCAAGGGATGTTGTTTCAAAATGCCCACTAACTCCAGCGGTATCTTTTAGCAAGGTGCCACCACCTTTTGATTTCACTTCAGAAAGGTAGGTTATAAAAAAGGATTCATTGAAATAAAAATCTGAGGCTTCTTCTCAGAGCCTAAAGCCCAACCTGATTTAGCCTGGTGGTCTGTAGGGTGAGTGCAAGGAATGACTACCAGGCACAGACTTCTGGACCTGCTGGATGGAGATAGAGAGCATGCAGCCAGCTCTCCAGGATACCAGCTTAGATACCAGCTGTGAGCCCTCCAAGGAAGGACTCCATTGAATGCACACATGTTGATCTCAACTTATTTTTAGGGGAGAAACTTGGTAACTTGGTCACTCCCTGACAAGCAATCTGGGACATTGCCATCCTGTTACTCTGTGATAAGGGGGAAAACAAAGCCATGAAGTGCTTACTAAAGCCCAATGGTTTTTACTTCAGCGAAGCAAAGTTGTAAAGGTACTTGGAATTGTATGTACAGAAGGAGGGCCGTATGCCATTATTTCCATAGCCAATTGATTTCTTCTGACTCCAAAAGGCAAAGGAAAGAGGTTTGTAAATCTCACAGCTGTAAGGCCACCTGAAGAAGTCCTGAGTTCTTTTCACTTGCAGATTTTACTGCTGAAATTGCAAAGATGACTACTTATCCTCCTGGGTGTTCTGTTCTTACAGATGACAAAAATCAACTTTTTAACTTTCTATTGGAAACAGCTCATGTTTTGGTTTCCAGAATAGAAGAACTTTATCTCAGATAAACAGTGGAGAATTCATTGCAAAACCATAATTAACAAATCCAGTTTTGTACATATCCAGGTTGTATGGTGAATAAAGTAACTGCCTGCACAATAATCACATTTTTTATATAGTGTAGATATATAGTGTATATACACACACATATGTATGAACAAGCACCCATTGCATAATAACTGTCATCGTCTAAGACTAAATGCTACTCATTCACATGTTATAATGTAAAAATCCAGTCGACTCATCAATGCAATTGATTCAAAGCAGTTAAAACTGCTTTAAATTAAGGGCAACTAATGTAGGTTATTGTCACAACTGCATTCAAAAAGCATTCATTGTTAGGCCTTGACAAAGCAAAGGAAACAATAGTCAATATGTATTTAGAAAACCTTTCATTTATGCACTGTAGTAGCTTGGCTCAAAAACAAATTCTGAGAGACAGGAAAAGATGTTATTAACTCGGTCAAGCCAGACATAGCTTTTTCATGATAAAGATAACTAAAACCACATTTATCTTTGTTACTCCTCTTTACTAAATTATGCACTAATCATTAGGAGGGCCATACCAATAAAAAAAGCTATGCAGATAGAAATGTAACGTTGGCAATTTCATATTAACTAACTCTTTTGTCTCTGAAAACTTGCCCTTCATTACTAGCTTAGCAAAACTGAAAACACTTCACTTCAGGTACCCCAAAATCCTAATGTGCCACGTGCATGCCTGGCCAAACAACTCAGTGGCAAACTCAACGTTCACTGAAAGTAGGATCTCTCTCACCAACTTCAGCCCAAAATGAAGTGTCAGACCTCCCAAACAGAAAACCAGACCTGTTCTTCCATGGGAAAGTCCAGAGAAAAAAAAAAAAAAAGAAATAATGGCCAATTGCCTGACATCTTAATGCGTAATTCAGAATGTTGTTCTTGATCTAGGTCCCCCTCTCTACAGGGACTGCGTGCTCATCAGCAAAAGGATTCCCCAGCGCTGGATTTCTGGGGTGGCTGAAATACCGAGTTAGTACTAAGTCTGTGTATGCTACTGCCACACAGTCTATGAAAGAGAAATAAACTAATCAATAGAGGAACTCTCTTTCCAGCCATTCTGCCTTCCCCCATCAGTAACCGGCAGTTTTCTGTCGGGAAGGCAGATTATCAAGGGACAGAAGGAGTTACGGAGAAGGACTAATTGAATCCTAAGTCTCTGCAGAGTGCGAGAGAAAGCCAGCTCTGGAAGGTATTTGAGCATTTAATCTAAATTCCAGAATCTTAAACTCAACTTCATTAAATGACTACACACTTAGATCTTGGCACATACTTAATCTAGCTGAATGAAGTAGAATTCATTTTCAAAACACCGAAGGCACTACTTACAATTTCCTCAGAGAGCAAAGTAAGCTACCAACACCTTTCCCTCAATGAGTTTAGCTCTGCCTCCTAAGCCATATTGCTTTACTTTACTGTTATAACGCAGAACAAAACCACGAAGCAGTTTCCAGGGGATATAAGGTCAGTTTAGGAGGAGAGTTTAGTGCAGAACAAAATCTCCTGAACGCTCGATATTTCTCTTGTCTGTCTATCCCCCACATGAGATCAAAGCACCAGCTCTTCTGCTCCTGAGGTCTGCGCAGCAGCTGTTGATTAACCTTGAACACAATCCATCTCCTCTTGTTTCAGTAACTGGAGATAGCGCAGCACTGACAACAGCCTGCCACTTTAAAAGCAACTAACTGGACTAAAACAGATATTAGTACTATTACGGACTCAATGGGGAACTGGAATTAATGTTACCGTCCACAGGCCTTTGAATACACCCTCCCTTCACACCACTGCCACTTTATATAGTAAAGCCTTTTAAAAAATATATAGTTTCCAGTTTTTCTCAACACAAACAGAGCAGAGATTAACCTTTAAACCTGCAGGTGGAACAAGCACACCCCGCCCCACCTTCTGCTGCTTAGCTTGAATACACACATTACCAGCAGACCTAGATCAAAAGCCAAAAAGCAATTGCACTCACTAATGAAGCTCTGAAGACATGGTTACCAGCTTATGAGGACGATGAAGTTTCCACACCATTAGGAAACTTAGAAGAAAATATAGCAGTGAGATGCCATCAAGTCTTTTCAAAAGAGTTAGCAGTATTGCTACGGTTTGAATTATGACTTTAATGAGAAAGATTCACGTGTTACCTTTACATTTTGTCAAGTTTTGCAAAATACTATCTTTTTGTGCTTTTGAGTACTGCCCAACCTACACCATAGGGATCACAGCTACAAAAACAGAACAGTATCAGAATTTGGAAGGCCTATACCCATTACCAGTCTCAGGCAGGCAGGACAGGCTGCTAGGAGACATCTGTTTCTTGTGCCTGCAAGTCTATGTTAAAAAAAAAAAAAAAATTTCTAGGCAGTTGAGTCAATAGCATTTCTGATTAATTCCAAAGTTAAAAATTAGCACTCTGAGTAGTACTTATCAACTGTGAATAAATCTGCAAAATGTGAAATCAGGGAAGTAGGGAACATGCACAGCAATGTTTCCATGTTTAGTGGATCCACAGTTTCAAGTCCCTCTGTAAATCACCAGCACGTACCAGAAATGGGTCCTGCACGCAGTACTGCCTCCACAGCTCTCCCCATCCCATCTCAGGTGAGAGAAAATAAATTGTTAAAACTCATAAGGAAGAGAGGTAGTTGAAAAAGACAACAAATCAGTGAGAAAGAAGAAGAGGCTGTTGTTGGTGACAGAGGGGAGATGTAAGCAACACAGAGGAAAAGAGCTTGGGGCCACTGCAAACCTTTCCATCACCAGCCATATTGGGGCAGGGGGTAGAAACAGACAGGCAAATGACAGACCTCCTGGGATGTTCATGGTCACCTTAAAAAGGTAAGCAGCATGTAATTCTCTCCCCTAATCCAAGTTCCTAAAAAGGAATATACAGTATGCTCACAAAAAAGCATAGAATTTGTCCTAAGAACCAACCATACAAGCCCTAAATCTGTCTTCACAGATTTCAAACAAAGTTGCACTTGTCTTTGATGACAGCTTTGTTTTGCCAAGCATCCTTATTTTTCAAAAACAGTTCTTTTTTTTTTTTAAATCAATTACAGCGATGACTACAAACATAAAAAACCTTCTTTAGTTGCTTAAAACCAACAGAATTATAACTAATCTACACACACATACACAGTTCTTCATCCATGTGAGCCTGGGTTTTTTTTGCAGCATATAATTGCAACAAAGTCAGAAGCGAGGAAGGATGGTGTAAGTGCACGTAGAAGTAGCAGGGGAAGAGATTTCCCTCTAAAAGCTGTTCATCGAGGCTTATAACAATATGGCAAGAGCAGTTAGTCCAGCACAACTGCCCAAAGCCTCTTTAAATCATCATTAGCTTCTGCAAACAATCTTTTCTGTGTCATCTAGTAAGCTGTTACGCTGCCATGTACCTCTGCCACTGACCTGGGGAGAAAAGTGCCTGTAGCTATCCACAGCACTCAGCTGTGCTTCATAGTCAGTTGTGCTTGGTAGTCTACAACTTCGCTCTTCTTAAGAAATTTTGCCTTTGAAATATTCCAGCTCCCAAATCTTCATTTGGCACAAGTTGCTAAGAATCTCAAAGCCATTTCTCAGAAATGTTCTAGAACACCCTAGCACTTTTTTTCATCTTCTTCTTGCCTCTGCTGCCTGAACAGAATACAAAGTGAAGACCAGGTGAGAGGACTCACAAGCACCAACCACGTGGCATGCCTGGAGTAACACAGGAGAGATGGACTCCTCTGGAACAACACAGAAGAGATGGACTCCTCTGGAACATGGGTTAGTTTGAGGCTCAGCTTGAAAGCTGTTCCTCATTCACCACATGTAAATCCCATGAAGAGTCTGGGAACTCCCACTTGCAAGGATGTTCCGTCTCACTTCAAAATGTTTTATTTAGGAAGGACATCTCTGAGTACTTAAAAGCTGATTAAGTAAAAAAACACACATTTGTTGGACACACAGGTCCTGAAGAGAGGTGTTTACCATTTATTTTCATGAGATGCGTGTCTTTTAGGCTCATCGCTCAAGGAACTGGTTTTAACACCATTGTACAAAGTACCTAGACACTGATTTTTTAGAAGTTTTAATACAGAACAACTATATGGTACTAGTTTTTCTCAGATACTCATTGTGCTATAGAAACATGCCCAGAGAGACATCATACTGGTTCAGCCTGATTTTAGATCCCAAAGCAGATGAAATTCCTGTTCAAGATAGTTTCTACCATTGACTGCTTTTTGCCAGTTACCTAAACCTATTCTGGTAGAAGTTATTAAGGCCTTCTTACGTCAAGAAGCATCATCCATAAAATAACTGCGCTGCACCTAAAAGTACACTAGGAAGAGAACTGGGCAATGCAAGGCCTTTTCCTGGTTTCTAGGACACTCATCATCATCATCTTCTTTCTTCTTGCTCCTTCCCCCTCTCCCTCCATACCAATCAAGCAGATGACTCCAGGGAAACTTATCTTTAGCCAAGTGGGATTCTTATGTGAAAATAATTCCTATTAAGCCATACACTGTGCGAGGTAACACGCATACTTAAACACTCCCAAGATGATCATCACAGCTTTCACTTTCCACGTTGCTAAAATCAAATTACAAAAGGTTCCAATTTAACTCGTTTTCATATTGTCAAATTTCACAATCCTACTACAGCTGTAACCATACTTGAGGGATTTTTATTTGTTTACATTTACCTGCAACTCAAAAACATCAGTTTACACATGATTAGTATTTTCCTGGGCTTCAAGGGGGACATGCGAGACAGCAAGCTATTTCCAGCCTTACCTCTGTTGCAGAAAATAGACATAAGATCATAGCCTTAAGTCAAAAACCAAACCAACCCACTCTGCCCACATTACTCTGTAAGCGTTTCTTCCCCGCCCTGTTCTTCCATGCTCCATATTCTCTTAAAACTAAAACTCAGGATTTTGGAAAGACACAGTTTACAATTTGGAGCTGTAAGGATTAGCAAGACTGCATTTCAAGGCTAAGAAAGTTAAGTGTGAAAGGGAGGGAGAGAAGAGAATAATGGACCCATTCAGTCCACAGTTCTTTCATTTACTTATTTCACTAACAGAAATGCCGATTACTAGACACAGAATAATCTTAAATCACAGAATCATAGAATTGTTGAAGTTGGAAGGGCTCTCTGGATGTCATCTGGTTCAAACCCCCTGCTCAAGCAGGTACATCTAGAGTAAGATGCCCAGGAATATTTCCAGGCAGCTTCTGAAGATCTCCAAGGAGGAGGACTCCACAACTTCTCCAGGCAACCAGTGTCAGTGCTCAGTCACCTGCACGGTAAAGAAGTGCCTCCCGATGTTCACAGGGAACCACCTCTGTTGCAGTGTTTGCCCATTGCCTCTTGTCCTGGCACTGGGCATCACTGAAAAGAAGCTGGCTTCATCTTCTTGCCACCCTTCCTTCAGGGACTTATTACCCCCCCTTGAGCCTCCTCTTCTCCAGGCTGAACAGTCCCAGTTTCCGCAGCCTCTCCTCATAGGAGAGGTACTCTAGTCCCTTGATCATCTTCATAGCCCTCCATTGGACTCTTCCAATACGTCCAGGTCTCTCTTGTGCTAGGCGGTTCACAACGGGACTTAGCAGTGCTGAATGGAGGGGAAGGATCACCTCTCTTGACTTGCTGGCGATACTTTGCCTAATACAGCCAAGAACACCATTAGCCTTCCTAGCAGCAAGGGCACGTTGCTGACATGTTGCCCCCAGCACGTACTGGGGCCTGGGGTTGTTCCTCCCCAGGTGCAGGACTCTGCACTTCTTGTCGAATTTCATGAGGTTTTTGTCAGCCCACCTCTCCACCTGCCAAGGTCCCTCTGGAAGGCTGCATTGGGTACCCCCAGTTTTGTGCTGTCTGTGGATTTACTGAGGGTGCATTCTACCTCGTCATCCATATCGCTAATGAAGATGTTAAGCAAGACTGGACTCAGCTCTTGCCCTGCAAACATGAGAACCCCTTCCTTACTCTGCCCATCTACCCCATCTCAGACATCAAGAGGACCCTTCATACCTGTGGGGGAAAGGCCTGACCACAGCCAACAGGTAGCAGGGTGTAACAGCCAGAAGGAAGAGAAGACAGACAGCACTGGCAGTCGGTAAGTCAGGTGGTGTTGTTGGGCCTGTTCAGCAGCACCCACAATAGCCAATGTACCCTGCCTTTCTGAAGGCCCATTCGGCTGCTCTGACTCCAGGCTGAGGAACAAATCCCAGTGACACCCTGGCCACAAGCAGTTGACAGATCTGGGCTGCCCCACACTTAGCAGACAGAGCTTGGGTCCTTCATCCCCAGCAGCTGCAACGATTCCTCCAGTACCTTTCACCACCACCACCTGCTCGACCCTATCCATGTTCTCTGTAATAAATCAGAGGCAACGTACCGAATCCAGGACAAATATCTTTTCGCCACATCAACTCCAAGAGATTAGGTCACCCCACAGCCTAGCAGCCTCTTTGCACATGTGACGGATGAAAAATAAATACCTGCCCTGTCCATACCCAGCCAGGAAAATGTGGTTTTCTGGCCTGCAACAACTGACTTCAGCGACTTGGCAGCAGCATAGCTGAGGCTGGTTCTGGAAGCTCAGGTGGACATTATCAAGCTCACAATTATCAAGCTCACTGAACAAGTCCAACACATGTTATGAAACACCTGGAGGTGGTAGGGAACCAGTACTACATCCCCAGGGTATGAGCAACCCTAAAATCCCTGAAAAGTAATTAATTAAAAATTCACCCTAAAAATTAATCCTTGAAAAATCCTTAAAAATCAAGGACATAAGCAGCCTGACTTGGGGCAGCGCACCCTTCCACATCTGAAGCCCAGCTACGGTGCTTGGCTTTCACAAGCAGGCTTGGAAGATGGGATGACCTTTCTCCACAGCAACACACGAACATCCTGAGGAGCAGAGAGCAGCATGGCACCCCTCCATGCTCTCCCTTCTTACCTCTCATGCTTCAGGGGAGCACAGAAAGAACAGATCCTGCCACTGACACAGGAAGTTGTGAAGCTCATGTTAGCATCTTCCCACACTAATTTGTTTGCTGCAAACCACAATAATCACTGAGCAACTGCAAATTACCTGTCTGGAGATCATCTGATGAAAATACAACCAATTAAGCAAAAATAATGGCACATGTTATCATTAAAGGGCAGAGCACAGGCTTATTCCCATGCACCTGACAGAAGTGCTGCCAGGTGTGCCAGCACCTCAAGGAGAGGCTTCCAACCGATTTTAACACTCAACCATAAAGTAAGATGTAAGTCACATACAATTTGATCACCACTGAATTTCAAAGTAGAAGAACTCCTCACCTTTCTGAAATATAAAGAGAATATACCAAACTGTGCAGGATACAAACCTATAACTTAATAATTTATTATAATAAATATTGATTAATTTATTATTCAATTCAAAAATCCATTCAATATTTAAATAACTTAAAAATAGGATATAAATGTGCTCACCTACCAACCCTGAACCAAAAAGCAAAGTGTCAGTAAGTATGAAATAGTCACTCACGGGTTACTTCTCAAACTATGATCAAACACCTTTAAAGAAAAATCAATTGTAAGAGCCATTTGGTAACACTTCCCCTCACAGAAGCAAACAGGGACCTTAGGGGACAGGATGCAGTAGCAGTAGAGAAATTCATCCTAAGCATACTCTCCCAGTCAATCGTTCAATGGTGCGACCAGGAATCCGACAATCAGGGCTAATCCCAGCCTTCCTGGAGGTTACGTGGCCCCAAAGCATGCTGCACTGGTGCTGCTTTACACCCACGTGAATAAATATTGAAGGTGCAGCTTAGCCAAAACCTGTGGAATCTATACCGAAGGTACATTTAGCAACAACACTTCTATTTTAGGTAAAGCTGGAAAGCCATTAAGTTCAGATAAAAGGCAGCAGTGTTTCCTGCACGCATGCTGAAGGTTCGCATTTTATCAGCTTTATGCTCCTCTCAGAGATGAAGTGATGCTTTGCAAGGCTTTCCACTGCAAAGCCTCATCAATGCTGATGAATACCAATGGTATGCAGCAGTTGCAAGGTAAAAAGGCAGCCTGAAACACTGCATTCATTATATTCAGCCCCTCAAGGTCACAACCCCCTGGAAAGCAATCTCCTGCTTTTGCTTAGTCCACTCCTTCTCTCTGACGAGATACGTTTCCTTCCAGTAATCCTACTCTCACCAGCATGTGTTTTGATTTTTCTGCAGTTGTGCTACCACAAAATGAAGCATCTATAGGGCAAGTCATTTTTCCTTTGAGATTTTTTTTTGTAGAAAGTACATGTAGTAAATATTGACTCCTTTTAAACACATCCACCATTAGGCTGCCAGAAGGGAACACCTTTACCAGAAAACCCAGAAAAGGAGCAGGTATTTACATCAATCAGCACACAGAAAATCCACAGCCCTTTTCTGGTCATCAATACTTCCATGCCATACGCTGGAACAGACCCTGTAAAGCCATACACCTTTCCATCTCGCAGCTACAGGGAAACCCCCAAAGCAGGCAACATAAAGCAGCTCTCAGGTTCCTAGGATGCACACCACCACACCTTTCCTTTTGGCTCGTAGCATCTTTTCATAGAAGCTACAGATCTGTGCTCCAGCTTTCAACAAGAAGGTGTGGTGCATTTCCTCACTCACAGGCACACCTAGAGATTTGACACATTCGCATTTTTCATCATCCTTTTTTTTCACGACAGAGATGAACATTTCCTGCATGAATGTGTTGCTGATTTATTTCATTATTTTTTTTCTCCAATGCATGTTTATACAAGCTGGTAGCAGTTAGCAGGAGAAAACATCTCCCTCAACCTAGTATTAAAAGCACCAACACGGAGCACTTGATTCTGTAATTTTTTTTTTTTTTTAACACATTCATTGCACTGTATTGCAGATTGATGGAAGATTTAATCCAAAACTAAACCACAAAGACAATTAGGAGACCTTAACAAAACAGAAGTGATTTGAAGCATTAGTACCTGACAAAATGGGCATTTATCACAGAGGTAAATGATGAGTACAAGTAAATGCATCTGGGCCGCGACTGTTCTAGATTGCTACTTCCTACCTGCAAAAGCAAAACAGCACCTGGGCTAAACAGCTCAACACCCCTCAGTGGGTAAACGACCTTCTTGGCCAAATGACTAACTATACATTTTAATTCCCCCAGAGCTGCACCTTCCATATCTAAAGGTGGGGATTCTTCATACCAAAGCTCTCCCCATTAGTCAAGGCTTGCTCAAGAGAGACGCAGAGCATCACTGCAGTAGATTTCTCCCTGCTTCTCCAGGATCAGGCCTGAAATCAGAGTGTAGTTTCCTGCATGACCTACTCAGGCCAAGACGTTACACTCAGGTTTTTTGGTCTAAACCCAGGGAGGAGATCCTGTTTCCTTCACACAATGACCTACCAGCTGCAACCAACACTTCACGTTGTCTCCCAGCCTGGAAGCGCCCACAAGCATGGGCTGTGAAAAGCTGCGCTGCCCCGGATTAGGGGAAGAGAAAGACACATCAACAGCACAGCTGCTTTCAGACTGAAACGTTCAACAGCAAATCCCAGCAGACGTCAAGGCTGGTGAGAATAACACAGCAACAGCTGAGACCTGGGGGTGTGAAATGTATTTGCACGCAAAGGACGGGTATCTTGGTGGAGAGCTAAGGACATAGCAATGTGCAGGGATTGTGCTGCTCACAGGAACGTGCCCAGAAGCAGGCACTTCTTCCCACTCTGGCCACTTTGTCTTCAAGACATTGTATTATAAAGCACTACCTAGTGCCTTGGAAAACCCACATATGAACCTATGCCTCTATAAGGAAACAGACATGCAACATACATACAACATGCAACAACTGCAAGTCTGACAGAAACATGCTTTCCTCCTGTAAGGGAAGTGCTCTAGCAGGCTTCTAAAGCTGCTCTGCATTTCTTCGCCCTGCTACCCAAAAGGTATGCTGGAAGCTACAACACACCGGATGGCACGCTTTCACAAGTCACCCTTGTTGTCCTTAAAGCCCAGGGAGCCATGTTTTTTCTCCTAGCCACCTCTAAAAGTTTATCTACTCCACAGCTTGAACCTTTCATGCAGCAATTTATTTCAGCTGACAACAAATTAAGTCAGCCAGTTCTTTTGTAAGAGTCAGCCCAGACAACTCCATAAACATCTACCTCCAACAGTACAATGCAGATCCCCAGTTTGTGAAACCTGGCAGGACTCTACAGACTTGCCATGACAAGGATGTTGCTTAACATTATTTATAAACAAGGTGACTGCCTAGAAAGTTCAAGTCAAATTAGCAGGGTGCCTAAATTAAAATGCAAGTGTAGTACTCAAAATGCTGTATTACTGATTCTCACCTGCCCACAGAAGTGCCTCTTCTTAAAAATCACACCACAAAGCGTACAGACTTCATAGCATCCAAATGCCTGCACAAGCTCAGACTGGGAATTTTCCATGGCTGCTTGACATAGAGCTATTAAAACATATTTAACCTTACATACTTACAATCAGATTTTTATGGCACTAAAGAATGCAAGTCTAAAACAAATATAGATTTTTGCCTTTGTGTAAACACAGCCAGCATCTCTTACTACTTTTCATACTAGTTGTAAAGTCACTCTTCATATTACTAAACTATGAATCAATAAAACGGCTCTTTGTCTGGTGCTTTTTTTTTTTTTAAATTGTAGGTAAAGTTGGGTAAAATGAAATTACCTAAACACTGTCGAAAAACATTTCCTTAAATGTTGAAACATGCAATTGCACAAGAAGCATTATATGGGCAAATCGCTGCAGAACAGAAGAGGATTCAAGAAATCCTCCTTCATCAGAAAGAGCATGTGCTTGATTTCAGCAGATAAGAGTGTGATGTATGCACATCAACATATGCTTCCTGAACCCAGATGTCGTTTTAGAAAAATGCTCCAACTTGGTCACCTAGAAGGGGACTTATCCTCGTTGAATTATTCTCAGAAGTGTCATTTAAAAAAAAATACTTTTAAACATGTTACTAATTAGTCAGACTGCTTTAGCCAAAATAGTATTTCTACTCTTCAAAAACCAGCCTGTTGTTATTAATCTCAGAGCAGCAGAACATCTGAGAAGCCTCTTGATCATTATTACCAGAAAATCCAACCCCACATGACAGTTCTGCTCAATCTGGTGCCCCTGCAGTGCTGCTTAATGCTCCAACAGTAGGAATCATGAAAAGCTACTTCCACTTTACTGCAAATAAACGCTGCAGTAGCAGCATGTTCCTCCACTGCCAGCTCTGTATTACCTTCTTTCAGTGGCTGGTCAAAAAGATTTGGCTTCAAATACAACCAGTTTTCCTTTCAAAGAAGTCATAAATAACTCGAAATGGAAGAATAACTTCTGCTTACAGCACATACTGCCCTTATGCAGTACATAGAATACTTTATTCTACGGACAGGAACAAAGATTTCCTTAATGGTAAGGAAATAAATTCTGAGACCTTGGAGTTCTACTCAAGTTTCATGCCTGCAGACTCCAGTCCATGTGCCTGCTCCTTCACCAAGGAAGCCAACAGGAACTTGTCCACCTCCTGAGCTTGGGTGGTAGGTCAAGTTTTATTTGCAAACCAGATATATTTGTAAAACAAGGAGCTGATATTCAAAACTGCATCCACCAGAAACTGCAAAACCCTTCATATCAGAAATTCCTAAGAACTGCTGTTACTTCAGTGAGGAACAGTGCTGGTCACGTGTGACTATTTCCTCCTGCACCAGTGCGAGAGCCAGCACCTCACACGCTGCACCTCACTACCTGAGGAGCTTAAAAACAAACAGGTTGGAAATGGAAAATCCTGTATCTGTCTTTTGCAACTAGAGAACCACGTCGAAAATAGATTCAATTACTCCTTGAAGATTTTAGGTCTCTGAGAGAACCAGTGGTGAAGTTTAAGTCATCCAAATCCCATGACAGAGTTCACATGACATCACCTTCCCTCTTGCTCAAGGGCTGGCTGCTCTTCCTACAGCTTCCCCATTGTTTCGGGTATCAACTTGTCCTTGTTTTCAAGAAGTGACTGTGTTTTCATCGTAATTCTACCTACTCAACCATTTGACAAACACAGCTAAACTTTGGCAGTGTGTTTATAACTGAATTAAGATCTTTTGAACAGAGTGCCTATAAAACCCTGTTTTGTCCACATTTTTAACTCCCTTTCATCTTTAGATAGCCACGAGCATGTTTGTTTGTTTATGCACAAATGTGACCATCAGGATTTCTATGTATATTTTCAGATATACTTATGCTTTTATGATGTTTTCTCCTACCAGGAGTTAAATCCCCACCCCCTATCCACATAAGCAAGATCTTGTTTGTAGAGGAGAACTACAGAGTATGTATGCCTGGAGCTGCAAGTCTGCAAAATACATGTTTAGTTTTAATTCCTCATGTTCACATTAAGGCCAATCCCATAAATGCACCTGATTTTCAGAGGCAACATGCAAATTTAACTAACTTGCAAGGAGGTTGGCTTTTTTTGTTTGGTTTGTTTCTTAGCCCACATACTGTGCAAGTCTGTCCCTCAGATATCATCATATACGTTTATTTTTCACCTAAAAATAACTTATGGGCACATTGACAGAAATAAAATGTCCTTACATCCAGTGGTCCTTCTGTTGCGAAAAGAAACTTCTAGCAAAATTTTCCAGCAAGCTCAGTCTCAAATATTCAAGAAAGAGCACGCACTGCTAATGAATCATTCTAAGAGCATACACATTCACACCCTCTATTCTTCAGATAGATGTGTGAATAATACAGACAATACTGCACCACAGATGTTGAACATGCCCTGTAAAACTCAATTACTACTTGTACTGTACACAATAATGAATAATGTATATCATACACTGCTTCTTCCTGCTCACTTCAAGGAGGGGGCAATGTCCTATCCTTCTTTAAACATATTTTCCACAGTGTCTCTAAGATAGGACTTTTTTTCCCTCCTAACAGCAGCTCTCATGATACCATCTGGTGCCTGAAACACACTGGATGGCATGTAATTACCCCATCCACTACTGACACAAACCAATTTCTTCAATAGAGTTACAAACCACAGAAGGCATGCTCTCCTTTCCTCTTGACTTCATACAATGCTCCGCTTCCTTTCGACTAAATTAAGAGAAGCGTTACTGAAACTAAGCCTTCTGTGGGCCAGTATGGTATCAACATTTCCACTGTTTTAAAGCTGATCATCTCAAGGACAGCTTCCTAAAACGCCAGAAAATCTCACGTGGAACTTCAGAGTCGATGCTGAACAACTCCACTACAAAAGTCACACGTGGTACCTGTTCTTCCCTCATCACATGCCACATTTTCCCCATTGGTAAGGAGATGGCTAGAAGGCTTCATTAAAAGAAAATGAGTTACAAAGAAAGAACTCATTTCTAGCTTTCCAGGAATGCATCTGCAATAAAAGAAGCTCTACAGTCAACGTTCAGATCAACGTAACAATACTGACATGGGTTAAAAACGGCAGTAAGTTAGACAAGTCATTTGTTAACAAAGCTGCATCTGTACAGGGAGAACAGAGAGCCAATTGTGATAGAGACTTCCTGTCTTAATTCTTTATGGTATGAACATGGGGGCAGAGACCACATCAGTTCTCCTGGCTAAGAGAGAGACAAAGCAGCATGCGGTACGCGGGGCTATCACACTCCATTATCAGCTTACAAATTTACAAAATTACAGCAGTGATGCAGAGGAGCACTTCAGCATGAGAGTAACTTTATAGTAATGAACAGTAGTAGTTACCAACTGAATTTTAGTCATTTTGACCAGCTACTGTTAAGTGGAGTTTTGGGGGTTTCCTGAGTTACCCCATGGGGATGCCCTTCATCACCTCTCCCACTGGAGGCCTGGACTGTGTAGGAAGCCAAGCAACTTGTATGCAGCTAGAAGCCAAAACACAAGGGATTTCGGAACATGCTCACTCTTAAATACATTGTGACTTTTCTCTAATTCAGATGGAACTGCGTGTCCTGTGCTCATCCTGAGATTACAAACCGTGCTGAATCAGTATCTCGTTACTTCACTGAAACAGAGCAACACCAGGAGCTAAATTTTCAGGGATAAAATTACACATCTCAATACAAGTCCAGGCACCAAATTTTAGAAACCTAAGCCTCAACACTCTCTCTCGCTACTTGTTTTGGGTCCATTAGCTGTAGCCACAATCTCATAACTAAGCTTTAGAGCAGTGAAACCCTAAAACTCTCCTGCCCCTTTAAACCGCCCCCCACACACGCCTTCAGCTCGCCAACTACTTCCCCCTCATGTGCTATCACAGCCACTTGTTTGGCAACTACCAACATCTGCTGATAAGAGGAGCGAGGCTCAGGACGGGGAGCAGCCTGCGTGCCAGTGTGACCCCCAGTTCAGAAGAGACCTTTGTAACAGCCCTCGCAGCAGGAAGCAGCGCGCTGCCCGGGAGCTCTTCTGAAACAGGCTGGGAAGAGACGGAGCAAGCGGGACACTCGAAGCCAGACTTCACAGAGGCATAGAGTGGTTCTTCAAAAAATTCTTTTGACTCAGGATATGCCTAAGTGCACTGCATCTTTGCTGTTATATTCCAAAGGAGCCTGAGAAGTGTAAGATAGCCACAAATGCACTCAGAGCTAAGAAAGAAAGAGGATAAGACTTAAAAAAGTATCAATGCTCAGTGAAAGTCAACAAAGAAGAAACATGGATCTGAAGATCAAGGTCCCAATTCTGCACAAATGAAATCAAAGTCAGATTAACTGTTATTTAGCTATTCATGCAAACCCCCAAGCTCCTCACTTAATTACACTGAAACCAACCTAGTGTGAAACTTAGCTGCTCCTTTGGAAGAACACTGTAAGCTCAAAACATAATTTGTAGGAGCAGCACTGTATGCTGGACCAGGAAACAAACCAAGAGACCAGGACCACATGAGGTGTCCTGGGAGGTCCTCTTGAGGAACTTTATCCAAACACCTGAAGACTACAACACCCACATCCCCTCCAAAGCTGCACCCAAACTCCCTGGAGGTCCCAGGGCTCCCCATCACAGCACGATGCTACTTGCACATGGGATCTTGGCATCCTCGTCCCCAGTGCTTCAGTGCAAATCCCTGGAGAGCCAACGGGCAGCAGGAAGAAAATGGTCCACAAGGCAAGAGGTTGCAAACCAGGTGTTATTTCTGCTGGGAATACATGCCATTAGAAATGAACCGATTCACAAATTCATTTATCTATTTCATACTGGAGCCAAAGAACATTTGCCATTTACACAAGTATTCTTGAAGAGCACTGGTTTTCTTTGTGCAGAAAATAGAAGAGCAGCTATTTTTAAAGCCATCTAAAAAAAGGGCATTGCCATACTGTATCTTACTTTTTACCACACAGCAAAGATGAAAAACTGGAACAACCTCTTATCCATCTGAAACCCTAAGCAAGTAACTTTTTTTTTTCCCCAACTTTTTTATAGCCACTAATGGTCACCACTTCTGAACTTATTTTTTCTCCTCAATGAACCACCTTTCCAGAAGGGAACCTCAGCTGTCAGCTATTAAAAGTCTTCTGTTATTTGGGCTTGGTACAGTCTTTGAGCTGTCAGCAAACTTCCCAGGACTTTGAAAAATAAACAAAACAAACAAAAATAAGACTTTTTTTTTTTACACTGTTTCAACTGACTCCAAAGTCAGAAAGAGGGTGCATATATGCAAAGCAACAGCTTTTTTGTTTGTTTTGAAAATAACTGAAATAACGCATTGTCATATGTTTTCTCCAAGTTATGCTGATATTTCCCCAGCTGTGCCAAATCATTTACTTAAACTTAAGAAACAGAGAGAAGTACATGCAATATACAAGCGTGTTCGTTGACTAACATCACCAACAGCAATGAATAAGGGTATAAACATCATATTTAGATCTGTACGGACAATGAGTACAAGGCATGATTTCCCTCCACCCCTCTCCTCGTCATTGGTATATAAGGAAAGGAAGCAACAGCACAGACCATTGCAGCTGGATGACAATACCATCCAGGAGCTAAATAAATACACGCATTCACAAAAGAAGCAACAGTTTATACAGCCATAGCTTTGAGCTTTTTGATGTAGCCTTTTCTTTTTTTAAGCAGACAAAAGCGACATCCTAGCTCACAGATATTCTCAGACCCTTCCACGGGTGAGGATACACACAACACGCTTCCCAGGGATCTGGAGCATGGGCTGCCTCAGGTGGCAAAGCACTCACCATGCCGCCAAGATCTCTGAAAACCTCTCCCTCTAACAGTTACAACGACTTGATAAAAAGCCAAGTGTTTCCTGAATGGCAAACGGTAGCGCCACGACTGCTTTCTGAAGACAGAGAGCAACTCGCTGATTGCTAGTCACTCTGATACAGCATCTGAAACAAGGTCAAGGGAAAAGATGATCACATAACAACATTAAAGTAAGAATTTCAGCATAAGTGAAACTAAAAAGGACAATTCTTTCTACAGTAACATTGCCACTGATGCAGCATACTAACAAATGCCAAAGTCCTAACTTTTACGACATAACTTATTCCAGCTTTCTTGAGGATAACCTCAGATTTCGCCAATAAGCCTCTGTGAAACTATCCAAAAGCACTCCACTGTTCAATACCACAAAAAACTAAAAATGAACTTTAAAGGGCAACGCTAAAAAGCAAGACTTTTCAGAATGCTGGCATTTATAGCACCAGAGAGCCAACTAGAAGAACTACTCAAAACCTCCAGTGAGGAAAAATTCCAGTTGGCATAAGGATAGCACATGACATTATTCTCCAATTTTGATAGGAATTGCAAAGGCAGAAGACGTTTAATTTATTCATTACAAACCAGCAGCTCTCAAACATTCCCCTCCTGTCCGACAAGGAGTCCCTCTGAGGCGCAGTCCTGCTAAAGTACGCACTCCGTTTCAGAGCCTGCCACCAGCCTCTCTCCACCACTTCACCATCCCCCCTCAGCCACTTCAGCCCATGGTGAATCACTGCAATTGTCCCCACTTTGCTGTCTCAAACCCTCCTCGCCCCCTCATTTAAGGCATGGATTAAGGTGCACTGACTCTCCTGTCCTAATAAAAGGTGGTACACATCCCCATGCTCCTGGGCAGTTGCAGCTCATGCTGCAAGCAGAAGCTCTGCCACAGAAACAAAAATCCCAGGAGAACGGCAAAGCTTTTGTGACCCCTCTGACTGCATACAGGGACTGCACAGTTTTTCAAAATCAAGATTTGCAAACAACTTAAGTGAGCGTTTCAAAAGGTAGCACACAAGCTCAAGAATTCAAAATTCATGATGGAAGCTCGTATCTGGCAGACTCTGGTGCACTGTAAGTGCTCAGCCTGAAGCAAAAGGAAGGATCCCATGACTCAAAGCTTTCTGTTCGCACCCCAGTAAGAACTGCTATGGAACCAGCCACCGACAAAGGACCACTGCAAACCCACAAGACAATCAACAGATTTAGGTATCACTTTCCAGCAGCTACTGATGGCATCTCCACCTTAACTGCACCTTACAAAGACTTCTTCCTGACAAGGGTGTAACCATGAAGTAAAAGTTTAACACAAGTATTTAATTACACTGCAATTATGTTTATTCGTGGGCTTTGTATAAAAGACCCAGGGAGTTCACTATTGCGCCAGGACTGCAGTCGTTTAAGGTACTGAATCACCTAAGCAAAATGGTGCAACACAAACACGGAAATTAGGAGGAGAGTCTTAAAACTAACACAGAACTGAGAATCGCCCTTTTGCTGCAAGTGCCATGCAGCTTTGTGTCAAAATCCCATCTGCCATCTGTAACAACTTCTCAGATTTGGCGTGAAAAGTATTGGAAATATAACTGCAAGGGTGGGAAGGGGGCTGCTGTACAAATTTTGTTTTATAGCATAGATTTGCTGCATTTAATAGTTTGTTTATTTCTGAAAATAGATTATTAAGTATCACATGGTAGAATGTGATTCTCAGAGTTTAAACAACAAAGAGCTCACTTCATCAGATATTCTTCCTGGTATACACTTTGAAAAGAAACAGGAAATGCCATCCTTCAAAGCCCTGCTGTAAAAGCCATGCTGATTTTCTTCTATGGAATATACCAGACTAAATCATTACACACAGCAAACAAACCTATTCATTGCACTTATCAACAGAAAGCTGTAATAAGGAGATAAACTGAAATCCCAAAGCCATGGTCTATATTTAATAAGGGGAAATGATCCAAAAAGACGACGAACAAAACAAGAAGTCTGACCTACAGAATCTGTGTCTACTTCTTGTCCTGGTGTGAACCCCACCGTCTTGCCAACTTGGCTTCTTCCTGAAGCAAATAAAAATATAGCCTAACCAAGATACACAGTTCTTTTTTGAGCCACTGAAGTGGTCAAACAGAAGCGATCTCTTTATGCAGTCCTCTGCCTCTGTTAACTGGACGTATTTGTAGAACAAAGGGATTTGACTTTTCCTCGGGATAAACAACTTTGTAAGAAAAACAATCCCATACTCTCAACAAATGCATCCAACTTCATCTGAGTAAACATTTTGATGACACGCTAAACAACAGCAACTAAAACAGGACCAAATAATCCATTTCCATTAACGATGTAAACATTAATGTTTTCAAAACAAGGCATAAACTTCTCTTATCTCCTGCCGCCAAAACCAGGGCCAAAAGGAAGGCATGAGAATGCTTCCAGATAAATTCTGCATTTCTGGTTATCAAGTTCCGGAAGAAAGAGCATTTATGTGTACAATGCACAACATCAAAAACATGTACCATTTTTAGAATCCAACACTGCAAAAAACTCTACAAAAATGTTTTCTCTAGATGCTGCAGAGTTCATCACAGTAAGTTTTCTACAGCCCTTTGAAGGTGTGCAGAGTGCTAGAGGAAGAGGGCCAAGGGGCTTTGGGTATTAATTTCAGTGACAGCTTTCAAAAATACCCAGCTTTGTAATTGTAGCTGCAGTTAATGACAGCTACGGCTCATCAACCATTTGAGCCTCAGGTCTCTACCCAAGGTAACGAACACTACAGACACCAAAATTAATTTCGCCTTTGAGACTATGATGTCAGGCTTGGTCAGCAGGGTGCCATTCTGCCAGCATAACATGTCAGTTAGTTAAGAGTTTGGAAAAAAAAAAAATCTCAGCACTCTTAACAACTGTCCTGATGTAGAAGCAGACATGCCATGAGAAAAAGCCCTTCGGTAAACTTGTGGAGGGTGGGAATGCAGCTATCCCCCCGAGGGAAAAAGCCACAACGAAGCATTTCCCTCTGCTGAGGTGTATGGCATCTCCCGTGAGGGCAGTCTCCAACACAAAACAAAGAGAGACTTGTATGAACACTCTCTCATATCGCTGGCCTATAATAAAGGATTATGAATAGTTTCCCAAGAATATATAGGAAGAGGCAACACTAACACATCAAAGAGCACTTAGCCTTTTATTTCCTGAGTCTTCCAACACAGCGGTTTACCCTTTGCATGCCATTAGTCAGGATCACGTGAGAAAACACAGCTTAGCTCGAGGCCAGCTGTTGAGCTTCCCTCTCTCCTTTTCTCTTTCCTCCATTTGGGATAAAACAGAACCAAAACCCAAATAATTTCATAGAAAGATTTAACCTAAGAGAACTGTTCAGTAACCTAAGAGATCTCTTCAATATTGACCTTTGCTTAGCATTTACTCAAAAATCTCTAGCAAGGCTCTCCACAAGATGAGGGTCACGTACTCTCACAAAAGATAGCCTGATATCATAAAGCAGACAAAATGCCCTACTAAAGCAACTTAAGCACATGCTGCATATATACGTGCGTGTGCTATATTTGCAAAACTGTATTAACATACAAATACAGGAACCCTATTCAACTCTGAACTATGGTAAGCTACTGAATGGTACAGGATATCAAAGTCTATCCTCCAGGACATTTCCCGTCACTTGTCAGCATCCCATTAATCTCAGCAAGAGTAAAAGGTATTATGTGGACTCCCACATTCAGGGAGCTCCAACATGCTTAAAAAAACATGAACCACACTCAACTCCAACATGTTTAAAAAAACATGAGCATAGGTTTGATAGAAACGTAAGTTGGATATTAGGAGACCTTTCTTCTCAGGAAGAGCAGTCAGGCATTGGAATGGGTTGCCCAGGGAGGTGGTGGAGTCACTGTCCCTGGGGGTGTTCAAGGAAAGGTTGGACATGGTGCTTAGGGACATGGTTTAGTGGGTGACAGTGGTGGTAGGGGGATGGTTGGACCAGATGATCTTGGAGGTCTTCTCCAACCCTTATGATTCTATGAAAATCACCCACTGGAGGCGGGACCACTGAAATGCATAAGAAATCCAACTCAAGATACATTATATCTGAATTTTCACTGCAAGTTCACAAAACCATAAGAGTGACCACCACCTTTCACTTTTGAATAGTTTCTTCCATGCAGAAGAGTAAAATACCAAGTTTTTTCCAAAGCCTTAAGAAGGCTGGAGAGCTTTCTTTTTTTTCCCCCCAATTTCTGAGTATGGTTGCTCCTGCTTCACAAAAAATAACTACGCACAGAACCGTTCACTAGGAACAATAACAAGATCTCATACAAGAACTGTGTATTAAGCCATTCCACAGAAGAATTTACTCAAAATGGAAATGTTAACTTTGGTCAGTTAAACCAAACACACACTGATTTCTGCCATCTTTCAAATCTGAACCCAAATCAGGTCTGTAAGGTATTCAACATGGAAAACATGTATTATCAAGTTCCTCCAACATCACTCACATTTGAGATTTCAATGTGGGAAAAAGAAAAACCAAAGTTTTCTGCCACATGAAAAGGCTTTTACGGGCTAGACTAAAAAACAGCCACTTGGCTGCAAAGGAAAATAACACCTCAACAGAGAGTAAGTATTTATACCCAAGAGTAAAACAAGCCTCCCCACAGACAGCTGACACAAGCAAGCAGCCTTTCCCAGCCAGCCACTGGCTTGCAGTGGCAAGATGTCCTGTCAGGCATGATTTTCCCGGGGCAATGCCCTACAGCGCAGCCGCAGGACATGCAACAGACTCATCTGCTCTATCTATCCAGGGCAAGGTGTCAAAAAGCAAGCTTAAACTGTACTTGAAACTACATGAGATTATAATCTTGCTGATGGACTTTGCAGAAATGAGTCTAGGACGGGACATACATTCTCCCCCGACACACAGCTACTTCTTACAGGTATGTTTAGAAATGCCAGTAATCTGAGTGGTGCTCTACTCATTTCTTCCATCCTTTCCTAATGACCTTTTCCAACACACGATGTTCAAATTTCCTGTGTAACAAAGCAGTAATTTCTTCTTCAGTATGGATAGAGTTTACTCCAGGAAACAGACCTACAAGATAGTTAATACCAGTTCTCATTCTGCATTCAATTTCTTGAATGATCCATCTTTAAAAGAACTGAGTGTTTGAGCTACTTAATAGACCTCTAGCCAAAAGGATAACCCAATTAACTTTCCTTAATCAGTGGCTTGCCCAAAACAAAGCTGCACTGTTGCATTATGACAGATATGACCAATGGATAATGTTCACATTTCACACATACACAGGGTATCTTAAGAAATCATAAATAATTATAAAAAAAAAAAGAAAAAAAAAGAAAAACCCAAAATACCCAAACAGTAACTCGCCCAGAACTGCTGCCCCAACATCACCTAGCCATCCTCCTTCATGTCTTACTAGTGGTTTAAAATGTCACATAATGTTGAACAGCAGGAAGATCAAGAGAAACGAGAATGCATAAGCCATGACCCTCTCATACGAGCCTGAAGTTATAATCAGTCTAGCCAGTTTTGAGGACACATCCCAAAACTTGTAAAGTAGCCACAATTAGTGACTTCAGGGTGGTAGTTCTTTTTTTCCCCCTCAGCAAAAGTCTTAATTCATAGCCACTTTTTGCTGCCTGCCCTTTTACCAGGGCTCCACCAAAAACGATGTTTCTAGCTCAGACCTTGGCCGGGTACTGTGATTCACTGAGGGAAATACCGGCCCTGCGGCTGCAGAGGTTTGTGAGATCAAACTGCCCAGAGGACACATTTCCCAGCACTTTGCAGAATGGGATGCATGGTGCTCCTGGCCTGAGACAGGCTTGCATGTACCACCTTGTGTGTGTGAAGGATGGGGCTGCTGCTCCTGCTGCAGGAGATGGCACCAGCTTCTTCCTCCTAACCCATCACAGGCACCGGAGCTGCATCCACCCAAGACGTGCACAAAAAATGCTATTGCCAGAAGTCCTTTTTTAAGTGACATCAATATCATGTCCCAAGTTCCCGTTCCTTTCTGCTACCCTGTTTCAAAAAGTGTCCCTCTCCTGCCCCCACAGAATTACAGAAACATTGTGGAGCATTTCTGACAAAAGCACAGGCCACATACCTTCAGAAATAAGTTGGGACTGGTCATGCTTTACAATGTAATTATTTTTCACTGGGCAGCAGGGTTTGCAACAGCTCCGAAAAAAAAAAAAAAAAAGGGGGAAAAAAAAAAGCCAAATAAAGAGGTTCTTCACACCCTCATTTCAGCATCACCCATAGACAGGTGCAGGACAACCCCACGGCACCACACCAGCGACCTCAGGATTTAACCCACAGAGCCTGAGGGACACAAGCTCGGCTTGGACTTCTCGTTCCTACTGCCAGATAGAGGAGACAACCTGAGATGTGCCAAGTCTTCACCACACTCTTGGCCCCATCTTGCCTG
Organism: Anser cygnoides; assembly: GCF_040182565.1. Lineage (NCBI taxonomy): Eukaryota > Metazoa > Chordata > Aves > Anseriformes > Anatidae > Anser > Anser cygnoides. Next base: position 74,686,591 of record NC_089874.1, read on the forward strand.
CCGTGGCCACCTGAGGACCTCAGGAGACCAGAAGGCCTCACCCAGCCCTTCCTGGGAGAAGGCTGGCTGGCACAGCAGTGGACATATCAGAGAGACAGCCCCTTAGGGCCAAGGGCAGCTCTTGCAGGTATGTGGCCTGCCTGTTTCCACACAGCCAAACAGAAAACCTGAAATTGCATCTGCATCTGTACAGATTTTCCTGCAAAACACACACACACAAAATACCAAAAACTCACTGAGTGAAAATGCGTATAAGGAGAAAGATCCGATGAGAGCAAAAATAGGTTACACACAAAGTGCTAACATGAACGTACAATTACGGTAAAGAACGAAAAAAAGCGTAAACATTTCCATTAGGTATCACCAGAAGGTAAAAAAATTAGACTCCGAAGCAGCCATAATTTTCTGTAATGGTGGGGTTTTCACAGCCCTCCTATAGCTGGAGTCTGACTGAACATACCTAAAAACCACAAGCTATTTCTGTACAACATACAGCTTCTATTGCTAATTTCAATAGTTATGTGTTTTATAGCTTTAAGAGAATTCTTGTGTCATTTTACAATGTTCGTGGTGCCAGCAGGGCTGCTAGGCTCCAGCCCAGTTATGACTATGCTTCAGTTGTACAAATATATCTTATGAAAGGCACATGTGAAATATATGTAGTAGTCAGTCGAGATTACGTGCTACCAATAAGCCGAACACGATTTCCTGACTTACAGAAACAAACCCACAAAAACTTTCTTTTCTTTCTGAGCCAGCAAGGTAGTCCTGAGCCCCCTTGAATCATTTTCTGCTCAAAACAGATTGCCCTCTAATTAACATAAAAGCAACTGTTGACAAAACAATCAGCAACTTTTTTATTTAAAAAAAAAAAAAAGAGACGTAGTCACACCTCAGAAACTGCTGAAAACACAGCAATTGCAGAAGCTGAAAGAGGCACAACTCCTTGGCACAAGCATTAAGTTTCTGAAGAACTCATGAGTGCCAGAGCCATGCCTTCGCTTCAGGGATGATGGCTTTGCCCCACCAGTCTAAAATACAGCTGTGCTGGTGCAAGCTACACCAATATTACAAGCCCAACATCAGCCCCATGCTTGTGCTATCAGTAAAACACCTCTAACAAAAACTGGCAGACTTCAGAGATTGTCCTAAATTCTAAGTTATGCTGTGTAATGTAGCCAGAGCTCATTTGTATCAATGCCAAAATCCATTATCATCATCATATTTTCAGTATAAAAGCAAAAACTTTTCAGCATTGAGGCTGTTCTGTTGCAGGGGACAGCGAACCTCTCAATGCTTTCCATGAACAACCCTGCCTTGGGAAGCGGTAACCTACCCAGTGCCACAGCACCAGAGCACCGAGGAGAAGCTTGCCTGGGGCTGCCTATCTAAACTGAGAGCTTCCAGGCTTGGCTGATACCACCTCTGACAGCCCCTGAAATTACAGTCAAAACCTCAGAACGAATTCTTATCCCTTATCCTTCCCGCAGAGTGAGGTTCAACACCTGCTCCTTTAGGACATGCTGGGAGCCCTCCCCCTTAAAACAGGGTAGTGGGCAAATACATTCAGCTGTGGAGTGGAGGAATGGAAGGAAAACATCCTCAACTTGAGGTTCCAGCAGCACTGCTAAAAATAAAAGCACGGTGGACACACCAACAACAACCACACACAGCCACCGCTTTGTACAGCATGGGTACCTGCAAGCTCCTCCAGAGCTGAGGGCATCTCAGAGGTCGGGTCTGGGTAAGGCAACCTCCCTAAGTCCCCTCCAAGACTCAACTGCTCCACAACCTCAGTGGAGCCATCCTTGGAGGTGTTCAAGGCCAGGCTGGATGGGGCTTTGAACAACCTGGTCTGACGGGAGGTGTCCCGGCCCATGGCAGGGGCTTGTAAATGGATGGGCTTTAAGGTCCCTCCCAACCCAAACCATTCTGTGATCCACGCTCCTCCTGCAAGGAGGACAGTGACGGCAGCTTGGTGAAACACGATGCATGAGCAGGGCAGGGTGATTTTGCCCTGCATGAGAAAAGGATGGACCTGACTTCTCCATCCACTTCCCCTTCTACCCTGGCACGCACTGCCTGGGAACTTCGGATGCCAAAAAGACAGCTCAAACTTCCCCCTTGTGCCTTTTTTCTGCAAAATTCCTTGTGTTCCTTCTCATCTGCTGATGATTTTCCTCCTTACCTCTTGCCATGCAACCCCTTTTAATGGGAATACATTTCCCACTGAAAACTGAAGCCTGATTCAGCCACCTTTGGAGACAGCACCCTAGCCACTGGTCAAACACAGTAACTGTTTTTTCAGTCTGCTTTGAGCAACACATCCAAATGGCTCTATCGCACACACCCCAAAGATCCATAATAAGAATAAAAATATTAAAAATGTGGATTTCTACAGTTTTTAATACTTTATGTCTGAAGATATGACTCTGTAAATACACAAAAGAGGTTAAGACTCCAACATTGGTCTTTCAAACACCAGAAGTTAGTACAGATCAATCAGCAGCCTGAGATGTTTTTAAATAGTCTCCAAAACCAATTCTCCTCTGTATTTAAAGTGTAACTTCATAATTACTTTAATATCTTCCAGCAAAATTATTTTTATATCTTCCATCAATGAAAGCATTTTGGGAGGTACATTCCAGGGCTGACTCTTCTAGCCTAATTCTTTACTAAAAGCATTCTTTAAGTTTATTTTGTTTTCAACTGACAGAGTTAAAAATCTGGGATAGTGATGTAAATCAAGGCTCCCCTGCAGACAGATACAACAACTTGTCATCCTGTAAGAATAAAAGACAGATAAGAAATAGTAGAGGGAGGAAACTGGACAGCAAGATTCAAAAGTCAAAAAGCTGCGAAGTCGTGTATGACTGGTGTCAGCTGAGCAGCACGAGCTTGGAGGTGCCCCACAACTCAGTTAATGCAGCAAGTACCAACAAGAACACTTTCTCTGCAATGCCCCCGTACATACACTCTAACCAGGTCTTACACAATTGTCTACTTTCGTTCCAGTGAGAACCATAATATAGCACGAGCAGGTTACAATCAGCATCTAGCTATGAAAAAACATGGAGGAAAAAAGAGACGTGCACATATTTTCCTGAAACGCCTTTTAGTTGTTTTTCTGCAAAAGCCAGACTTGAAGACACCCCTGCCTCTAACGTACTGAACAGGGGCACCTTGGTAACACTGAGCAACATCCCCCATAAAGTGTCGAGTTAATTCTCTTTAAGAAAGCATACACCCTTCTCACTTAGCAGCTTTTCTCCCAAAATGTAACGTTATCAGCAGACGTATGTCACTGTCAAGCAAGAGCAGGGCAGATCAGGCCTGATACCTGTCCCTTTCATCCAGTTTCCTCTTCCTTGCATGCACCAGAACACATTTTAACGAGGACAATAATTCTCTCAGATAGGTCAGTAAATATTTTCATAAAGAGCAGCTGCAGGATGTCTGCCTCACACAAATTAAATTAGCCAGCTCACGTCTCGACCCAGCACCTTCAACACAAGTTTTTCTGTGGTAGCTGGGTTAGGCCCATTGCATTTCTGCTATTGTGTATGTTATGTTCTCCATGAGCAATTTCCATATGCTCCAGTGCGAGGAGAGGAAAATGTTTATACTTATGGGTGGGGCTCTGGATGCAGATTAAAGTCAAGGTGCTATATTTACTGATCTTTTAAAGTAATATCAACATGTTGAAAGGGAGCAAGAGTTCTTAAGAAAGATCAAAGTTTGCATGCAGCAACCACACATTACCATAAATATATGCTGAAATACTAACACAGACGGGCAAAATTTACTTGCTTTTTGCCTGAGGCAAGTAATTTTGGCTAATAGGGGAGTCAAAACCATTAACTCTCTTCTTCATCTTTATGTAGGGCATGCTACCATACTTTGTGTCAGAGTGAATGACTCCTTGGATTAATTTTGCAAGGCTCGGCTAATACTACCACATTGCTCATGGCTTGCAAGCTATTGAAAGACGATGGCTACATCCTCTACAGAGAAAAAAATCCATTATTGCTTAACTCAGGCTTCTTGAAAGTTAATCCTGCATTTCTTCCTTCTTATTGCACTTGACAGAACTTTTGTTGTCTGACAAATGAAAAGCTAACAGGCGGCAAGGTGTACGAGCTCCTTTTATTTGTCTAATTACTATTCCGGTAAACACAGCTCTTTTATTTATTTTTATTTTTCTTGTGGGACCATAAACAGCACAGAGAGCACGAGGCAGCTGTTTCACAACGGCAGGGGACAGTTTTGCAGCTTAATCACCATCCCGGCAAACAGATGCCTGGCCTGCACTTAACATTTGGACACTACAACTACTTCAGCAAGGGGTGTGATTAAAATAATCACACAGGAATAATCACTGGAGGTCACAATCGAGTTGCAAGCTACAAGCATGCAGAGGTAGCCGCACTAGTGGCGAACACCTTTTATTCGCAAGGCTGTGCTGGCGCTAGGCAGGCTGTAACGACTCGTTAAAACATTGATGTGCAAAATTCAGCTGGTTTAGCGCAGAAGAGGACCCAAGTTTCCACTTTCGTCGTTTGCCACGAGCAAGCTGCAAAGCGTCTTTGGTGTGCTCTCCTCGCCGGGCACAACGAAGCCGCGCGGACCCACGAGGCAAGCTCCAAGCTCCAGCTCCCTCCAAGTCCTCCTTCCCTGGCGTTTTCCGCCGGCACAGCTCTCCTGTCCCCGGCACCCCTTCCCGAGGAGCAGACCGCCCGAAAGGACGGCCCGCCGTGCCCAGGCACAGAGCCCCCTGCCCACCCCGCGGCACAGCCGGGACCCCACGGCCACCGCCCCGGGTATCCCCCCGGGGCCGTCAGCGGGTCCCACAAAGCGACCCCACAGCAGGAGAGGAGGAGGAGAGGAGGAAGAGCCCGGCGCCCCGCGCTCACCTCCGCCAAGAAGTTGTCCATGGCGGCCCCTCGGCCCGCCCGCGGGTGCGCAGCGCCGGGCCCCAGCCGCGCACCATGTGCCCCGGCCCGGCTCGGCTCGGCTCGGCTCGGCTCGGCCCGGCCCGGCACCACCGAGCCGCCTCTGCCTCAGCCCCGGCCTCCGCGCCGCTCCATCGCGCCCCGGCCCGGCGGCAGCCCGCAGCCTTTGTCCGCCCGCCCCCTCGGCAGCGGGGGAGGAGGAGGAGGAGGAGGAGGAGGAGGAGGAGGAGGAGGAGGAGGAAGCAGGCTCCCGCCGCACTCTCCTGCCCCGCTCCCGGCCCGGCTGGAGCAGAGGCGGAGCCGGGACCGGCCGCGCCCCCGTCCGCGTCCCCATCCCCACCGCGAGGTGCTGGCTCCCGAGGAGCGTGCCCCCCGCCGCCCCCCTAAAACAGGGGGCCGTGCAGAAAGCCGTCGTCGTCGAGCAGAAGTGGCTGGCAGCGCTCGGTCGCCGTTGAGGAGCGTGTACCTGCGGGCTTCCCTCGGGGCAGGGCGCTCCTGGCGGAGCTTGCGGCCGGGGGGTGCACGGGGCTCGGCTCTGCGAGCTTTGCGCTCGCCTGCCTTCCTGCGGGGCAGATGCACGATGCTCGCGCGGTGGAAGCGTTTATTTGTGTTTACAGGAAGAGCTGTGCGGAACAATAAGTTCCAGCCGTGAAGAAAGTCAAGGCAGAGCTGCCTTTTGTTCTCGGGCAGGTCCTAGCACTGCTTTGGGAGCTGGAGCGTGTGAGTAGCGATACAGGAGACCTGGACATCAGAAGTAATCACGAGCCTGCGACTCATCTTTTTAAAATGTCACAGCCGCCAACAAGCACTGCTAAAAAGTCGAGTTTAAAGGAACAGAGAGTACACCAGGGAAAAGATTCATCTTTGTTTCCACCCCAGCCATGGGACACCCCGCAGCCCCCTAGGCTGGGTCACACTTATTGCCAGTCACCCTCTTTTCTCTCCCCCTAAGTATACAGTGCGTGCCTTCCTACAGCTGCTCCAGACCTCGAGGTTTGCATAGGATTGCACATGAATTCACCATCTACGCAGTACCAACTCTGTGAAGTTAGCCTAAGTAGTTGTTCCGCTGTAGATAATATAGTGTAAATCCCTATGTGGAAGCTCTGCAACTCTCTTCCAAACTACCGCACTCCCAACGTTACTCCAGGGGAATAGTTTTTTTCCGTGATTGCTACACCAGAAAGCTTCCCCACTCAGACAAGTCCTAATTTGGGGAGGGCTGAGTCAGATCAGGAGTATTTATTTTGTTAAGTTACTTTGACTTCTCATTGAGTACTTTGTTTGACACCACGTTATTGGAATGTAACGCGCATGTCTGACTACCGTGTTGCACATACTAAGGTCTATAAAGAACAACAACACAGAAATTCCAGAGAATTTTGAATCTATCATCCAATAAGAGCAGCCTGTGTTTTTTTAAATGAGTATTGCAGTAAATTACAAGAAACCATTACCAATAGAATAGGACCAGATTTTTGCAGCCTAAAAATATATCACAGAAAGAATGAGTATTCTCTTGTGGCGTGAATGTATTACAAAATACTGTAAAACTCTTAAAACTTTTCTTATAGCAATTGTGAAGAGGATTGAACAGGAAGGGTCTTGGAAGAGGGATTTGGGGAGCAGAAGGGAAGGGGACAAGCAGTTTACACTGTCGCTCCACCAAGCTACTTCCTTTCTTATTCTTTGTATCCGTCCTGCTCACAGTTTGTAAGTGCTAGCATCTGTGTTTCATAGGAAAGGAAGGGGTTTTGAAACACAGCATTTCTTTTTCTAGCGCTGAAAATGACCCCAAACTGGTTTCTTACTCATTTTATGCAACTGTTTTGGAATTTGGAAAACCCCACAGATACGCTGTACAAAACTCCATACATCTATGAACATCTGGGGATTTGGCCGTTCCGCACTGCTCCAATTTTCATTTAATCGGTAGAAATTCCTTCACTGATTGTGTGCCTAAGGTAAATTACTTCCTTTTGAAGCTGCTCACATGCATTGGGGCTCAGTTTTCAGCCAGCGAGGACCAGGAAGGGACAGAGGGCTCAGCTCTACCGCCCTGGTGAGACACCTCCTTGCTGGCCGTGAAGGTCTCTTCACTTCACACTGGTGGTCAGTTGTGGGGTGGCTGCTCACCGGGCCCTAACCCCCAGTGTCCCCTTGGCTCCATGCAGTACAATTTCATCATTTGCTGGGCCAGCTTTACTCTCAGCCAGTCTACCAGCCTGGTGCAGTACTCCTCACTTAAATTCACTGTCCTACATGGATCAGCTTGCATCTTTGCTCAGCTTTTCTGACCATTTTTCTCTCTACTAATAGTTGCTGAAATCCCCATATTTGATCAAAATGTCCTACAAAAGACAGACATCTCCTTCTCTCATAGCTCTCATGCAATCCTAGCAGCTACAATTTTTGTAAGACCCTAAACTTTTAGAAGAGATTTCAACCACTCCTATCTCTATCAACTCGTGGAAATCTCCCATAACATGCAGCTCTCTTGGTTTCTGCTCTGGGGGCAAAACCAAAGTATTGACTGCAGCTCAGTTACCTATAAATCATAGGCTTCACCTGAGCCGTGTTTCTTCACAGGGAATTTCCACAAACCAAATTTGTAGGACCTTTTTAAAAAGATTTATTGTACCTGCATTTATTATAAAGTTCATAGACATAATTACGTCCCAGCAAGCCCTTAACTCATTCACTACTTCAAGCATGCTTGCTCAAATTCCAGACATCCATTTCTCACAGTAACTTTTCCCCCTGTTCTCATCTATGCTAGCTGCCATGGCATTTCAAGGGCTGGTGGCTCCCTGGGTCTGGGCGTGAGGAGCGTGGGGTGTCCCTGGGTGGGCCAGCCAGGATCCGCAGGCAGGGCCCCTCCCAATGGCCCACGAGGAGCAGGGCACCGGGGCAGCCCCAGCCCTGGGGACTGGGCACCTCCATGGGACCAGGTCAAGGCCAGGCCCGGCGAGTGGGCCCAGCTGGGCAGGGGCCATGGCTGAGCAGGGCTGGGCTGGGGGGAGCTGGAGCCTGGCCCTGCTGCAGCCTCAATGGGGCAAGGGCTGGCAGCCCTGGGGCTGCCATAGGGCCTGGGGATGGTGGCGCACTCAGGGCCATGACAGTAACTGTATATGCGACCAAATAGGTTGTTCTGTTGCAAGCCCAGCATCTTTATCGTGTCTTACAGTCCACGATGACCATTTCTGTGCATTTGACAAGTCCCGCTCCCTGTTCCATAAGCACTCATTCAGTTGCCCCAACCATAACACAAAGTCAGCTTCATACCAAAAAGCTTTTTAACCCCTTATAACCTTTTTTTTTTTTTTAGAAAGTCTGATGAATTTTCTTTGCATGCATGTGATGGTTTGTTCTTGCCTGGCATACCTTATTTTTACAGTTGCCATTTTTCCGCAGTGTTATCACTGAAGTGAGCAGATATTAGCTTTTTCATGCCTGACAGGGTTATTGCACAAAAGCTTTCCCTCTGAATCACACTCTTGAGGAGCTTGCCTTTCCCTACAGGCTAGGCTGGAAGCAGGTTATCTACCTCACCCTGCAGCACTGCCCCCCTTCTGGGGGACATGCAGATTGTTTTCAGTCAAAGAATTAAATGGTGATTCAGTTAATTCAGTCTTGTTAATTAAAACAAACCTAAATTAAAGTTTTCTTCTCACCAGAGAGAGGCAGTGCATTTCTTTGCTCCCAGGTCAAGGCCTCATTTCATCCAGTACTATCTCCAAAATGTGCTCTCAGATTTTTCCCCTTAGGGTCTTTGTTTGTGGCATGCTCAGAGTGGCTTTGCATCTGATCTGTATTCTGGTACAAATTCCTGTTTCTTTAAACTTATTCCAAAAAAGGACTTTAATTACTATTTACATTTATTCTCTGGGGCTGCTATTGCCCTCGTGAGCTGCAGTTGAGTTTCAGCTAACTCACTTATGGTGTACAATATGTTTGGCATTGACATTATCCAACAAAATCTCAAAGTTCAAGGGCAAGGCGTTATTGGAGAAGCCAATGCTTCTGTAGTGGCCGACAACGTATATGCAGGCAGCTAGCACAGAGCACAGTTTGCTACCCCACAGCTCTCAAAGTATACAGTGAAATAAAAAATTGCTCCAGCCAAAATTGTCATGATCTGTGCAGAGCAAAAAAAAAAAAAACAAAACCCTTGCATTCTTGTCCATCAGAACTCCTTCACAAACATGTGCTTAGGTTTTAAAGCCAGTCCCAGGCCCTGGTCCTGGTTTCCAAAATGATAAATAGCTTCTCTTCAAATGAATGCCCAACAACTGGACCAGATAGCCTTCATCTTTTTCTGCATCTTGTTTGTAGTAAGCCAGCTCTCTCCTTGCGCTGTTCTGGGAGCTAAGGATCTGCCTCACAGTTGTGAACTCCATTAGATGCCAGCTACTTTAGCATTAGGTCCTGTTATGCGTAACTACATCTTGCCAGGATGAGCCTAGCCCTTGAGTGTGACAAGAAATGGATCAAATCAATTATTCATGCTCACATATGAACTTTAGTTATTAACCTCTAGGAGTAATAAATAAATAAAAAGTGAAGAGCTGGCGGATTTTTGTAATAGATTCATTTATAGCTACTGTAACAGTAAGAAATTTCAACATTTTCTTTTTGTGTAAACAAGCTTCCAACAGGAATGAAGAAAAAAAGCTGGGAGACATTTTCCTGGCTTCTTCAACCTCCCTCCCTCTTTTGGATCATAACAGCTTCTTCCATCACTTTGACATCTTTACACCCTAATTCCCCTAGCTGTAGTTTCAGTGCAAGTACTTTGGGGGAGTTATGGATGAGAAAAAAAAATAGCAACTGTAGAAATGTCCCACAACAATCACAGGCACCATGGATGCAGTACCTTCTGTGCTGCTGGGCTGACCACATATCCAAAACTACAGGCTCATTCCCTGTTTGGGATACAGAAATCCAAAACTGTTTTCATGGAGCTGGACTTCCATATGACAACACATTTAACCCTGACAGCATGGGGTCTAGCAAAGGGCATTAAGTACATGTAATCCTCACAATGATTTTATTTCTTTCTTTCTCTCTCTCTCTCTTTCTTTCATTCTCTCTCTCTTTCTTTCTTTCTCTCTTTCTTTTCTCTCTTTCTATACTTTTTTTTTTTTTTTTTAAATACAATTTATGACCATCTCTACCTGGGAGGTTCTGAGTTTTACTTTCCACATAATGAAGTAGCTTCTGTTGCAAGACTTTAAGATACAACTTCACAGAATCCAACCTTTTTTTTTCCCAGTGGCATAGAGCCACGTCTTGGTTTAACAGGTGATAACACACATAGCAAGATAGACAGCTTTCTAGCTCCCCATATTTTCACCTGTTTCCTGAATTCTACTCAGCCCCCAGGTGTTGCCTTTTCAGAGCCTTCCTCTCACCTGCTTTTGATACTTAGCCTGCCACTCCACTCAGTCCTTCACCTGATGAGATGACCTGATTCCTTCTGGGCCCGTCAGGTAACATTACCATTCTTAGTGGCTGGCTATTCCCTGCATTCAGCTTCTGTCCCCCTTGGCTGTCTTAGCCTCATGGACCCTTCATCTCATTTAAGATCACAGCTGCATTTCTTCCTTACCAGCATCTCTTAACTCAACTTTTCTCTTATAATCTTTCTTGTAGCCTATTGATTTTAACACAACTCTGTGTATTGGCTTGGAAAACAGTTTTTACAGAAGATGCCAGCAGAGAAAGCTGTATTGTACAAGTGCATTGGTTTATCCCATAAAAAATATCTGACGGGAGAAAAACAGAGGAGTGACAGACAAAAGCTATCAAAAAGGTTAGAATCATCTAAGGGATAAAGACAGTGGGAAAGCATAAGGAAAAGGGTAAAAAGAAATCGAAGTTTTTCTTATCTCCTTCTGAATCAGCTTGTGAATATATTTCTTCCTTGCCTTCTCCCAGAAAGCCTCTTTAAAGCTGTGTTTTAAAGGCAACTTATAATTCAATCCCCTCAGTCACAGCTTATGCACGTGTTCATTTATCAAGTAGTTAGACCTGCATGAAATATTGCCACCACTGTCTGAAGGTTACCATCACCAGAGCAGAGCCCAGTGATGGGACATACGAGGGCACCTTCTGCTGTTTCAGTGCCACGCAAGCCAGGCTGCTTCAAAACACTTCCTACAGCAATTTAAACTAGGTCATCCTCATTTCTACTGAGGCAAACAAGGAACACCCACACTTTCCTTGTCGCTGGCAGTGTAATGAAAGGAAAAATCTTCAGTAAAAAGGCAGCAAACTACATCAAGGGCCAATCATCTCTTACACCACTGCAGCTGTTCAGTCAGCAAATACAAGTCTGAGGCTTCCTTTGCACTTGTGTTGTCAGGCTAGTTTAAACAATGTCCATGCTCTATCCCCACCATTTATCACTCCCTCAGCTGTAATACATGCAAAGGGTAAGCCTACCTTAGCACTGTAGCTCGGCACCAGGTCTCTCCCATTTCTCACGCTTTGGTTCGCACTGGGGAGCAGTCCCAGAGCTTGCAAGTAAGCTAAAAACTAAGCTCCAGAAACTCTCTCACCAACTAAAGGGTGTTCAGGACATAGGGCTGGATTAGAGCTAGTCTGAAACGCAGCCTCTTGGAATGCATTTAAGATAGACAATGGGTCCTCAGCATGATGTTTCACTCTATGGATACGCTACTATTCCTTGGCGTTATTTGCTTGTATAGTGTGGCTGTTGTGCCACCATGGGTCACTGCAGCAAATGGGATGGGGGAACTGATCCAAGCATTTTATTTTGGCTTGGGTTTGGTTTTTGACTTTGTTTTCTTAGAAGAGCCTTGACAGAAAAAAAGGTTTGATTCTGACCAATTCCCCGAGCAGGTTCAGATAAATACCTCACAAACAAATTTTGTTGCAACAGGGGGACGTATAAAGACAAGGGCACTCTGCATTGCTGTTAGCATTTATTCCCCATACCAGATCACAGCTTCAAAGAACCAGGAGGAACAGCCTTCATAGTCCCTTGTGCTTCAGGGAAAGTTTATGCCTTTCAAATATTTAGATATTATCAGCCTGCAGGATAATTAATACTGTCCATCAGCATTCTTCTGTTAGAAGTTTCTTTCCATGCATCTGCCACAGTAAGTAAAATACTTCCCCTTGACCCTACATTCCTTCCTGCATTTGAAATCGAGAAATCACATTATAGCACAATAGAAAACAATATTCATTTTAAAGCAGACAGAGTTTCCCACAAACCCTGAGAGTGCTTAAATGACAACCACACCGTCTTACTAAGACACATAGAATGCTGCAAATCTGCACATCCTAGAGGAGGATGCTCTCATGAAGCATGTTAAAAGCTACATTTAATAATGCAAAAATGAAATTTCATCATTGTATCATTTCATAAACACCTTTGTAACTTAATAAACCTTACTTTTTTCCCGTCAAAACTTTTTTTTTTTTTGTAATTACATTGATGTGATACTTTCTATTTTGATAGTTTAAATTTTTGCCCAAATACATTTATTTTGCTCTAGTATCTTACTCATGAACAATTTTAGGAAGAGTTAGGTCTTGGTGGAATTATAACTTTATAGGTTTTCTTATTTACTGGACACATTCAAGTGAATAAACCTGCAATTTCTTTAGTACAAACAAAAGCAAAAGCAAAATTTCTGGCCTACATCAGCTTGCTGTCCCAGAATAGAATCAAAGGCTGTTGAGGTAGTTTGTGTCCCTACTTAGAAACAGGAAAGCCTTTGTTTTGTGTACACAGATACTATACAATTCAACTTGAGATGTTAGAGGAAGCTAGGGAAGCAAGCACAATGCTAGTTACGTTCTTGGCATGCAGTCTGTCTGTAGCAATATTTGATGTTTGTGTTTACTTGCAACATATGACAATTAATAGACTGAAAAGACATTATATTGATGTTTAGTTCCAGGCATATCTTCTGTTTCCCTTGATCCTTATCCCAATTGCTCTACTGTATACCATTCCCCTAACATCCATAAAACTGTAGCAATGCTCATTCTTTTCTTACTCAGTGAATTACAGGATTTGCACAGGATGCAGCAGTAATCTGTAAATAGAAAATAAAGCACAGAACAATTCCATAAATACTATTGTTAACATTTGAGTAACAAACAGGGTTGCAAGATCGGTATTTTTCAAAAATCATAGAGTTACCAATTACCTTTGGAAAAGACCTCCAAAATCATCTGGTCCAGCCGTCCCCCTACCACCAATATCACCCACTAAACCATGGGATAGTATTGAGCCTCTTAATTCCAACATGCTTTCAGAAGGGAATTTGGGAAATAACTTGCATTTAGAACTCTGCAAATTCTTTCTCAAAGCAGTTGACACCTGTGGTGACACACAGCCCGAACTACCAGAACCTCATGGTTTTTCTGCCCAGTTGCTGGAAATAGGTGGAATTCTAGTTACAGTGGAATTTAGTGACTAATGACCTCGTTTTCTCTTTTCTTTTTCTAACCACTTCAGATTTCCACAAGTGGAAAGTTTCTTTGTGTTTGTAGGCAGAAGTTTGAATACAACAATGTGGTATATGTGGGTTTTGTGCTTCATTTATTATATCAGTAATTTTTTCCTTTAGAAAACTCCTGAATCTTTACAAGAGGTTTTTACTCAAAAGCTTCCCAAAGTCTTCTAGAAACTGTAACACAGCTTATTACTTCTATATTCAGCACAAATTCTACTTTAAGTCTAAAAACTCCAAAAACGAATGGAAACTTCTTCCTTGGAGGAAGCAAAGGCCGACATACTCGTGAAAATCCCAGCAGAATCAAGCGAGATGGAGGGAAATCATCTAAAGCAAAATCTGGCAGAATAATACGCTGAGGGTGAGCAGGATGATGGTGTTGCTCCTAGACAGAGTTACCAGAGTAAAAACTGCAGGACGTCAAGCCCTTGCTCAGTGCATAGGCAAAGAACTGCAGCTACTGCTCATGTAGGGAGCAGTAGCCTAGCAGCACCACTCTGCCTTGGCAGACAGGGGCAGCCCATCTTTGAAGTCTCATCTAGTCTAAATTATGAGGTCGAAGTTGGCTAACACAGCAGAAATCTTCAGTTTCATTTCTGACTGACAGCAAACCTGGAGGATTTTTTTTGTCTGTGCCAAAAAGAAAAATGCATGGTTGAATTCAGAGCAGCCTTTGCTGATAACTGAGAAAAATAAACTTTACAAGTTGAAAATGGGTAGACAGTTCAGCTTTGAAGGTTAAGTTAGCGAATCAACTTTTGTCTAGATTTTAGCTAGAAGTGATGGGAGAAAGTTTCCTCTTATTTTCAGAAAAAATAGGTGAATCCATTCTCGGTAAAAAGCTAGCATAAAAACAAAAATCAAAAGACTACGCTGACCGTTGGTAAGAACAAAATGTGTGCTAAATTAGGTTTGTGTGTTTTGTCTTTCCTGTTATTAATAGCATCCTCAGAGGATACTGACTCACTCGATGACTGAAGTACTTGTGGTTTGGGACCCATTCTGTGCCAATAATCCTGGAACCAGGGAAGTTCTCTTTTCTTTACAAAAAGAAGCTTCCAGGCCAAGTTGCCATTTGTTACAACACCAAGAAGCGTGGACAGCAAAGCTCTCAAGCTGGAACTCTGTAAAGCAGACCGAGTTAACATCTCATGAAGTTATCCAGCCTGTCAGAGATTTTCTGACAGGGAACAACCAGGGGCTCAGCAGCCCTTAAACACTCCCCTGTTCACACCCAGTCAGGCCAAGGACTGGCTTTGCAAGTCATCGCTTCACCCTGCGAGGGTAACAGGGGATTTGCCAGCCACGGATGCAGACAAACCTCATCTAAACATGAAAGAGGTGCAGAGCCAAGGAGCCACTCTGGGAAATTTGTTTACAATGAACTAGCCTGCTTTCAGATTCTTTCTCTGACGTAAATTCCTGTTATTTCTCTTGCACTACATTTACACACTTGCCATTATTTTTGTTTTGTTCCCGGGAAGAGATACATTAAAGGGCTGAACATCTCATGCTCAGTGTTGTGTTTATACTTGAGCTTTTTAGCTTGATTAGAAATTCAACTTTTCCTACTACTCATGTGGCAGAATTACTGTTCTGAAAGCACCTGCCCTTAGGGAACAGAGATAAATAATTCAAACTACTGAAAGTCACCTTCTCCTTCCACTGTGCTTGGTGTTTACTGGGACCTTCTAGCAGCCAGAATGATCCTAACATTTCCACTGTGTGACACTGGCACTGCTGCAATGGGACAGCATTTGTAAGGCCTCTTCTGCCTTCATGCTGCACTAAATACCTGGCACATGGGAATGGTAAGGATTCTCCTCATCAGAGTACTTCAGTCAGGATTGTCATTTTATGTTTTCCCAGTACTTGGCCTGACCTCAGCAAGTTGGTGATCCAGCTTTAAAGTCAAAATCAATCCTATACAAGAAGTATATATTTTTAGTTTTATACATTGCCATGTAGCAACATTTAATCATTCTTTAATAGTCTAAGTGATTTGAAAAGGACACAAGTCGAAGTAACTATAAAAAAACAAAAAGTTGCAATATTTAAATGTAGTATGTTAATAGTTTGCAAATAGTTGAGCAGATTAGTTATGCATGCAGTAAAGAAAAATGCCCTCAAGATGCTCACAAGCTAGGAACCTGGGCAAGCACTCTTAGGGTTTTCTTCTAATTCCTCCCATATTCACCTCTACCTGTTTGTTATTGCTGCTCATAGGTATCCTTGATTTCCAAACCACTGCCATGTAAGTGCATCTTCTGGAACCGGCTGGAGCTTTTGTTAAATCAGGGAGTCCTGTGCACGTGCAACAATGGGCGATCAGAGCAGGGGTTTACAGGCACACACTTCACATTACACATCTGGTTTGGCATGATCTTTCAGGTGCATCAAGTGAGTTTGTGCTTCACTGAACTTGGATCGGGTGACAGTAACCTTGCCTAAGGTGTCCCTTAAAACACCTAACTACTGTTTAGTAATAAAACCCAGGAACCTGAAGTGATGTATGAGCAATCTAAAATGTTAATTTTCAAATCCTTTGTGTTATAAGCACATAAAGTAGATAACACTCTATGAAATACACCTAATGCTATTCTTATCTAATTGGAAATTACTCCTGCAATCTAATTAGAAATGTGCAAAGATTTACAGCTGTGTAAATGAGGGACAAATTAAGTTCAAACAGCTAGACTGCATACTGAACAGCCATGAATTAGGAAAGTATCTCCAATTTCAGCAAAGAAACTGCTGCTCAAGTCTCAGTCTGCAACTGCTTGTTAGTACACTGCTTCATGGATATGGCAAATCTTTTCACTTCTGCTCAAACCATGCCCTTTTTCTGCATGGCAGCTTGGAGCTTCTTCCCCCGAAGAGGAAGGTTTTGAGCTGCACTCTGGGATCCTGTGGGTTATTCTGGTATTCTTCTGCACATATTCTAGCTCTGCGAGCTGCTCCCTAACCTGTGCAATGTAACAGTGCAGATCCACTGCAAAGTGCAGTGCTATGCTGACACAGCAAGGGATTGGATTAGTCTGTAAAAGCATAAATTCAACGTAAGACTTCCCAGTTTGTACAGATTGAGAGGGTTTTGTACTTAATAAGGCCTCTACTGCTTTAAAACTCTCAGTCAGAATGGGTTTCTTTTTGGTTTTGGGGGAATGGGAGATTTTGTTTTCAGAGTGACCTTAAATTACCCCGACCATACAATGGATGGCATGATCAGGACACTCGCACTGACCACTTCTTCCTCTGTAGTCCTCCCCCAGAATCTTTTGTCCAAACTACATCAGATCCATTCATGAGGTTTCCTTCTTCCAGTCTTACACTATTCCTAAAAAATTCACAAAGGCAGAATTGATATCCCAAAAAATAATGCCAGCAGGAAACAGAATGGAGACTAAAGCATTCTCATCTTGAGAAACAGGCCAACAAAGGGATTATTGTCTTCATTTTGTAAAAGTTTATTGTCAAATTGCTTTGACCTCAACATTAGACTTATCTATATGTTGCTCTGTAGCAAAATTTGAAATGCTGACAGAACAGCATCAGTGCTCACAATACAGAAATCTCATGAGACCTTTTGCAGTTGGTCTTTATGCTCACCATGATAAAACAGCAGCCAAAAAGGGCACATTATGTCTAATTACCCTGACTTAAACTTGGACGTCATGCAATGAAGAAATACAAATCTGCAAACTTTTTCTTAACTCAACTGCTTGCAGTACTCAGCTTCTCAGATCTTTCAAAATAATGCATTTATGAGGCATTTTCACTTAACAAGGTGCAATCCAGCTCCCATATATAATCCAGTTTTTCCTTGGAAATCTGCCACGAAGGGTCAGCACTGAATATTCCTGATAGTAGCACATATGTACACATGTAGCTTGTGAAGCGGCTGGTATATCTTAAGAGAGCTGTGCTTTGTCAGGAACACCACAGTCTACAGTGAAGGTAGTAAGAGTGAGCTGTGCGGCCATGAATAGGTGACCCAAGTAGTGACAGTCAAACACCATTAGATTTTTACTATATGGTAAGTACAGACCTTATATAAAATCAGCAGATGGTCTCTGTTTCTACTAAACTAGGGTGAAATGAAGAAAATGCTGCCAATACAGAAGTTCTGAAACAGCCCTTAAGCATTTGCATCACAAAACTGGTGCCACCATACTTAGCACTAATGACCCAAGAGTCCAAGTCATTCTGAAGGCAAATTATGCTTTAAAAGATCTCTCATAATCAATGACTTTAGGTAATTTAGTTATCCAGTGAGGGAAAATGTGCACTTCAGAGCTGATTCCTGGGCTGAAACTTATGCAACAAAAATGGAGAACAACACAGACCTAGTTTTCTTTCATTTACACCCTTTTATATGGTAAGTCTGTTCAGCTGAAGAAATCATAAAAATAATGGACAGAGGCAAACAAGATTCAATTTATTAAAGATCAAAACTGAGATTAGAAGAAATACCACTGCATAGAAAAGCTACAAGATGAACTTCATATAAAACTGTGTGGTAGTTAATAATCTTGCAGCATATTTAATGCCAGAGTCCTGGGGGACAGGGCAGAATGAACATAGTTCTTTACACAGGACAGCATGACAGATAAGCTATCAGATTTTCATTACAGAGCAGAGCTTTTTTCATTTGTACTGGATTTATTATAGTAGTTATTAAGGTCAATAAAGCAGACTGTTGACTCCAGGGAAGATGACAAGGGATGCAGCAAACAAGCTGTTATTGATTTGGCTCAGGGACAACAAAATACTCACTGACCCATTCCAAGAACAGTTATTTACTGCTTTTACTTATTGCTAGATGACATCTAGGATGACAGATATCCTTTATGTTTGTTAAATATAAATATTCTACTTTGCTGGAATTAATACTTATGAGATGCTTCAAAATCTCATGACATACAGATGAGATACAACAATTTGTGCAATGAGATGCACAGATATAGACCTGCAAAATATTAAGTATCTTGATTAGCACAGAATGTTCTCTTAATAAATGACAGTCACAGTCAAAGGAATATACTGGACATGTATGTTTACATGTGTATCTCATATCTAAATACAAGTTTTCATTTTCCCCATATATTATGAAAAGTAATGGATGTCAGTTTCTCGTCGAATTATAAACAATTTCAAAGTCTTTATTTTAAATTTTGAACAGTGCTGTTATAGTTTATGGTATCACTGAAAGCTCTTGACAGATTTATGTTATGAATGAAATACAACCAGCTGTGAAATATAGGGTTGTAGTTCTATCAAAAGATTCAGGTAATGTCATAAGCCACAGGAATCTGATTCATGAGAATCCCAATGGAATTACAGATCTGAAACTTCTACCTTACTTGCATTTTTACATACAGGCTATATGTGATGAAATATTAATACATTTACACCTCCTTGCCCAGATTCTTCTCTCTCAACTCATCCTGCCTCATCATTCCCTCCTTTTCATGTTTTTTCACATCCCCTCATACTGGCAATTTTGCTTTGAGTGGCAACTATAATCTGTAAACTATAAGTGCTGTTGAGCAGCACTTTTAAGGTTTATGAGTCCTAATCTTTTTCTATTCTATTTTGAAGTGTCCCTTGCAGAAAAGTCAGCAAAAGCAAACATGGGACAAGTCACGATACACACAAGTTTACAGGCTAGTGAACTGGCTTAACCCGTCAGTGAAAGAGGCTGTGCTAACCTCCTGGGTGGAGAAATAGTATATCTCAGGTATGGTATATGTCCTGTCCTGCCACTTCTTTTTATACAGATGCAGATTCCTAGGAGGCACTGACAGTCTCTCCCACTTTGGTTACTGCACCCTGGGACAGAAGATTCCTGCCTTCTACAAAGGGCGAAACAAGCCAGGTCATTCATAAATTTATAAATTTTTTAATGATCCATTTTACATTTTCCTGCCCAATTTGAACTGCATGGCAAGGTACAAGAGGGATTATTTCTTCTCAGCATGTATCTATCAGAATAAGTCTTGCAGGTTATGTGCATGCTGATGGTTGCATTATCATACAGCCCACCCATGACTCTGTAAATTGCATTTTACAACTGCAGTCACGTGGTTCCTTATATTTCCCACATAGAAGGAAAATATATTTCATATACTTTTCGTTTCTGTAAAGTCTGGGAACCTGGCAGCCAAGTGGAAGGACCACTGCTGGTTACGTGTCACCAGCCAGTCCTCTGGCAGCTGCAGCCCAGTGCCAGCAAGTCATCAGTGCTCCAGGACTCCTACTGCTAGCCAGCGAAACAGTCTCAAAACACAAAGCACCCTGCATGTCTTGTCAGTATGACTCAGACATATCACTTAACACCCTCCCACAATTTAATGAAATGTCAACAAATAAAATTATACAGTTTAGATAGTTTACACCTGGATGAGCTACTCCTCAGCTCGTCTTCCCCAATGCTCACAATTTAAAATCTGTGTAGGTTTCTGAATATGTTGCAGATTTCCATATTGACAAGGCTAAGTAAATCTAATAGCCTTCTAACCCTTCAAGGGTTAAGTAAATTCAATACCTACCAATGAAACCCCCAAATCCAGACCTACAAAAATCCAGGACTTCTAGAATTTGGCACTTGAAAACCAATTATCCAGGTGCAGAAATATGACAGCTGTGTATGATCATAGCCAAGGAGCAAATTAAAATTGCTCTTGAAATTCCCTTGCAATTAGTTCAGGGACACTGCACATCATCAAAGTCTGTGCTCACAAGTCCGGGATTTCGCAAAGTGAAATGAAAGCTTATGACACTAGCTGTGTTTCAGTGTGATTAGCAGCGATTAAACAGCAGAGAAAGTCTGTGCAGACTAGATCTTGGGTCCCATTTTGAAATCTGATGTGGAAAAGCATTTCAAAGGACATGCAGGCCACCATTTTAAGGTGGAAGCTACATCCATCCAATTTTCAACTGTAACCTTTCCTAGAAAGCACTTATTCAGACTGTAAACGTCCACAGAATAAACAGCTTGTTGGACATACTACCTGAGCCAAAGTAGATTAACACAGCTCAGACAATTTCACCGTACTGATAGTATTCTATTTTAGGAGAAAGAACACAAACTGGCATAAGAAAGGAACCTAATCTCAGTGAATTATTTCCTCTAGGGTGTGGTTGGTCAGAAGAAAATAAATCAAGACCACATTCATTTTTAATCTTTGATTTTTCAGAGTAAACATACATTCAGTTTTAAGCACTTTTTTTTTTTTTTTCCCTCAAGATTCAGGTTTTCAGAAAGGATTTCCTTGACGTATATTATACAAAACCTAAACTAACTTACCGGTAAAATAACCAACTAAAATCAAATCATTTAATGCAAAACTAAAGCTCCTACCAAGATGGCCATGTGCTACACGGACTGTATTTTTTTTTTGACTATAATACTAACCCTATTTCTCCAAGAGAAGAAATTGAAAAAAATATGTGGAAACCATATCTATCAAAAAGCACTGCTCACTGGCATAGACAAGGCAAAACCACCATCCCCTAAATGACCATTGTGTCAGGAGAGCGTGTTAAACAAAAATAATGGTAACCTTTTAAAATGTTAATGTCGGAAAAAATCTGACAGCCATCTTCCCACACGCCGTCTTGTATTTCAAGCATTGTAAAGATGTGTAAAATATATACAAATAACAAATACGATCCCTAGATCATGAAAGTCTGGAATGAAAGCTAATTAAGTTGTGTGCAGCTCATAACACTGTTTTCTATGACACTGCAGAATTTTATGCCCATATTTACTGTTATACGTTGTTCATAATATCATCTTCAACATGTCAAATTTAGCATAACGCATGCATTTGTATTAGGATCAGAGAGCTATTGTGCTTCATAACCCTAAGAGTGAATTAGTATCTCCAGGATGAAGTATTCCTATGTGATGTGGGATGTGGAGACCTGAATTCTGCTCCCGATTTTGCCAATGATTTTCCTCTTGACCTTGGACAACTCACTAAGAAGGTATCCTGGTTTACTGCCAAACATACTTGAATCCCACGGGATTTACTAAGATGTGTGAGAGGATTAGGCTTTCAGTGCCGTGTCCCTGTATCCATTGTTGGGTCCTCAGAGTAAAGATTACCTTGTTTGTAAAGGCATCCCTAAGAAATGTATAAGAGCTAGAAATTTTACCTGATCCTTTTTCTTTCAACTCGTCCTAAGCAAAGACAGGGAAAAACAACTTCATTTACTGACAGGCCCCGATTCTTTTCTGAACCTTCTTGATAGAACGAACAAGACTCCCAGAACAGCTGCTTTCTGCTGCGCTGACTCCTCAGCCACTGTAAGAAAAGCTGGGAAGCTGTTGCATGGAAAAAGTGGGAGAAAATTATCTTTGGGACCTGTGGCAGGACCTTTCACTTCAGGATATAGCTCTGTTTGCAGTTTTAAAGTTCTGAAGCTTATGTACATACAGATGCAGTATCAAAATGAACAAACAACAAGTTTGCAGAGCTGAGCACGGAACGGACAGGAAATGCCTGAAGGTAACCCAGGCAACCTTAATTTTCTCCATTTGTGCAGTCTTTAATTTTGTCATCACACAGTAAAGGCTCTCCTTCAGCAGAATTCTCTGCCAGATGTTTATAGCAGCACCAGCAACTGCCAGGTTTAAGGTATCTCAGAGGTCTGTGGTGGAAAAATAACAAAAAATAGTGCTGAAGCGTACATGGAAGTTTACTGATATTTGAGTTCCTACAAGAACCCCATAGTTCCTGTGCATGCAATTTTCACTTGTAATACAGAGGAAAAACTGAGGGAGAGGGAGCACAGAAAAAAAATAACATGAACAATCCATCTTATATACAAATGACACTTCTAGGATGTTGGCATGAGTTTATCCAACTCCTCAATACATTTAAAAAGCAGGCAAATTGCTACAAGCCCTCTCCTGACCACTACCAAACTCTGTCTGTCAAGGTTTCGTAGCCATCAAGTTTATTCTTCAAACAAGATTCAGCTCACTTTACCAACCAACCAACCAACCAAACAAACAAAAAACAAACAAAAAACCCCCTAAAGATTGATTTTCAATACACAACAAAATGTTTCTCAATACATAAAGTATTCAAACTTAAATCAAATTTCTTTATAAAATACATTTTGGGAAAAATTATCCCCCTGAAACTCTCACAAATGTGGAGGCAAAAGAACACCAGTAACTGTTATACTGTTTATATGGTTACTCTTTAAGGTGAACACAATCACTGATTTTTTGATTTTATAAAGAGACTGAAGCTTGAGATGCAGTAAAATTGTTCTCCCCATCCCCCTGGATTAGCTACACTAGGATTTTTATTTATTTTATTTATTTATTTATTTATTTATTTATTTATTTATTTATTTTTTGGAGACTAACAACTGTAGTTTTCCCCAGAATTAAACTATAAACAGTAATCCCCTCTTCTTCTTTCTATCCAGTGGAGCTAGTAATCAGGCTAAGAAGAGCTCCTGGAGCAACTGAGGAATAGCTGCATCAGCACTTATGAAATATTAAGTACTAAACAGCCAATCAGCTTCTAATTTATCCAAGATAAATACTGCCACATGAAATTACAAAAGTAAAGATGGTACAAAGAAAAAATAAAATTATCCATTCTGTCTAAACTGTAGCATTTACTGTATGGTTGCTGAATAACTAGAAACCCTGCTATTTATTTTTTGATACAATGGTTCTGCTTTTCAGTTGTAGGTGGACGAAAGTTGTAAAGTGGAAATCTCTGTTTGACTCACAAGACAGTAAGAGGCAGTGATCCATTAGTATTGAAGCAAGCCTGCGGATTGCCTTTGAATAAGGAATTTGCTAAGGATGCAAGGATGAGCAATAAGTAAAATACATAAGATGAAATAATAATAAATCAAATGTAGA
This sequence comes from Anser cygnoides, assembly GCF_040182565.1. Taxonomy (NCBI): domain Eukaryota; kingdom Metazoa; phylum Chordata; class Aves; order Anseriformes; family Anatidae; genus Anser; species Anser cygnoides. Next base: position 74,709,939 of record NC_089874.1, read on the forward strand.
AGTCATCTAAGAAACTTGCAAGCTGCTGCAAAACTACTGCAAGGAAAGCAGAAGTCTGCTTCCAACATCTGGAAAATTCCTCCAAATTTCAATTTCTCAATTTATAGGCTCTGAAGAATTAAGCAGGCAGATCACAGGCATCCATTAATAATCACTTATGTCTCTTCTGGGTCAGTTATTTCTTGCAACAGCTCTTAAGTTACAGTTCAGTCTGTCACCCTCAAAACTACAATCAGGTTATTAATCAAAGAGTTCCAGAAGTATTTAAGGCAATCTCTATTCTCTATTTTATTTCCCGTTACAACAGGATGCAGTGGCTTTCATATCCAAGGGCACATACGTTCTTGCTAACTGTGAAGCTTAAAATCAACTGAAAACATCAGTACAGTCCAAAGATACGCTGTCCATGTAATTAAAACAATAGGATAAGCATTACAAGCCACCTGATACTGAAATTTGGGTTTGCTTGTTTGCATATTTGCAAAGTTTCTTTCAAAGTTTTCCAGCAAGGAGGGGAGGACAAAGGTCTCTCAGTTCTCTGCCTTTACTTTTGCTCCCTTAAAATACAGGCTGGTGTGAGGGGCTCCTAAATGGAAAGGGGATGGAAAGGCAGCTTTTCTCACCAAGTTTCCCCAGTCTGGGGCTTCCACCATTCACAGAGATGGGGCTTCCCCTGCCCCATTGGGTCAGGAGTAGGGTTGTTGCAGATCCCCACTGTGACTACTCCAAGCAGGCCAAGGACCACCTTTGTTCCTCAGGCTCAGTCTATCTGCCAGGCCTGGCTGAAGGGAGCCCACAGGGGAGGCTGGCAAGGATGAAAATGTTAGGATTTGAGAGTGGACCAGAGGGGCAGCTTGGAGCTCATGCCAGAGACCCTGGGCAGACCGTAGTTGAGGGCTGTGGTGGAGCTGATGTGGGGCCCACAGAGCCTGGAGAAGGCAGTGGTGCCCTACTGAGACTGCTAGCAGCTCCTAGATGTTATCCTTGCCACAGAATGCTTCCACCAGGCCAAGGATGTGGCCACATCTTGAGGCAAAGGCCTCGGCACAGCAAAAGTGGGTGTCTGGCTGTGTGTGGCTCGCTGTCACGCACTGGCAGGGAGCCAGGCCGCCATTCAGCCTCAGGTGCAGAGAGCAAGCCACAGGGACTTCCCCTGGCCACCTGCTCCATGGGTGGCAGGCTACAGGGAGGTGGGCTTTGGGCCTAACATGGCATGGGCATCCTCACGCTCTTCCCAGATCTCTGAAGTGACTGCAACTAACTTTGAAATGTAATATACCATTCCTGAAGGAATCCCTTGTCAGGATTCCTTTAGAACACAAATGTAACCTCCAGAGGTAAGCACCACTTAAACAAGAAGATCAAGTGCTGTATTTGTTCTTCTGGTAGTTTCTGTTCAGTGCAAGGAAGTGCTAAGAGCTTTGCATTAACAAAAAAAAAAAAAAAAAAAAACAAATAAAAAGATATTGCTCAAAGCCACCTAAAAGCATAGCTGTTCTTTTGAAGTCTGCTCAGGAAGATGTAGAGTTTTGGATCCAGCTATCAACCCATGGCGAGGAGCAGAATGAGGTGGTGGTGGTGGTGTGTTTCTCCTATCTCCTGAGCTCTCCTCCCAAGCACTGGCGAGCAGCATGGGACCTCCTTTGGGGGTGTGAGGAGCATCATGCATGTTGGAAAAAGGCAAAATCCAGGCAAGGTATACTCATAAACTCATTAAAACAGAGATTCACTTCAATGGTCCTAGTCAAAGGATTATAAGCCTGACAGAAGCTTTAAAATGGCACTATACAATGTTTTCTTTTGACAAAATGCTTTTTCTAAGGCATACACTAAAGAAAAAATTGTAACATATTTAATTAAAATTTCAGTGCAGAATAAAGTGTCAGTGGAAGTGAGGAAGAGTGCCAAAAAAGCCAACAGTTTGGTGGTTAAGGCAGCTCATCTGCTGTGTGGGATAATAAAGTCCAGATCCCTCTTTAAATTACGGAATGTGATTTTCTTGGTATTAATTTAATTGTTTTCTTATTCATGCCAGGAGCAAATTTAAATTTACTTTTGGGAGGTCGAAATTCATTTAAAGTTCTTGCAAATAGGCTGAATTATTCATAGTGCATAATGTTAGTAAAAAGATAAGATTCTTGATTTTTTCCTTTTTTTTTTTTTTTTGAAAATCTACATTTGTGTTAACTAACCATCTTTGGTTTGGGAAATAGATCGATTCAGAAACAATAAGAAATGATTTATTGACACTTAATAATTCTACTTATGTTTTTTCCAAGGTTGTAAGTGCTTGAATAATATTCAGTAGATATCAAATGCTAAAAAAAAAAAAACAAAAAAAGAACATGGGAAAATGAATTACCATCAAATTTACATCCATATGCATAACCAGTATTTGTCTTTCTGCATTCTTCTCCCTGTTCCCCCATGAGAATGCAGTAATTGCAATATTCCCATTCAGGTAAATACAGTTTTTTTTTTTTTTATTATGAAAATAGCAGTGGGATTTGGACCATATAGAAATAAAACTATAGCAATACTTTGGATATTTTATGCATGGTATCGTTAATGCATTTTGACAAATAGTTTTTATTTTAGAGCTTCTATCCCAACTGCTCATTCAGCTTTTTGTCCGGGTCAGTGATTAAACTCATCAACACTTTGCAGTTTTCATTAACCTTGGTATAATATTCACTTGCTGGTATTTTCATGTTTCTTATATTTCACAAAGACTTTTCCAAACTTGTATTAAAGCTTAATGGTACTATAAAACATTTAAATTGGTTCACAACTAACATATCTGAATGCTTCTTGTAAGAAAAAAGTGTGTTTCAGTGGTGACCTCTGAGTCAAGCTGACATTCTCAGCTAACGTGGGTTAAACATTGCATCACACAATTTTACTTAGCAGCTTTGATGCAAATTCTTCCTAAAATCAGCTATGATTTTAAATAAAGTATAAGTTTATAGGTGGAGGGCAGGGGCAGAAAGAGCCAGGGCTCTTTCCCACTTCTGCAAGCCCCACTGCAAGTAACAAGACTAAAGGCCCAGAGGCAGCTAGTGTGGACCCTCGTGTGAGCAGCTCACCACATACCTGCACACCCACTGCTGTGGCATCAAGAAAACACACTCTGAGGTGTGGGAAACAGCCTAACCACAGCAATGGGGCCCTCCGTCTTGGCTGATTTACTGCTTTTCCCAGTGTCTAGCATCAGTTCAGTTATCTCTACGTCTGTGGATACATCTCCGTATACAGAGAAAAACCCTTTCAACTCAAAACCAAGTTTAGCATAAGCTGGGCTAGAGCTGATGATGTATTCCAGGAGATTTAGGGTTAGATTTTTTTTTTTTCTAAGTTTGTAAAACATACTGAAAATGATTTGTAGACACAGGTGCCTGGAGCTCTTCGGTATTTTTGGAAATAAACCATACTCATGGATAAGAACCCATAATGTCCAATGTTTATAATTTTCTGCAGGGATGCAGGGGATTTTTTATGCAAGGATCTCAAAGCCTTTTCCTATTATTAAATATGCTTAAATACTTCATGTGTTACTCCCATTTTAAGGAAAAAGTGACACACAGAGGTTGAGTAATTTGGCAAAAAGGGACATAGGATCCAGACATCCTGAACGCATGCCTTAGTCAGAGAACAATTCTATTGGGAATAGGCATCCAGGCTACCCTGCTAAAATTAGCTAATTAATAGGATTATGAAGTGAGACTTAATACTCCAGTAAGACCTGTAAGTTGAATATAGTTTCTAACACTTGAAAGAGTGTCTGGATTTTGATACCTCATGAACGTGAGTGCATTTACCACTCACCAATATATTACCACTCACATAAAAAAAAAAAAAAAAGAAAGAAAGAATAATTTGTTTTTGTAAACAGTGAATACATGGACAGTAAGTAAACAGAAAAATCAGAAATGTTAATCACCGAGGAACCACAAGAGTTCAAGGAATCCATCCCCTGAAATGTAAGCTTTTATAGAAACGTGTTTTTTGTATTTTTTTTTAAAGTAACTTACATTTTCAAACATGCACAATATGTTGGGTAAATAAAGAATAATACAAAACTGATATTTCATGAGAGTTTTATAATAACAGATATTTACAGCAATGTTGAACATTTAAGTTTAACAATTAAGTGATCACAAAGTGTTTAAATTTAAAAAGTAGCATTTTATTTCAAAAAACGTCCAGATTTCAAAAGTCAGCAGGTGGCTAGCCCAATATATGTTAGGAAAGATTTACTTTCCTAAATTCAGAGACTAATTTTCAAAGAAGATTTGATGGTAACAACAGGTCAAAACATGGCTTAACGATGTATAAGAATGTATCTCTTCTTTTATTTTAACAGCATAAATTTACCCTAATCTACACAAAATATTACTAGCCTGGTGAGATAAATAACTTATTAGTAGATCAGTAATCAAACTGGCTCCAACTTCTGTCCCTGGAAAGCTTCTCTTCATTTCTCAGTTCTCTTTGGCCTTAACTTATAGTCGTTTTATTTTCTCTTGGCATAAGTGAAACTAAATTGTACATAGCCTCCTTATGATTACTTTTCAATGTACTAAGTATCTCTCCATATTATCATATTCTATCTCTCAAATTTGTCATATGCCATGCCTATATTTCTTTGTGCTAGGTAGAGTTAAGCATATAGGACTGAAGAGTAAACAACAGGTCCACATGAAGGTCTAAAGCAATAGTGTTTCAACTTTTCCTGGATCCAACAAAATGAAATGTAAATCTTCCAGGATATATCTGCATCTCATGAAATGCTTTGACTGACACAGCATGCTTTCAACATAGGTGACCAGAGAGACAAACTTAAATATTGCCTGTGACAAAACTTAAATGGCTCGTCAGGAACTTAAAGGTTGTTTCCCATCACCTAGGTTTGCCTGGAGTGAGTCTGCTGGGCTAGCATTGTGACTAATTCCCTTTGGTCGCTACCCAGCAAGAATAATGTATTTTTTCCATACCTGGGGCATAACTCTGTTAAAATTAGGAGGTGGGTTCAATTCATCTCAGATTTGCATTTTGAGGAAATTTAGACTGGTGTTAATCCTAAGGGTCCTTTTACATAATCAAAACAGCGTGAAGAGGGTATGGGAGGCAGTGGCCTGGCAGGTACAGGCCTGCTACGGAATACCTTACAGGAAAATGATCATGTAGACGGTGCAAAGCTGCCAGTATGATCTTCTGCTAGTTCTCCCTGTCAGCAGATCCAAAGCTAGCACACCTCCTTTTCTCCAGCTCTTATTAATCTCAGCTGGTCTTATGAGTCTTTGGCTGTTTTTATAAAGCACCATAATTAATGTCCAGCACAGATGACTGTGATTTTTCCATCCAAACTGACAGAAGACACCAGTGAATCAGAACAGGTTGTGGGAATGTGTTAATATCAATGGAAATTTAATTTGGAAAGACTTCTGATCCCAATTATATACCTCACAGTAGCCAATAAGCTGGGCTCAGTTGCAAATTATTCCTTGGTCTGACTCACCTTTGCAACCTAACCACCAGGCTGCAGGCTAATGCTGAGTGGATTTCCCAGGCTCTTGTGTTGAAATGGCCCGCTTCTCGTCATTTTCACAACGTTCTGTGGAACAAGGACCTGAATCTTAGCTCCCACCATCCCAGGTTGCAGTCCTCACGACTGGGCTTGCCCAAATATTTAATAACTAACAAAGCAAGCTTCAAAGGGAGGAACTGAAACATCCTTCCCATTTCTACTGCCTCCAAGAATAGCCAGCCCAGGAGGCAACATGTCCCCATGTAAATGAAGACACAAGAGCAAGGACTTAATTCAAGTGGCCCAGAGGATCACCCAGGCATGATAGCTATTCTGGGACAACTTCCTTCACCATCTTGGTGGATTGGAAATAGTTTTTAAAACACAGATTTGTGTGGTATAGGAAAAAAACATTCCCTCACAGTTCTAGCCCTGTAGCTATATGGATCTGCACCAAACACTCATCTGGCTCCCAGGCCTCTGAATATAGGCAAACACAAAATTAGCTTAAAATTGTACTCCTTTCCTGCATGGAGATTACTATGAGTTGGCTCTGAGTCTTTGTACATCTGCAGAAGAAGCAGTTCAGGGAAGAGTTAAAGTATACATGTGACTTGATTCTAGTTTGATTAGCCCACCTCTGCATGATCTCAAAAGTACAAAATTTAATATATGGCTCTCACTCTGCCATAAGTACAAGAAGATTTGTATTGCAATAATGCCGTGGATTGTTGATCACTGCTAAGCTCCTACTGCCCTTCTCCATGAGACCGTGAAAAGAAGGCCCCAGTCTGAAGAACTTCCTTTCCCACCTACATCCTGCACTACTTACTACATCACCTAGAGGGGTGGTTTTTTGTTTTGTTTTGTTTTGTTTTTAAAGTAGACAAGCTATTAGACAGGACAAACAGGGACTGTTCAAAAGTGCAGTCCCTGCAGGTTTGCAGGACTTCTATGTGGAAATCTGGGCAGGAAGTAACGTATTTAGAAACTATAAGAGCTTTGTAGGTTTCCTATTCAGCTGTTACCCAGGTGGACCCTGAAGGAATTTCCTTTTAGAAGTGAAAGAAAAACATATGGTAGGATCTACATACACTATTAAAGAACTTGAATATAAAAACAACATCCCAAATTAGTTTTCATTTAGAACAGATGGTATTTAAAAAGGAAATGCAGGGGAAGTACTTAAGATGGGATATACACTGTACGAAACAGGTGAGTCAGAAGAAACATTCCAGTCTCGTTTTGCAAATTAAATCTCTTGCTGGAAAAACAAGGCTACTCACATTCTCAGCATATCAGTAGCAAAAATAAAATATTCATTTCCAGGACTTTGTACACGTGTCAAACATTGGCACCATTTTTATTCAGGAGATGTGAAAGACAGGACTTGTAATGATGATGCAAATCATGACTGAAGTGTACTGGCAAAGAGCTGCAGGGGGTGAAGAAAATATGCATAATGTCTGCTGAGTCTGGACCAGCTTGGTACTGTTAGTCACCCTATTCTGCAAGAACTGTGGTTGTAAACCACCAAAAGATGGGGAATGTTAACCTCATGCAACGTTGCCCAGAGATGGGAAGATGGTTAAGTCTATTTTTCTCATTCCCTGACACATCACAATTTAATCACTTCACAGGACCCTTACAACAACTCACTGATAACTTCTTTTAGATCATCAACTCTTCTAACATCATCAACATCCTATGTGTCAAAGCACTCTCTCATTTTTTTTTTTATTTTTTTTGAAGCAACCCAGAAGTGATTACTTTGTTTACAGTGCAAAACTGGGAGTCAAGTGATCAATTTTCTACTCCCAGTAATACTGCTGAATTCCTGTCTGATCGTGGCTTCGGACATGGTGTCATGAGTCAGTCTCCTTGTATTCAAAAGAAACTAAAGCTTCCCTCCATCCCACAGGCCTTGCCATTTCTATTTAATTATGATGGAAGCAGTGATTTTTTTATTGTTGCAATACATAAAAATATTTTATACTTCATTATATTGAAGTCACAGCCACAAACACGACATGTTGCCTAATACCAACAGGGAATCAGTGTTTCAACAGATAAACTCTTAAGGGTGCTTTAAAAAAGATACCTCTGCTTTGTAATTTTCCTTTTACAGCAGATGTCATTACAACTAATGAGAGCTTGTCCATTGATATAATCCAGCTTTGTATCAAACTATTCAAACCATTTATCAAAAATATTCATTAAGTGCTTAAAAATCCAGGTGATAAGCTTATATTTCAAGACTTAAATAATCCTTTCAGACTCCTTTTTCTTTTATCCACCTACACTTTGGGAGATTTTTAAAAAATGTTTTCAGGTTTTTCTTAGTATCTACAAAGACACATAACGTAGTATTTCATTTGAAAATATATTCTTTTAGTTCTAGTGCTATGTCTTTGAAAAGCACCTTTCACTTCACCTATCCTTGATAACATCATGAGATTAACCTAATATTAGCACTAAGACCTGCATGACCTTAAGAATTAAAAGTTCCAGTGAGGAAACAGTCACATGATAAAAAATTGTGACATATGCCAGCACATGAATGTTTCTTTAGGACTACATACCTGTCACTTTCTCACCAATAACATATTACTTATCAATAACATTTTTGAGATTTAATGTGTTAAGACTTATCTTTACAATAACACATTCCTTATCAGTAAAATATTTTTGAGATTTAATGCGTTAAGATTTGTCTTTAGAATTCAGGGTTTGTAAAAATGTAAATTTCCATGTGTGCTGCCACGAAGTCACCCACCCCAGTAAGCAGTGAGCCCACATTTTCTTGTTTGGCCTTTTACTGCCCGTGTAGATACTGAAGCACTTTGTCCTGCCCTTGATGTCCCTGCCAGTTCAAGCTGAGCTTTAGATTTCCTAACCCCATCCCTGCGTGCCCAGGCAGTATTTCTAAAGCCCTTCTTTGTAGCTTGGCCCTGCTTCCACCTTCTGTACGTGGCCATTTTTGCAGCACAGCTGCACCACGAGCTCTTGGTGTAGCCAAACCAGGTTCTGGATTCATCCGCTTGTTTCCCTGGGCATTGAGACGGATCATTCTTCCATCTGCAGGATATGGTCCATACAGACCTGGCAGCTTCCTTCATCTCCTTTGCCCTTCAGAGCTGCTCCCATGGGATCCCAGCCGCCTGCTCCCTGGATAAGACACAGGCTGCTCGCCTGACGCCCCACGCCTGGGCTCTGTGATTCTCCTCCCTCCCCTCAGGATCGTCACCTTCAGCATTTCACGCTCACCATGGCCAAGGCTGACACAGACCACATCTCCCCCACCCCAGCAGGGACAGCAGGTCCCTCAGTGGCCCAACCAGGCTCTGTCAAGAAGTTGCCCCTGACCCCCCCAGAAGCCTCCAGGACCACATGTGCCCGGCTGTGCTGCCCTTCCAGCAGGCGACAGAGAGGTTCACAGAGCCCAGGAGTGCCAGGCTCTGCCATCCTCCGACTTCCTCGAGGGCTTTAAAGAAGGCTTCATCCACTCCCCACCCAGACCCCAAGTCTGGTAACATGCCCCCCTCCACACTGCCTCCCTCCCTGTCCTCCTGTTGGGTCTGACCCACGAGCTCTCACCAGAACCTTGTCCATGCCACAGGACAGCTCTGCACATCCCAGCTGCTCCTTAACACACTGAGGGCATTCCCTCTCCTTTTCCTCCCTGCCTGTCATTCTTCATGAGCTTGTAAAAGCTGTCTTGCATGCTTAAAAATAGCTTATTTGATACATTAAGAGCTGTTCAAATTAAGTATCTGTTTCTTCTGTGTTTCAATCCTACAATATGGTACCAAAATAATAACAAAGTCAACAACATATTGATGTGCTGTAGACACAAGTATGACTCACCAGTAAGTCTCACTATAGATCATTTGGGAAAGGACAGAGCAGCAGAAACACTGGAGATGAAAAAGACATGCCAAGGGAAGCACTGGAGTGCTACAAGATGTCTTTCAACACAACATCCTTCTCTGCACCAGCAAAGGCCCCTGTGAGCTCAGCCGCCACCCATCTCTACCATTATGGTTACGGTTCAGAGAGTGACAAAGTGCAGATCTGCAGGGACACTGGGGATGAAAAAGACATGGCAAAGGAATTTTGGGGCTGCAATAAAGTTTGTTACTCCACGCTTCTTCCTCCAGACCAGCAACGGTCCCTGTAAGCTTGGATGTTCACCTCTACCCACCCTTTAGGAGGACACTCAGGATGAATTTCACATGGAACAAATATGCAGTTACACCCCAAATGACCAGGGGTTCCTCCCTCCCTCCCTTCCTTTCTTCTTTCATTCTCTTTCCCTTTATATTTTATTTTCTGTTCCTTCTTTCCTACAAAATAAACTTGGTTTTCCTTCATGCCATGAAGTGTTAGATATTTCTGTCAGAGAATCTCTCTAAATTTAGCAACTGAAACCCACATTCTTACTTTCTAGAACTTTCCAAGTAAATTTATGATACAAATACAATGACACAGAACAATGATAAACCTAAACTGAAAAATAGTCAAGTCTTTTGCAGAACAATTAGTGTCAAGCTTCTCAGATAGTCTTCCTTTTAAAGACTACTAAACCTTCAGTCATCAAACGATGACAATGCTAACCATAACTCATATTTGTGGTAAAACCAGTTCAGCAGGAAAAAGTAAACTTTACGAAAGTCAGCTATTTTCATATCCCTGTACAAATTTCTCAAAGAACTGTTTTTTGCTCATATGTTCAGCAGGCAAAAAATAATTCTGTGATCACATATTTCAGTACTCATTTTCCCCAGTTATTTGAATTCCTTGCTCCCTGATTTGAAAGCCATGAGAAAATGTTCGGACTCGCAATATTTTGTGAACTCTATGCCTTATCTTCTACAGCAGGACTGAACATTATTTCAAAATTTTTCTCTCAACTTTGGGTATTTTGGAAGCCATCTCTTGCTACTGTTCACTCAAACACATATCTAACTGAGAAATGAGTTATGCAGTAGCTACACAAGCTCTATGGCTTTTAATTTAGCAGTATTACACTATGAATGCCAAGTAAAAAAGTTGAGTAATCATTAAAGAAGAGTCAAAGTATTGCTTTTGAACAAAACTTCCTAGGAGAGAAATAAAATTATAACAAATGGTTAATTTCCATCATGACAAAGAGCTAACAAATTGGTCTCAAGATATCATACTTAGCGTCATAACAGTTACTATCACTGTGCATATGGAGAGGAGAAAAAACAGAGATAGTGACATATTCAGGTGATATGAAAGAGTCAAGAACAGAGATGCAAGAAAATTTAGGATGACCTGAGTAAGAGAATAGACAACATGTTAACAAATATAATTCAGTACTGACTGGTGGGCAGAGTTTAGACTATTCCCACCTTCCTTGGTTGTGTAAAGTCAAGATACATTGGAACCATTGTTCAAGCACTGCATCAGACATATGTTGCTTCCTGCTGCTCCTTCTGTCCCCCTTCCTTCAGAAACTTCTGCCTGAGCTGGACTCAGGCAACATCAGATTTTTCCCTACTAAAGTTCAAGTTGAAACCCAGATATCTCTATCCTGCTGGAGAACAAGGCCATAGTATGCCCCCCCACTTCCCTTCTCCCATGGAATAACATGCTATTTCTGCAGCTGTACCCCTACCTACAGCTTTGTAAATCACTGTGGGAAGGGGAGCTAGCTACCACTTGGGCTTTGAGGACAAAGCAGCAACATTCTGTGCCAGCTGCAAAGCTACTGGCAGAATATTCTGTCTGCAAAGCAAATAGTGTCAGAGAGATACAGCTGTCCATAAACCAGGGATGCAACTTCACCTGGTCATCCCATTTCAAAAAGAACGCTACACAGTGGAAGGGTTCAAAAGCCTTCAACACTAAGACTATTTAAGACTATTGGGGTAACATGATGAAAATCATGTTTAATGAACTATTACAGAAGGCAGATAAGGAGTTTGTGTTTTCCATGGTTCCCATTATTGTGGGAGAGATGGGAAATATCTGCTAAGACATTCTTTTATTATAGTTCACAAGGATCTGCAGGAAATTCATATTTGCGATTTTCATGCCTTTAAACTAATGCAAGGCAAGGACTGAGATGACTAGCATTTTGTACAAAAGCTCTCCTGAGGCATGCAAGCGTACAATGGAATAAGGCCTGTGTATCCTAGAGTCAGTCTCCAGAAAAGGAAGCAGTAATGATGGGTTAGAGAATTTCTGTGCTTGAGATTCAGAAGACCTTGTGTCTAAGAGGCAGGCTTGTTTCGGTTCCAGTCAATGTAATTTCAGAGGAATTGCACTGCTCCCAGAGCTGTTTCTCTGTGCTGTGTGGATACATCAGTCCACTCAGCTCGTTCAGGGCTCCTTATGCCATACTCCATGTCCTGATGAAGACATTAGCCCAGGGTTTGATACAGTGCAGACCTCTACCTCACCCACAACAGTTTTAGACTTGTAATTGCTCAAAGTCAAGATCAAAGAGGACTCAGTGACTACTGCTGCAACCTGCTGTGCTCTGTTGTGCTCACCCTGCCTTGTCAAAAGGAAGAGTGGTATACAGCAATTAGGTTCATGCTTGCTTAGTATCTGGACCTAGTGGCTTGTGACCTTCACAATAATTCTTACATTTGATGACATTTGAGTAAACTTTCCTATCAGAATGAAAACTTAAGTATGCTGTTAGCAGTTGGGAAACGATTTATAGTATCTTCATCCAAAAACTAGATGAGAAAAAAGGCGGAGTATATTCTGCTGTTAGGACTGTCACAGGCAGTGTCATATCTGAAATAGATCCTTTCAGCTTTAGTAAAACAAGTGCTCTAGTGAGTAATTTTAACCTTAACATCTTAATGCAAGCAAAAATTACAGATTACAAGAATTTCACAGGATTTTACAAGTTTACAATATACGTGGTTAAGTACAGAAGTACCCTCAAATTCAAACTCTAAAAGCCTTCACTGGAAAATCCTCAAGAATTTGCCAAGAATAGCATTTCCAATCTAAGACTTGACCAAATATGAGTTACGAGTTTTGAAAAGGACTAGGTCATACAAAGATATAACTATAGGAAGGTACTTTGCTCATCCTTTAAAGTTCTGAGTATTGTGTAAATAAATCTAATCATCCTTTATGCTTCTGACCTCAGATTTGGAGGTAAGGTTCACATGGATATTTACTCTAGCATTATGAAAGTTCAAAAAAAGAGACCTATATTTCAGGACTAAAAATCAAATAAGAGCATTGCTTAAAAAAAAAAAAAAAAAGCCCTAACTTTTGTGGCAAAACCACACGACATATATATTTATGTTAACAGAACACTGACGTTAAAAATATTGTGTTGGGTTATGTAATGCAATGTATTCAAAGAGTGCAAATTTGACACTAGCTAGCAGTGTTCATACACGGCATCAGGAAAAAAAGAGTTCCTGATCAGAGTTTATGTGCCAAATTAGACTGAAAACATAAAAGTCATAAGCACTGGGAGAAGCTGCTATAAGTGACAAAGAGGGGGGTCTGGCAAAGAGGACAGTGGAAGAAAAAGTCAATTCCGTGTTTATGTTTAGTTTATTTACATTAAGGTTAAGAGGAATCTTGATTTTAGTCAGAAATGTTGGGATGGAGAGATTTGATAGAGAGAGCTCATTTTCAAAGAAATGATTCCCGATACTAAGTGGCCAGAGCTGCTCACAGAGATGAAGTTCATACCACAAATGAGGTAAAGCTTTAAACTGAGATTGCCTGTTCATACTATTTCCACAGAGACAATGTGTTTTTCTCTCAGAATGCTATGTTTTCAAAGAATGTTACAGTTTATGTAAAGTAGCATATTGGATTTAAATTTCTTGGTGACAGTGCAGGGCCTCTGTTAAACAGGTAATACAGAAAACAGTAAATGCTTACTGGGCAAACTCCAATTTTGCTTATTAAACTTTTTTTTTTTTTTTAATTAATTTTCAAAACTGTTTTCTGCACATATTAGAAGCTCAGGGCTGGAAGTCCTGGTCTTGCAATTTTCACCAGTGATGAACAGTTCTTAAATCCATACAGGCTTGTTTGAGTCTCTAACCACTCCTCACATTCCTCTCTTTAAAACTACATATGGTAAATAAAAAAAAAAAAATCAGATACCAAGAGGCTACACAGACTCTTTTGAGGAGAGATAACATTCCTAACTTCATTTTCCTCTTATCAGACAGTCAGCAGTTCTGAAATGAGTCTGTGCAAAATGCCTGGTACAATGGCATCCCCACTGTGCATGAAAGTGGTATCATCATACAGATCCAGTACTCAAAACTGGTGGTGCTGGGCATACTTCAAGAGATTCTTTCTAATTACTTTCTATCAGAAATGTCATGGAGCTGAAGTAGTGCTAGAACTGGTCAGAAAACATGCCAGAAAATAATAATAAAATAATAATAATAATAATAAAAAAAATTCCAGGCCACCTTCGTACAGTGTAGTGGAACACATATCTACTTTTTCTTCTTTGTAGGACAGTTTTACTTCTGTCACCTCCAAGGCTTTGCAAAGCTTAAATCTATCTCAGTGATGAGAAGAATGTCACAGGAACACACCACCATGGACAGTAGGCAGTTGATGCTGTGTTATAACAAATCAGAATCTAAGACTGGGCTGGAAGGGTGAAATGGAATCCAAACACAGACTGATTCAGAGAGGCTTCTGAACAGACTCAAGAAGTTATACCTAATTCTGATCTAAGTCATGTTATGGTTGTTGCAAAGTGTTGTAAAAACAGAGAATGCCAGCCTTTGTGAGTCAGTACCATTTAAAAGCACATTACAACCCTGGGCAACTTTCTTCAGCTTCTTGAGAGCCCTGGTGCTACCAGACCCTGTCTCATAGAGGCCGCAGCAGGGCCTGGCTCCAGCTCCCCACAGCCCTGCCCTGCCTGGCCACGGCCCCTGCCCAGCCAGGCCTACCCACAGGCCCACAGCTGGGCCCGGCCTTGGCCTGGCACCATACCAGGGAGATGACCGGTGCCTGAGGCTGGGGTTGCCCTGGTGCCCCTGGTGCCCTGCTCCAGGTGAGACCCAGCCTGCAGACCACTGCCTGCTGGGCCCCACCCCGCAGGCCTTGCCATGACCTGCCCAGGGAACCTCTGTGTTGTAGGCCTATGTTGCATCTCAGATATACTGCAATTGTTTAGATAAGCCATGTATTCAAAACCATCCTTATGAAGTGAAAAACAATCATCCTTTATAGAAAGTAAATTATTAAAAAAAAAAAAAATCTAAGAATAATATAAGTATTTGGTTAAAAATGCCAAGACAGAAGCATGACTCACTCTCACTGTTTTTTTTTTTTTTTTTTTTTTTTTTTTGAGTGGTCTTATTTTTGATATAAGTGCTTTTAAGTGGGAAAGTTACTTTTAATTTACTAAAATAAATAAATAAATCTATGATCAGAGCCCTATTAATTTTTTATTTCTTCAAGCTTTGCCACTAATTAGAAGGAGTGTCCCCATGGAGAGGAGCAGAGCCTGGGCTCCCTGCTGGGCACCCGCCAAGCCAGCAGGGATTGGGAGAGCCAGCTCGTAGCTCCAGCCTGGCCACAGCACCTCCTGCCTGGTGCCCAAGGGGGCACTGAACCTGAGAACCACGGGTTCTGTTATCTGCATCATATAGGGAACACAGAACTCTATTAGAAACCAGTCTTTTCTAACTCTGTTTTTTTATGGAAAATTTATTTTAGATATGTTGCTGAAAACCCAGTATATTGTAACTTCTCTATAAAGTAAGCAATTTGTTCAATGCAGTACCATAAAACATTGGCAGAAACAGAAGCAAATTAGGAGTTCCAATTTCCTCCTCCATGAGTAATGAAACTACACCTCCTTTAGATCTTCTTTATAATATAAACTCTACCACTGTTTACAAAGATTACATTTATCTACCCAGACTGATGAAACAATCTTGCCTTTACTATGTTTGCTATCAGAACTTCTCACATCACAGCACTAATGCAAAAATCTTATTCCTAGGTTACTTAAATGTTGACTGACACAACTGTTAAACAGGCAGATTTAATAATAATAATAATAAAACCCTGCAGTTTTACACTGTTTCACAATGCCTATGATCTAGGGATTTAAGGCCAGGCTGTTTGTACAGAGGAACACAATCTTGTAAGTTCTACAGCACTAAAAAAAAGAGAGTAAACAGTGTGACCCTATCATGAATCATCTAAATGCCTTTCTACCCACACTCTTCAGATTTATTTATGACAAATTCATCAAGTTCAACAATGACAAAAATGGATCAAACAGATGGCACTGTGTTTTGGCTCCAGGTACTATCAAACTTGGCTTACAATCAAGGTGGACCTGCTTTGTTTTTCCTTACATATCATCACTGATCTGAGAAAGTGCAGTACCTACAAGTGTAATCGCCCTCCGTTTACTTTCGAGTTATACCTCTTGCAAGACATAACCATCAAAATAGCAAGACTAGGCACCTTATAATTACTCTTCAAAATGGATATTGTATACTGCTCACAAAAGTGAGTAGTGCAAAGGAAAACCCATCAAGGATGATGAAGTACTTTAAGTTTTACAAGTGGAAGAGTACAGTTTTTGCCAGTTTGTTTATGTGCAAATTTGAGAAATGGCTGCATTAGAAAAGTGATATTTAGTAGGACTTAGTGCTATGACCTATTTACTGAATAAGAAATATCTCTTTCTGTTTTAAAAATTAATGGCAGGAGGTAGAAAGGTACCACAGTAAAAACACTCTGTGAGCATGCAGTGTATGTCAAGAACATGTTGAGAAAAGCACATCTTACAGGCCATGAAATACCATGTATGCCCCCTTCTCTAGCCATATCTCATGAGTCCTCTTCTTTTACCAGCTTGTGATAGCATGTTTTGATCTGGCAGTAAACGAGTCCATGGCAAAACAGCAAAAATATTTTCACTTTTTTTTTTTTCCTTCCAGATTGTTTTTTGTTTGGTTTCATGCCTTAGAACTGGTTTACTAAAAAATCACCTGAGTGATATTGTTGCAAATGATGGGATTGTAGCAGTGATGGTTTAGATAAATTTGGGTTGCCTTGAAGCCACGCGCTGTGGCTGATGTTCCAAACATAGCCAACAATATTTCCACTGTATGCAGTCTTAGCTGCTGATTTCCATTTTTCCATACTCCATATCAGGTTTCTCATTTCACCAGCATTTATTTTCCTCTGATGGAAAAAAAACAACTTACTATAAGAGTTCTTGGAGGACAATAACAAACATGTTACATACTGCTTTCTTTGCAGAGTTCATTACATTGCACAATGGCATATTATCATGCAATGAGAAGTACAGTACTGAGCAGCACCCAGTTTATTTCTTTGTAATCCTGAAGGGATCTGCCCAACACTGCTGTTAAAAGAAAGTATTTAACTTTTGTGGGAAATGTCACAGACTCCCATTGAAACTTTTCCTTCCATAATACAACAATCACAAGCTTCATAATTACAAGCGATACAGCCCTGAAGTTCCCACAAAGAAAGTATTTCAGAACATTTTCTGGTCTGCTGTAGAAAAATGTAGCATGAAACCAGTGGTAAACGCTATTGTTTTACATTACACGTGCACTTATTGTATCATAGCATAATGTTCAAAGAGGAAATGTCTCTGACAGAGTGCCATAAGAAAGCATGGGATTAACAGCAGAGTCAGGACTGAATTAAATAAAGCAGAGCTCTAAATAAAGACAATGGAGGGGTAACAACACTAGTATACTGCATGTTCGGAACAGAAGGATATGGTCCTTCACACAATATGCATTTAAACCATGTAACTACTCACAGCTTTGCTGTAGATACTGGAATTGTAGGTGGATTCAAGAAGCTCCAGACAAATTTATAAACACCATTCTGGTTTAGGACAGACATGGATACTTCAGGAAAGTATCACTTATGCCTTATTACATTTTTTCCTAGGCTTCTACTGTTAGCTTCTGTCATAGCCAAAATATTAGATGGACCTTTAATATGAATCAGCATATGTCCTTATGTTCTTAATCAGACTTGGAATCAGATAAAATTGTCTGCCTCCATGTGGTTAATCCAATTTCACCTGTGATTAAAGAATGATTTTATTTTTTTTTTTTTTTTGCAACAATAAGCATTATGCAACAGTTAAATAATGAATGCAATTTTAATTTTGGAGTGTTAGACAGTTTCAAGCCCTAGGCAACCTTGACCACAATAAAGTGTGTTGTCTGAATGATTCTGTAATTTTAAGAATATCCTTTATAAACCACATAATAAATTTAATTCAGTGCAGATAATTAATACAAGTCTCCAGACAAGCGAGGTTGATCACAATGGTATATTTTGTCCTCCTAGAATAATCACAGTGGAAAGCATATAATAAAGTAAGCTCATGGAGAACCCGTTTCAGACCAAGAGTCCTCCTCCTTCATAACCTCTCTTCAACAGTGTAAATAAACAGATACCAGTGAACAGTAAGTACAGGCAAGCACAAATGATAGTTAGCTCAAATATTCTCCTAGCCTCCACATATTTTCAGCCCAAGGGATACTCTGGACCTGAGATGATTTGTCTGTTTAGCAACCCTGAATAGATTTTTCCTCCAAATATATAATCCTTTTCAACTCACATAGACTTTTAGTATCCACAATATCCTTTGTAAAGGAATTCGGTATGTCTGTCATCCACTGTGCCAAGAACCACTTTATTTCATCTGTTTTGGATCCAGGTCATACTAGAAGCCTCTCTTATAATGCAAGAGACAGTGAGCTGTCAATCCTTATGCTTACCTCTACTCAATATGTGATTCTGAAGACTTCTGTCATATTGCCATGTAAGCCCTTTTCTAAACTGACAAAACCTACCCTGGTCATTCTTCTGGCATATATTTGATCATCCTTGTTGATCTTCTTTGGGCTCTTTCCAGTTTTAGTCAACGTTTCCTTATGATAAGGGAAGCAGAACTGAATGTAGCATTAATGGTATGTGCAAACAATGGATTTATGCATAGAAAATAATGGGAAGGTTTTGCTCTTCTTTCCTTTTTAAAATGATGTTTGATTTTTATTTATTTATTTATTTTTGACTGTTGATGAATAGACATTGAATCAACATTTTCCATGTCATTGCTGCCTATAATCCAAAGGTTGCACTTCTAAATGTCTTTGATCATCCCAGAGCCCATTATTTTAGGTGACATGGGGATTTTGCCTCCTTACCTTTGCGTTCATTGAACTTTATCACATATTTTATGACCCAGCTGTTAGTTTCAAAAAATCTTCCTACACATCTTCACCATGTCTCTTCAACCTTACAAACTGAGCAACTTCACATCCTCAGTAAATCACCTCACATGATAATTTATTCTCTCTGTTGTGCTCACCCTCCCAAGTCATTTCAGCAGCACAGTTTTGAGCATGACCCCCATGGATTTCTGTGACCTCTTCAATTGCTGTAACTGACCTTTTATTTCTATCCCCTGCATCCTGTCACATAGTCAATCCATGCCTGACCCTATGGCTGTTTGGACCACAAGAGCTTTTAAAGGAAACTAGCCTGACTGTATCAAACAGCCATTTGCCTCTTCACACAGAGATCCCATATATTCACGTGCCCACTAACTCAGTTCTTTCTTGTAGATTTACTAATTTGGTGGGTGTAAATGTCAAGCTACAGGCCTGTAGTTCCCTGTGGAATCCATTTTAAAGACTGGTATAACATTTGCCATTTGTCAAATCCTCATGTATCAAAATAGTTTTAAACTGAGGGGTACATGTTGCCATGAGCAATTCAGATATTTCATCCTTGACTTCTCCAAGAGCTTTTGGGCGAACACCGTCCATCACTGGTAATCTGTTAGTTTTTGTATTGGCAGCATTTCCACAAAGTTTATAGCCACTGGAATTTCAGACATACACTCTGAGGAATATCCTCCCTTTCCAAAGGGATCCAACACGCATCTACAATTTAGACCACAGTGAAAGTTTATGCAAAGAATTCATTTGGCTTCTCAGGAGCGGTCTTGCCCTCTCAGTGCTCCTATAATGCCATGAGCACCATTTGGTTCTGCAGTCTCTCTGGTATGCTTCCTGCTTTTTGTATGGTTGAAAGAATATTTAGTATTCATTTGATCCTTTTTTCTCATTGTTTCTTGAACTCTGTTTTGACATGCACTGTTGCATTCATACAATTAATCTGCCAGAGTTTACAACTCTTTGTCTTTTCCTCATTTGGATACAATTCCAGCTTTTTGAAAGATGTCTTCTCATTCTAACAACCTCCTTATTGTGCTGATTCGACACGCTTGCTTCCTTTTTACTCTTGTTCAAGCCTTTCTTAACAGGTGGCATGCACTACTGCTGGTCTTCCAGTATGCTGTCCTTCAGTAACCTCCCTGTAGCCTGTGAAGATTTGCTCCCTTTAGGTTTGATTTAACAAAACCCTAACTTTCAAATATTTCCTGTTTTTGAAGTTGTGTGCCAGTTGGGTGGTGATGGTGGAGGGTGAGGTTGGCCTTTTTACCTCTGTAAGGATGCTGAATTTATATTTAAGATTTACATCACTCCATTAAAATCAGCAGTGGTTGTGTACTAAGCAGGAGTAGGTTAAGGTTAGGACCTACTGGGCTTTAAAGGAGTAATTGCTGTAGGTGTCTCAAAGCTGCTTCAAAATTGGTAATGTGATTAAGACCTACTCAAGGATTTTGGCCTAATGAAAGTCAGAGGTACTAAAAATTCATAGCTGGAGTGATTTCAACAATGGCCTAACTTTAGCACCGTTATAAGTCTTCAAGCGAAAGAATGATTTATATAATTAAGAACAATGTCCTTTTGCCATTTATTTAGTAGTGTTATTTTTAAACTATAATAAACAATCCCCTCTTTATTAATATTAGTATACATGTTATTTTGAGTATGTTGACCACAGTTTTAATTAGTAAAAATAAAGGCAGCCACTAAAAATGTACAGTAATCTGTGAGAAAGCTGAGACATTAAGCATTCTTTACCTCATATTTAATCTGGTACTTTACTAAATCCCTACAAGCTGTAGAGATCTTCTGATATGCCCGTGGGACATGGTAGTTTGAAAAGATCCAAATAACTTTTATAAGAGCCATTTTCAACAAGATAAATTTATTTATTTTTATTGTAAGACTTCCCAACTTCCCTTTTTTAAAGTTCAATCCTATGCGGAAAATGAAGTAATTCTAACTTATTTCTCACAGAGAACATTTTTCTTGTGATTCAACTAAACCTTGGCCTTCAATGAAGAAATTAGTAACAAATTTGTCTCAGATTTGCATTATGGCAGGAGAGGTCTTTAGTCCTGTAATAATACTTGTGATGTCTCTAGTAGATTCTACTAATAGTTCTCGATATATTGAAAAGAATCTGAAAGTCTCTACAATGTAATTCATATTAGGAAAACCTATGGAACCATGGAAGGGGAAAATCATACTGTGCTCTAGTTAGAAACTATGATAATGTATTCAAACTAGATGATCATGTTAAAAAAGTAGAGATAATAATATTTCTGGCATGTTTGAAGAGAGATTGATTTTACTGATTTAATATTCTTCACGTGCAGTATTTTGTATGGCTTTTCCCAAATCTTATATTAAAAAAAATCCTAGCAGTGCTTATAAGCAGCGCTGGAATTTTAATATCATGGCACAGACCTCTGCCATTTGAGCCAACAGTAATTTTCACAGCAGACTGCTCATCTCTGTTCAGGCAGATCACTGGAGGAAACGCACATGGCTTTTGCTAAGCTTCTTCAGCAGTAGAGAGCGTAGTCCAATTGCTAGTTCCTCACAGTCCCTACTGCCTTCTTTCTTTTATGCTACTTTGCAGACTACTTCTGTTTCTGTCTGCTCATATCCGCATCATTCCTTTTCTCTTTCTTTGCTGTTCTACCTCCCCACTCTGATCCCTGTTCCTATCCCATCCTTTCCTGTTTCTTCTTGTTTTCTCCTTAATCATCTCCAATTTGCTTCTTTTTTATGGATAAAATGATTTCTTTTTCTCTGGCATTGTTCATAGAAACAACTGCATTAATTAAGTTGATGCTTAAAGAACATTTTTTCTTAGACAAATACCCAAAAGAAGTCCAATCTCAGTTACATTTGGCAAATATGAGCATTTGGTGAATAGGAGGTTATATAAAGTCCTAGCTACCAAGATGTCAGTAACAATTAACTAACCCTTTACCAGTGTCAGGAAAACCTGTAATAAAGAAGACCCTCTAAATTTAGCTTGGAATGCAATTCCTAAAAATGAACTTTGAGAGCTAACCTCTGCCTGCATTGCCACGTCTACAGCCTGGCTCTCCCTACCATATCCAGAGATGTCTGTGCAATCCATTATCTTCTGTGGAGAAAGTGGCAATTCAATAATTTTTCTGAATAGTAAGTTTAAAAAGCAAAGGCAAGCAGTGGCACCCTGCAGGTATATATTTTGTTTTATATTATTTTACTTTCATACCAATAAGCCTTCCAAACTCAAAGCTAATGAATGACAGTTGGATACATGGGTTAAAAAAAACAAAAACACCAAAACAAGAAAAAAACAATTGATGATTTTTGCTATGAATCAAGACCTGCATTACATTGAACACTGCAGAGTCAAAATAATCATGGACACTCCCTGCTGTGGGAGGGAAGAATAACCCAGACTAATGCTGTCTTGGGAAAAAATACTTTGAGAGCAAACATGTGACCAATCACATTATCACCCCTTATTAATTTCTTTTATAACCTCTGACAACCTGAACATTTCAAATTCTTTCCTAGTGACATCTGTATTCATGCGTCTAACTTTGATTAAAACCCACAGCAGCAACACTACACTTGTGTAAGTAAACATCACTGTCAGCATCGCTCCCGTACTCACTGAAACTCACTGCCCTTTAGAGCCCTGGTATCAGATCTTGAATATTGGCCCACTTTGGACGACCATGTATAAAGAACATCCCACATCCACCTGTAAAACCTGCACCTTCTAGTTTCCAGCTCAAAACTGTCCTGCTCACTCGTTATTTCTCTGCTCTTTCCTCACTGACTCCAAATAGCTATCAAACACCCCATTTCTGTCCTTTGGTTTAAAACTGAAGGACAAGCAGCAAACACAAATAGATGTGAAAAAGTTTACTTGGAGTTATGCATACTCCACCTCCACTCTACTTAGGCTGAACAGTGCAGACTGCCTAAAGCATCTTACACAACATGGCAGGGATAATGAAGATCAGCATCTCAGGTATACCGAATTTGTTCCCATCATGTGAATACATTTACTGTCTGAGCTAATAAGTTTTCACTGTAAAGTTAAAATCTTTTTCATATTACACTGAAAAACATGCTTAATTTAAACATTTTATTTGGGTCAGGATCTTAAACTGTCAGCTTTTTATACTTGAAATTTATTCTTTGGACTGTTTCCAATTAATATTTAAATAAAGTGTTTTCACCAGCACTTAACCTGAATATTAACTGTAAACTAAAAGAACTTGTCAGGAACAAAAATGCAGACTGTGCAAACAAGTCCACAAAATTCAGCAATTTTTGCAAAAACAAAATAACTACCCTGAAGACCAGTGGAATTGTTCCAAGAAAAAGAGGGTATTTATACGGTTTTAAATTCACACTTAATTTTAGATGTTGAACGTCCCTGGGTAGACTTTACCTTTTGTAAGCACTGTAGATAAGAACATCAAAGCTAGCAAACTTTCACAGGAAAAGAGGCTTCACAGACTGGTCTGAGGTACTCAGCAGCCAACCTAATTTAACACAATATTCAAGCGTGCCCCAGACAAGCACTTGAAGCCGGATACAGCTCCATGCTCCTACTCTTATGGACATGACTACAATTATTACTTCATCAGTCATACATCAGAGACTATAACTCTTTTGTCTTCCATGTGACAGTTTTTAGAAGCTGCCAAATATCATAAAAGTAACAAGGATAGGCAAACAAAGGGAGAACGTTTTATTTTTAGGAAAGACATATTCAGGACTCTAATTGTGTGCTCAGTGACTGATGAAAAAAAAAAAAAAGGGAAAGAAATGTGGGAACAACACACATTACAATTCAGACTTACCAAATTTACAGGCATTTCTTATTCTTTGCAGTGGTATGGCCACATGTAATCCTAAGTAAATTTTCCAAAATGCAACTGCTTTGAGTTACATCTTTTTGCTACGTGTTCAAAGCTCTCCATGACAGTCTGACCCATTATATTCTGAGTAATGATTATCCTGTATAACCCACAAAATCATTCTTCTTGGGAGACACAATCAAAGACATTCTCAAGTGCCTAAACCTACTATTGTCACCACTTCACAAGATTCACAGCCAGGACATTTAGAAAACACCACAATTCCTAACTAACCATGTGTTGTGGTTTAACCCAGCAGGCAGCTCGGCACACAAAGCTGCTCACTCACCCTCCCCAGGTAGGACAAGGGAGAGAATTGAAAAGGTAAATGTACGAGAACTCATGAGTTGAGATAAGGACAGCTTATTAGGTAAAGTAAAAGACGTGTGTAACAAAACAAAGAATTTGTTCGCTACTTCCCATCGGCAGGCAGGTGCTCAGGCACTTCCAGGAAAGCAGAACTAATCATTCATAATGGTTCCTTGGGAAGACAAAATCCATCACTTCAAATGTCCCCTTCTTTCTGGTGCACCCCCAGCCTCCTCGCTGGCAAGGCAGCATGAGAAGCTGAAAAGGCCTTGGCTCTGTGTGAGCACTGCTCTGCAACAACTAAAACATCTGTGTGTTATCACCACTATTTTCATCATAAATCCCAAGCGCAGCTTCATGTGAGCCTCTACAAAGAAAGTTAACTCTAGCCCAGCCAAAACCATGGCGCCTTGGAATAAAAGATCCCCTCAGTATTGCCATGCAGATGCCATACCACATAACATCTAGCCTTTATTCTTTTAGACCAGATTACTTACCTACCTCTTACCTCACTGTTTTGTGTATTCAGAAGAGAATTCAAGCAACCTCCTGACCCAGACGCTCAAAACGTAAAGCTTATTGTTCTGTCTCAGCAGATGACTACCTTCTGCTACTGTATCTGATGCCAGTTCTTGTCATTCTTCCTTCACTCCTTTCACAAAGCCCATTTCCACATGTATTCATCTTTCTTCTGATCTGGTCACCATTTCCATTAGGATTCCCTGTCTTTGGGCTATGTTAGCATTGGGAAGGCCAGAGGCTTACTACAGTAATGATGTATAGATGTGCCTATGGTTCTCAGCATGCCCTATGTTCCTTCCCTGCCCTTAGAAGTAAGATAGAAGTTTATGCCCTTTACATGGTTTTCATCAAATTAAAAAATGACACAACTCACAACATGGTATGAAGTCCACTTTAGGACAATGGTCCTAATTCCACAGCAAATATGGAATTGAAAACTTTCCCAGGGATGGGATGTTTTATAGAATATATCTAACAGAAAACTTCATTTGGACTCTTTTCCTATAAAAATGAGTAGACTTCACTTTTTAAATCTAGATTACCTGCAGAAATGCCA